>NC_052165.1:63223962-63532158 GCF_902713615.1 Scyliorhinus canicula | reverse complement strand
GAGATCTCGGCATCCAGGTACATAAATCCCTGAAAGTTGCCACCCAGGTTAATAGGGCTGTTAAGAAGGCACATGGTGTGCTAGCCTTTATCAGTAGGGGGATTGAGTTTCGGAGCCACAAGGTCAAGCTGCAGCTGTACATAACTCTGGTGCGGCCGCTCCTGGAGTACTGCGTGCAGTTCTGGTCACCACATTATAGGAAGGATGTGGAAGCTTTGGAAAGGATTCAGAGGAGATTTACTAGGATGTTGCCTGGTATGGAGGGAAGGTCTTACGAGGAAAGGCTCAGGGACTTGAGGTTGTTTTCGTTAGAGAGGAGAAGGCTGAGAGGTGACTTAATAGAGACATATAAGATAGTCAGAGGGTTAGATAGGGTGGACAGTGAGAGCCTTTTTCCTCGGATGGTGATGACCAACACGAGGGACATAGCTTTAAATTGAGGGGTGGTAGATATAGGACAGATGTCAGAGGCAGTTTCTTTACTCAGCGAGTAGTAGGGGTGTGGAACGCCCTGCCTGCAACAGTAGTAGACTCGCCAACTTTAAGGGCATTTAAGTGGTCACTGGACAGACATATGGATGAAAATGGAATAGTGTAGGTCAGATAGGCTTCAGATGGTTTCACAGGTCGGCGCAACATTGAGGGCCGAAGGGCCCGTACTGCGCTGTAATGTTCTATGTTCTAAAAACACTGCAAGAGTATGGAGAGTATGGGGAAAAGGTAAGGCAGCGGGACGAGTTGACTCATTCTTGTGGAGAACTGGCATGAATACGATGGGCGTTGTGGTATTGTCACTGGATGAGAAACCGGAAACCCAGGGTAATGCTCTAGGGACCTGGGTTCGAATCCCGCCACTGCAGATGGTGAAATGAGAATTCAATAAAAATCTGGAATTAGAAGTCTAATGATGACCATGAAACGTTTGACGATTGTCGTAAAAGCTCATCTGGTTCATTAATGTCCTTTCGGGAAGGAAATCGGCCATCCTTACCTGGACTGGCTTACATGTGACTCCAGACCCACTGCAATGTAGTTGACTCTTAACTGCCTCCTCCAAGGGCATTTAAGGATTGCCCAGCCTGTGACATCCACATCCCATGAACGAATTTTAAAAAATGGCTTCCAGCTTTGCTACAACCATTCTATACTTCGACGAGGGATCCCATAGTGTTTTATGAAGAAGGACAGCACAAGTGGGTAGCACTGTGGCTTCACAGCGCCAGGGTCCCAGGTTCGATTCCCCGCTGGGTCACTGTCTTTGCGGAGTCTGCACGTTCTCCCCGTGTCTGCGTGGGTTTCCTCCGGGTGCTCCGGTTTCCTCCCACAGTCCAAAGATGTGGTTTAGGTGATCGGACATGCTAAATTGCCCTTAGTGACCAAAAAGGTGAGGAGGGGTTATTGGGTTACGGGGATAGGGTGGAAGTGAGGGCTTAAATGGGTCGGTGCAGACTCGATGTGCCGAATGGCCTCCTTCTGCACTGTATGTTCTATAATCTAAGAGAGTTCTGATGTTTTAGCCAACAATTATCCCTCAATGAATGCCAATAAAACAGATTAGCTACTCACTTATTACATGACTTGGTACGATCTCGGTGCACAAAAAAAATAGTTTATTGGCTGTGTGGTGCTTTAGGACATCCGGGGATCTACATTCTTTCCCGACTTGATTGTTTTTTTGTTTCCAATGTAGCAAAGCCTCCAAGTTTGACCAACCTCGAGTAATTGAGAGTTGCCTGGAGGCTGTGCCTCGTTTTCAGGTGAAGTAAAATTAGTTACACAGTCAGTCGCATCACTGTAATTATTGCAGCTGATGAGGAGTATCACTATTTGAGACTATTCATGTTGATCATCTTTAATGGATGAAAAGCTGCCTGATTCGGCACCGATTGTCTTTCAAGAGACTTTCAAAAGGGCCATAGAATGTCAGGCACACTGGGCTGTAAGTACTGTTGGGTTTCAGCAGATTAACTCGAGGAAGCAGCAATTACTTTGGCAAGAATCTGTCTCGAAGCCTGACATCTTAGACCCAATAATTGGCAGTGTGACTCTATTCTAGTTAATGCCATATTACCAGCAGGTAGCATGATTTATATTGAATCACCTTTTAAGTTGTTAATTTGAAAATAGGTCACCTGACAAATATTATTTCACAGTAGGTGCAAATGATTCATTTATCCATTGTGCATAGTGCTTAAAAGACATTCTGCTGTAGTTTTTACTCACTCATGATAGTGGATTGCTATGCCAACGATGTGATGTTTGTTGAAGGTATTCAATTCATTCTGTGCATATTGTCAAATAGGGAATAACACCCCCAGTTCACTTATCTTTCTAGTTAGCTAATGCACCTATGTGTAACGCAGAAATAATATTGGAAACTGGAAGAAAGAGAGGAAAAAAAGGCTGTCCTAAAACGTGTACACCAGCTTTAAGATAGGAATACATCCTGGCCGAGACATTGGCTGTCGGCGTGACTGTTTATCATAGTTGTGCTGCATGGTTCCACAGGACTGACAGCCCCCGGGCACTGTGCCCTTTTGCCCTTCATCTCATTTGTGAATCTAAACAGAGAGGGTGTGGGGACCAATTTTATTGCAGTGAACATCGTTGCTGAGTCACAAGTGGTTCTTAGCAGATATCCATGACCACAATTATGGCCAGAGGCAGTATTTAGTAGGCGTGAATGTGAACTCTGGCTGATTTTCCTGCTCTCCTCGGGTCTGTGAATGCCTGGCACAGATTGACTATCTCAGCACAGTTCAGGAGCTGAGCCAGTGGTTATCCTCATTTGCATGGCTCTGTTACACACTGACTGATACCTTTCTGTACCCATTAAGCTATTAAAATATTGTTTGTATCAAAGTCTAAATAACAGTCAAAAGGTCTGGATTCTGAAAACCTGCCCTCAATTTTGAATAGACTTGAGTTGGTGATGGGTACTTTCCACGTTTTGTTTGAGAATTTCCTCCCCCCCCCCTCCCTCGCTTAACGTAACAGCTTGTTTTTTTTTTAGCTCATTGATCTTGTATCCATCAGATGCTTGTGTGTTGATTTAAATGGTTAAATGTTGGAGTTGCAGCATATCTAGGGAAGATAAGTTCAAGTAAATGAGAAGCAATGTAACTCGCCTGAATTATTTGTGTGATTCTTAGCATGGGTACCTTGTCATGCTGATTGTAGCATTCACTAAAGGCATTCCATCAGCCTCCAAATAGCTAGAGAGGAACAAACTAGAGATGTGCCAGAAACATAAGGATGCATTTCACCAGGTGTTATGGGATGCACTGGGAGATGGGAAGGCAGGAAAAATGGCACAGGAAGGTGATGGGTGGCATGTCTGACATTGTCCAGCTGCTGTGCCATTTTGGCAGTGGCAGGAACGTGACAGACAGCCTTCCCACTTGAAACACAAGTGGCCAGTTAAGGGCCTCTTCCCACTTCCTCCGGCATTTCCTTCATGTTGTGAGCACCCACTACCATGCGGGAAACCCTCCCCAAGTAAACCCTGGTAGTGCTTATTGGTCCACAGAGCCGCCCACTGCTGCCGTTCAGCGTAGGAACTAGGAGCAGGAGTAGGCCATCTGGCCCCTCGAGCCTGCCCCACCATTCAATGAGACCATGGCTGAACTTTTGTGGACTCAGCTCCACTTTCCGGCCCGAACATCATAACCCTTAATCCCTTTATTCTTCAAAAACTATCTATCTTTATCTTAAAAACATTCAATGAAGGAGCCTCTCCTGCTTCACTGGGCAAGGAATTCCATAGATTCACAACCCTTTGGGTGAAGAGGTTCCTCCTAAACTCAGTCCTAAATCTACTTCCCCTTATTTTGAGGCTATTCCCCCTAGTTCTGCTTTCACCCGCCAGTGGAAACAACCTGCCCGCATCTATCTTATCTATTCCCTTCATAATTTGATATGTTTCTATAAGATTCCCCCTCATCCTTCTAAATTCCAAATAGTACAGTCCCGGTCTTCTCAACCTCTCCTCGTAACCCAACCCTTTCAGCTCTGGGATTAACCTAGTGAATCTCCTCTGCACACCCTCCAGTGCCAGTACGTCCTTTCTCAAGTAAGGAGACCAAAACTGAACACAATACTCCAGGTGTGGCCTCACTAACACCTTATACAATTGCAGCATAACCTCCCTCATCTTAAACTCCATCCCTCTAGCAATGAAGGACAAAATTCCATTTGCCTTCTTAGTCACCTGTTGCACCTGTAAACCAACTTTTTGCGACTCATGCACTAGCACACCCAGGTCTCTCTGCACAGCAGCATGCTTTAATATTTTATAATTTAAATAATAATCCTGTTTGCTGTTATTCCTACCAAAATGGATAACCTCACATTTGTCAACATTGTATTCCATCTGCCAGACCCTAGCCCATTCACTTAACCTATCCAAATCCCTCTGCAGACTTCCAGTATCCTCTGCACTTTTCGCTTTACCACTCATCTTAATGTCATCTGCAAACTTGGACACATTGCCCTTGGTCCCCAACTCCAAATCATCTATGTAAATTTTGAACAATTGTGGGCCCAACACGGATCGCTGAGGGACACCACTAGCTGCTGATTGCCAACCAGAGAAACGCCCATTAATTCCCACTCTTTGCTTTCTATTAATTAACCAATCCTCTATCCATGCTACTACTTTACCCTTAATGCCATGCATCTTTATCCTATGCAGCAACATTTTGTGTGGCAACTTGTCAAAGGCTTTCTGGAAATCCAGACATACCACATCCATTGGCTCCCCGTTGTCTACCGCACTGGTAATCCTCAAAAAATTCCACTAAATTAGTTAGGCACGACCTGCCCTTTATCAACCCATGCTGCCTCTGACTAATGGGACAATTTCTATACAGATGCCTCGCTATTTCGTCCTTGATGATAGATTCCAGCATCTTCCCTACCACTGAAGTTAAGCTCACTGGCCTATAATTAGACAAATCATTAACCAAGGGGGGGGGGAGGGATTTTATGGACTGTCAACTCTGCACAGGCCACTACTCAGTAGAAAAGTAGTAATATTCAGGATTAAAGGAAAAGATTTCTGAATTGCTTTTTCAAGGGATAGTTTGTGCCATGCTTTCCAACACAGTTGGAAGGGAAGAAGTGTCGACCCTAAGTGCCGACATCCAAATATGGTGGGGAAAACAGGTGCTTTTAATGTGGAGAATGAAATATTATGTTCATATGAAGAAAGATTCCAATTTTTTCAATAGCCAATCAGACACCAGAGGACCTAAAGGTCACAATATTTCTCAGCTCAGTAGGCCATGAAACGTTTGCGCTGCTACAGAATCTTGTTCACCCAGGATACAGGTCCGTCAGTGAATTAATTAAAATTTTAGACGGACATTTCTCTCCGAAACCATTACTGATTGCAGAAAGGTTCAGATTTCATTGCCATAGTCGGGAAGAAGTTGAAATCATTTTGCGGTTTATATCTTCTTTAGGGAGATTAGATCGGTATTGTGAATGTGTTACAACACTTGATACTCTTCAAGACAGACTGGTAGTGGGTTACGCAGTGAAGAAATTCAGAGGAAGCTGCTGACTGTAAGTGATTGAACACTGTAAGCTTCAGTGGAAGTTGCCACATCTATGGAGAAGCTGCAATGATGGGGATTGGAGTGAAGATCCACAAAATGGATACCTCGAGGATCAAGACTGCAAAGATGCAACCATGTCACCATTGTATACAGGTTGGACATTTAGAGGGGAATGCTGGAGTAAATCAAATACATGCAAGAACTGTGATAAGAAGAGCCACATTTCCAGAACATAAGTGTGTTGGGCTTAGAAAACTTCTTCCACATCAAGAAAGTGCAAGAAGAACAATACAACTGAACAATCTACTCATGTTTACAACTTAGTGGATGCAGCTCAAGATCAATCAAAAGACAGCGAAACAAAGCGACTGCAAGATTTTAAGTGTTTTGCCGATGCAGGGAGATCAACAAGATTTCTGGGCATATTCTAAACTTGACAGTCATGAAATTAAAATGGAAGAATCGCTAATACCTGAGACAATTTATCATCAAAAGCTGAATCATCTGCCTTTAAAACCATCAATCCTAAGGAAGTATACTGGAGAGGTCATACAATTAAAAAGGATGCATTATGGTGAAAGTAGAAGCAAATGGGTATGCAGTGAATTTGCCTCATCATGTTGTTCTTGCTCTATTTGGCAGACAATGGTTGGTTAAGATTAGGCTTAACTGGCAAACAGTCAATCAATTGGTGGATTCAAAGAGGAACCTGCAACAAATTCCGAGAAGGTGTTTGAAGATTCGCTCGGCTCCATGATGAAGTTGAAGTACACCTAAAAATCAATCCAGACAACACACCTAAATGTCTCACAGCTAGAACCTACCATATGCCATCAAGCTAAAGTTTAAGAAGAACTAGACAGAACTAAATAGGAGTCGTTAAACCTGTTGCTACAAGTGATTGGGCAACACCAAATTGTTTCTGTATTAAAATAGGATAGCTCAGGGAAAATTTGTGGAGATTTAAATCTATTAATCCAGTTTTATGCATAGATCATTATCCACTGCTGTTGATTTGAAGACTTATTAACTGAACTTACTGGAGGACAGAAGTTCAGTAAAATTGATCTTTCACAGGCATATCTGCAGATGAATGTGGCTGCTGAATCACAGCCACAACTCATCATCGTGACATACAACAGTGTTTTGTTACAGAAAACTTCCTTTTGGGAATACATCTGAGCATGCTTTTCCAAAGATCCATGTATCAGATTCTAAGTGGATTGAATGGAGCACAATGTTATTTAGATAACATACTCATCACTGGTTCGAATGAACAGGAACACGTGGAATTTAGAGGCTATCCTTAAGTGGGTACAGTCACAAGCTGAGAGTTAAAAGGGAAAAGTGCGATGTTTTCAAGTAATCTGTAAATTACCATAGTCATATCGACAAAGACAGTTTACATAAAGAACCAAAGAAAATGTCAGCAATCTTAGAAGCACCACGTCCTCAAAATGTGACACAATTAAAGTCATTTTTAGGATTGATCAATTATTACAGTAAACCTGTGCCTAATTTAGCAACGCGATTGAAGTCTTTACACACGTTGAAATGAAATGAAAATCGCTTATTGTCACAAGTAGGCTTCAAATTAAGTTACTGTGAAAACCCCCTAGTCGCCA
The DNA here is from genome assembly GCF_902713615.1 of Scyliorhinus canicula. NCBI lineage: Eukaryota > Metazoa > Chordata > Chondrichthyes > Carcharhiniformes > Scyliorhinidae > Scyliorhinus > Scyliorhinus canicula. The sequence goes on along the minus strand of NC_052165.1, from coordinate 63,524,972 downwards.
CATTCCGGCGCCTGTTCGGGGAGGGAATTGAACCGTGCTGCTGGCGTGCTGCTGGCCTGCCTTGGTCTGCTTTAAAAGCCAGCGATTTAGCCCTGTGTGCTAAACCAGCCCCTTGCTATGTGTCAGAGGCATGGCACTTGTCAGAAGAAAACAAGGAAGTGAAAGAAGCTTTCAGAAGTCAGAGCTGTTGGTTCATCATAATCCCAAGATTAAGTTGCAATATTGGATTTCATAAAGAGAGGTATTGAGAAGTAGTTATTCTGACCCTATATAAAGCTCTGTTTGGACCAAAAGTGGAGTATCACATTTAGTTCTGGTCACCGCAGATTAGGAAGAATGCGAGGGCCCGTGAGAGGTGCAAAGGAGATCTACCAGAATGATTCCGGGGTGAGCGCTTTCAGCTGCATGGTTAAGCTGGAGTAGTCAAGGCAAAATAAACATATGGTTGACCTGCACATGATTCTCACGGTTTTAGAAAAGGTAGACAAAGAAAAGTTGGTCCCATTATCTGATGATTCAATATCTTGGGATATAAGGAGCTGAATTCTCCTCTCCCGCGATAAATCGGGAAGGCCGTCGTGAACTCGGCCGAGTTTCACGACGACCTCGGAGGCCGCTCCTCGCACCTTATTCACCCCTACCCGGGGGAATAGGAGCGGCGCTCCGTAACTCTCGGCCGCTGGGCCTTGACGTTTGCGTCAAGGTGGCGTGCCGAGAATGACGCGACGCCGGCGCCTAAGTGATGTCAGCCACGCATGCGCAGGTTGGCCGGTTCCAACACGCGCATGCGCGGCTGACGTCACGGCGGCTGACGTCACGGCGGCTGACGGCTCAAACCCGCGCATGCACAGTTGCCGTCTTCCCCTCTGCTGCCCCGCAAGATGTGCCGGCTTGATCTTGCGGGGCGGCGGAAGGGAAAGAGTGCGTCGCTTTGAGACGCCAGCCCGATGATCGGTGGGCACCGATCGCGGGCCAGTCCCCTCCCAAGCACGGCCGTGGTGCTCACTCCCCTCTCCGCCCCCCACAAGCTTCAAACGAGCATTTGGTGCCCATGTTCACGACGGCAGCGACCAGGTGTGGTTGCCGTCGTCGTGAACCGGTCGGGAACGGCAGGCCGCTCGGCCCATCCGGGCCGGAGAATCGCCGGTCGCCGTGAAAAACAGTTCATCCGAGCGGTGCGTGGGAGAATCGCGGGGGGTGGGGGGGGGCCAGGGGGGCGTGTCGTGAGTCGCCCAGCGCTCCCGTGATTCTCCTACCCTGCGTGGGGAGCGGAGAATCGCGCCCGAGATATTGGACAAGAAATGCAGAAATTATGTGAGGAAAACCTTTTTTAATGGGAATCTTGAACTTATTGCCTGTAAGTGTGGTGGACACAGAGATGATTAATGATTCCAGAAGGACATTGCATGGGCATTCGAGGGAAATAAACATGCAGGGCTTTGGGCATGAAGCAGGGATGGTGCAGGATATCTGTTTAAAAACAAATTCCAAATTGTATCACCTCTGGTGTACTATGTTGGCATCATCTCTGGCATTTCAAAGAAGGATGTCCCAAAGATATTTCAGGAGTAAGTAAAATCTGGATAGATGTCTCCAGTTTGCAGAGTTGTGCACTTGTACTGTGCAATCAGAGGAAGAAACTAGAAGGGAGCAATTCTGTCACCAGTATGAAGTGTCACCACCACTACCCAACCATCCAAGAACCTTCCTAAGATTTGTAAATATTTCTGAGACTAGGAAGAAAGACTTGCATTTATATAGAGCCTTTCACAATCCCAAGGTGTCCCAAACCACTTTACCGCCAATGAACGGGGCCAGTTTAGCCCAGTTGACTGGACAGCCGGTTCGTGATGCAGAGCAAGGCCAGCAACGTGGGTTCAATCTCTGTATCGGCCAAAGTTATTCATGAAGGCCCCACCTTCTCATCCTTGCCCCTCATGGTGTAGTGATCCTCAGGTTAAATCATCACCAGTCAGCTCTCCCCTTCAAAGGGGAAAGCAGTCTATGGTCATCAGGGACTATGGTGTCATTACTTTTACTTTACAGCCAATGATGTATTGCTGCAATTTCAGAAATAAGGCAGGTAATCTGTGCATCACAAGGTCCAAGAACATCAATTTCCAATAACATTGATTGACGCATAACTATCGGTCAGGGCAACAAGGATAACACCCCTCGGCAACTTCAGAATAGTACCACAGGACCCTTTATGCCACACTTTAGAGAGTAGATGGGCCTCAGTTTAATGTCTTACCTGAAAGATAACGGGTGCGATTCAGCCACCGCGTTGCAAAGCTGGCTGCAACCCCAAATCGGGAGCCATTAGGCTCATTTAAATATCCTAACGCCACATTCACCAGGCACCTGGAGGTTAATGGCCGCCCCAGCATGGCTTCAACTGGTCGCCCGTTGCACTGTTTAAAAAAAAATTCCTTCAGGGATGTGGGCGTTGCAAGTTGTGCTAGCATTATTACCCATCTTAATTGCCCTTGAGGGGGGAGGGGGGAAGTTAACAGTCAATCACATTGCTGTGGGTCTGGAGTCACACGTAGGTCAGGACAGCAGATTTCCTTCCCTGAAGGACATTAGTGAACCAGATGGGTTTTTACGAATTGTTTTATGGTCATCATTGGGTTTTTAATTCCAGACTTTTTATGAATTCAAATGTCACTATCTGGAGTGGCGGGATTTGAACCTGGGTCCACAGAGCATTACGCTGGGTCTCTGGTTAACAAGTCCACTGCGCCACCGCCTCCAAAGCATTGATCAGTCATGATGGACACCTCGGGGTGTCTTGGAAGCCATTAGAGCCACCCCTGCTCGGGTGGCTGGGGATTGGGCAGGGTAGTACGCTGGAACCCCCCGGGCAACCAGGCAGTGCCATCAAGGCACCAACAGTGGAGAAAGGGTGTCTGGTTGAGGCTGGTAGTGCTAAGGTGTCTGGATGCCAAGTTGTCACTCAGGGTCAGGGAGACATAAAAAAAATGGAGAAGTGCCATTGAATAGTGGTCTCAACCACAGCATTGCAGCCGTCGCGAAATACCCCCCAAACGCACCCAAAACCTGACTTTCAAATTCCAGGACTTAAAATCCCACACGCAGTCAACCATCGCGAGGCGCCTGTCTTGGTGATACTTTCTCCCCGCCCCCTCCCAGTGCTGTAATATTAAAATTTTCGGTATTCGCAATCCTCCAAAATGTCATTTTCATCATTAACACTGATAACTTTAGCAACCAGCTTGAAACTGCACAGTTTTGTTTCTTCAGGGTGGGGTGGAGAAGCAGGGGGGTGGGGGGGGGGGGGGGGGGGGGTGGGGGGGTGCTGGGTACTGGGGGAAGGGAGAAAGAGACCAATGAGTGTTGTTTGGATTCTAGATCAGGTCCCAACATTTGTTAGGATACAAGATGCGTACCTCAAACTATTTTTTAAGATTTGTAAAAACTGTGAGGAAAGGATACTTCACCTCCGGAGTATTGACTCTAACCAATAGGAATCTTTTATGCTGAAACAAACTGACACAGAATTAACCACATTAACATCAAAGAAATAGATTTTAAATAAAAGGAATAAACTTGAACTTACTATGTTCACCTTCCACTAATTCTAATTGAGCAATCCAGTACAGTTCAAATGCCACTTATAAATCAAATTAACATAACCGGTTACTTGTCTAGGTGTGGAGAGACGCATGGAGAGAGTTACTTTCAAGAGCAGGTCCAGTACTATTCTGCTCAACTTAACAGCATTTGGTAAAATTGCTGTTCAACTTAAAATCCTATATCAGACTGCAAAACTACTGACAGATCTGACTCCTCCCATTAATTACATCATCTTTATCCCACTATGTTCCATGACCAACGCGGTAGCACAGTGGTTAGCACAGTTGTATCATCGCTCCAGCGTCCCAGGTTCGATTCCCGGCTTGGGTCACTGTCTGTGCGGAGTCTGCATGTTCTCCCCGTGTCTGCGTGGGTTTCCTTCAGGTGCTCCGGTTTCCTCCCACAGTCCAACAATGTGCAGGTTCGGTGGATTGACCATGATAAATTGCCCTTAGTGTTCAAAAATGGTGAGCTGGGGTTACGGGAATAGGGTGGAGGTGTGGGGTAGGGTGGAGGTATGTGTTTAGATAAGGATGCTCTTTTCAAGGGCCGGTGCAGATTTGATGGGCTGAATGGCCTCCTTCTGCACTACAAATTCTATGATGACCTGCTGAACTAGGATGAAATACAATCCCCCACAATCCCTCACAAATGATGTACACTCCAGGGAATCTCCAATAATCACAACATATCATGTAGAGGTACGAGCCTGGGTACCATGGTAACGGCGCCGCTGCCGCTCTCCCCTAAGAGGTTTACCACGAGCCCGGTGGTGGCGGCGACCCTAAGAATCTGGGGACAGTGGAGACGGCATAGGGGGGAAACAGGGGGCTCGATGGAGGCTCCACTGTGTGGCAATCATCGGTTCATCCCGGGGAACAAGGGTGGGGGATTTAGGGGGTGGCAAAGGGTGGGCATCAGTAAATTGAGGGACCTGTTTATTGGCGGGAGGTTTGCGGGCCTGGGGGAACTGGAAGATAAATTTGGGCTTCCCCAAGGGAACATGTTCAGATACTTGCAGGTAAAGGCGTTTGCTAGGCGACAGGTAGAGGGATTCCCTTTGCTGCCCTCGCGGGGAACGATGGACAGAGTGCTTTCGGGGGTGCGGGTCGGAGAGGGGAAGGTGTCTGACATCTATAAGGTAATGCAGGAGGTGGAAGAGTCGTCAGTGGAGGAGCTGAAGGCTAAATGGGAGGGGGAACTTGGGGAGCAGACAGAGGACGGGACTTGGGCGGATGCCTTGGAGAGAGTCAACTCTTCCTCTTCATGTGCGAGGCTTAGCCTCATCCAATTTAAGGTGCTGCACCGGGCCCGGGACTAGGATGAGTAGGTTCTTTGGGGGTGAGGACAGGTGCATCAGGTGTTCGGGGAGTCCAGCGAATCATACCCATATGTTCTGGGCATGTCCGGCACTGGAATAATTCTGGAAGGGGGTGGCGTGGACGGTGTCGAGGGTGGTTGGATCCAGGGTTAAACCAGGGTGGGGACTCGCGATTTTTGGAGTTGCGGTGGAGCCGGGAGTGCAGGAGGCGAAAGAGGCCGGTGTTCTGGCCTTTGCGTCCCTAGTAGCCCGGCGGAGGATCTTGCTACAGTGGAAGGATGCGAGGCCCCCAAGTGTGGAGACCTGGGTCAATGACATGGCGGGATTTATTAAGTTGGAAAGGGTTAAATTTGCCCTGAGAGGATCAGTACAAGGGTTCTATAAACGGTGGCAGCCTTTTCTGGACTTCCTGGCTCAAAGATAGGTACCTTGGTCAATAGCAGCAGTAACTGGGGGGGGGGAGAGAGTGGGGGGGGGGGGGGAGAGAGAGAAGGGGGGGAAGGGGGACGGGGGGGGGGCAAGGGTGTTCCTAACTATAGTTTCTACATTGTTTTTTGCTACGGTTGTGTATCTTAACAATGGGTTAACTTAAGTTGTTGTTAATATGTTGGGTTGTTCACTGAGGAGGGGGCGGTTTATGATTGTTGTTATTACTGTTATCATTGGTATTTTAGTATGGTTTGATGTTGTGTAAATTAAAACATTTTCAATAAAAATTATTTTAAAAAAAAATCACAACACAATTCCATTGGCCCTTTATTTGTAACTAAGTAAGTGGTTGGAAGGGATCATTACCTTTTATGACTCTTTAATTACAGATTTAATAGACACACTGCGTCAACTACATGTAGTGCGTTTGTATTTTAAACGTGTTTTTTTTTAATAACATTACTGCAACAGAATATAAAAAAATAATATATAACAATTTCTGCAGTCATCATCATGCTAATACCAAGGAAAAGTGATTAGTTTTCCATGCATCAAAACTTAAACAAGGGTTTGGTGCCAAAATGAGAATGACAATCCCTTAATTAAATTCAAACCTACTATTACTGATTCTCACAGATCATTTACTCAGATTTTCGATAATCCATGTTTTAGATCATTACTACAGACAGAATAATGACAGTGTTGCTGAATGCTTCCTAGAAGGACATCATTTTGAAGTAACAGCATTAATATTTTATAGTCATCACAGTCACAACTGTCTGCACTACTTCAAATAGCTGTTTGACATTTTAAGCTCTGGAAATGACATTGGTATCTCTGCACAGTGCAATGTGCCTACCAATCTTTATTTCCCCCTGGAGACTGAAAATAATATGCAACTCATTTCTCCCCTTAGCAAATATTTGACCAGGGTAATGTGTTCGTATGAATGCAGCTGTTGCTGAAGATATCCATAATGTGTTTCCCGTCACCAATTCATGCGATGTTTAAAGGGACAGGGAGAGGTTATGAATTCTCTATCACAGCTGGGACCGGATTGGTTTGTCAGCTCAGAAAATGAAATATTTGCTTGTTTTGAGAAAGACCTTCATGCCATCCTATGATTAGTAATGAGTTCCCTGACGCCTCTTCACCCACCAAGGCTGCTTTCACTTTGCGTGCCCTCATTGTTGACATTGGTTGCCTCTTCCAGAAGACAGTGAATAATGTCTCTTTTAAGTCAAGAATATATCAGCATTCAGTCATACTATTTCGAATCCATTGAACTATTTTCCCAAATGTTTGATTTATCGATTGTTTACGAAGTTGCAAAGGGAGAATGGTGGCACAGTGGTTAGTGCTGCTGCCTCACAGCGCCAAATCCGGCTTTGATTCCAACCTTGGGTGACTGTCTTTATGGAGTTTGAATGTTTGCCCCGTGTCTACGTGGGTTTCCTCTGGGTGCTCCGGTTTCCTTCCACAGTCTAAAGATTAGATGCAGATTAGGTGGATTGGTGATGCTAAATTGCCCCTTAGTGTCCAAAGGTTCAGTAGCATTACGGGGATAGGGCAGGGGAGTGGGCTTAGGTAGAGTGCTCTTTCAAAGGATTGGTGTCGATATGACTGGCCAAATGGCCTCCTTCTGCATCGTAGTAATTCCATGAAGCATTTTTGTTTTGCTGCCTTTATTGTTAATAAAGCAACACTGCATCATTTGCCATGATCCTGGACCAGAACCGCAACATTTCTTTGTATTTTTAAGACTGTGCGGAAAGTCAGTTTCGCTCCGTGAGTGATTGTATAAGAAATAGGGCTTGGTTATTTTTACAAACAAAACTTTATAATATTTTATATATATATATATATTATATATATATGTAAAAATTCATTATAACAAACAAAAGAAAAACAATATTTAAACTTTTAAACTTCAAACTTACCAAGAACAATTTCCAGGTATCTCTTCACCCTAACACACGATTTCCCAAGAAGCAGCACATAATTATTATTTTTTTAAAATTTAGAGTACCCAATTCATTTTTTCCAATTTAGCATGGCCTAGCTTGCACATTTTGGGGTTGTGGGGGCGAAACCCGGAGAGAATGGGCAAACTCCACATGGATAGTGACACAGAGCCGGGATCGAACCTGGGACCTCAGCGCCGTGAAGCAGCAGTGCTAACCCACTGCGTAATCGGCAGCAAATAAAATTAACATACAGCTCTGAGCTCCACTTACACTGGCAGGCAAAAATGATACTTGCATGACAGAAAATCTTGCTGCTGTTTGTAAAGTTGCTTCAGACCCTGTCCGGAAACCTTTCTCTGTGGCAGACTTTTCATGGCTTGCTCCCGATCCTTCTGCCTCCACCTGTTCAAACAGGATTCCTTTATCTTACTGAGATCCATCCAGTGCTTCAAAGGCGGTTCTGTCCAGATGGGTCCAGTCGTGAACTCATCACTACCTGGACTTTTGATTGCCCGCTCCCATTTTCACAAAAGAACAGGACCATACTATGAATATGCAACTAATCTCTAATTCAAGGACAAAATAGGTCACCAGGGTCCTTAATGGGCTAATGGCTGGTCAGGCAAGTGTGTCCCGGAGGACAATGAATCGTGAGTGAATCACCCCGGCTGAACAGGGGTATCTGTTTATTCCCATTAACTAGCTTAATTATGAATGGGACATTGTAGCTCAAGCCAGGTGTGGGCTTATTCCTCTGACTCAGTGCTAACAGTTTTACCCTCAGGCTGTTAACCCCTAAATTGGCCACTACATCTTCGATTCAATTTCCTAACTTCGCCCTGGCATCACACCATTGTGTTGCATTTTTGTCAGCTGCAATGGTATTCTTGACTACATGTCAAATAACCTTGTTAGGCCAAACATTAACTGTTAACTGGTTAGGGTGGTCATGTTGAATTGCCTGGACCAGACATAAATGGTGGGTGACAAGGGTGGTGTCATGGTAATGCCACTGGACTAGTAATCGCGAGGCCCAGGCTAATGCGCTGGGGTCATGTGTTCAAATCCCATCCCAGTGGAATTTAAATTCAAATCATAAAATTCAATCAATTTGGTGACCATGAAACTGTCATTGATTGTCGTTAAAACCGATCTGGCTCACTGATGTCCTTTAGGGAAGGAAATCTGCCATCCATAACTGGTCTGGCCTACATGCGACTCCAGACTTACGGCAATGTGTTGAGTCTTAACTGTTCTGTGAAATGACCTAGCAAGCCCAGTTCAGTTGGGAATGGGCAACAAATGCTGTCCTTGCCAATGATGTCTACACCCTATGAAATAATTTTTAAAAACAGCAAGATGGATTGAAAAGTGCAGATTGAAAAAAAAGTGAGAAGAAAGAAATTAAGAGACTGGTGTAGTAAGGTGCTTCCCAGCAGTTTAACATGATATTTCCTTGGGTGAATGGAAGATAGCCTTTTCCCTGTAGTCTGTAGATAGTTCCTGCACTCAAACATTGGATGGAAAATTTGACGGCAGTAAGATGAAACATAAAAAGTCTCACACTCTCCTCACCATTCTGCTATGTTTCAGGTGCGATGTAGTTTTACTTTCCACTACTCTTGCATCATTACATATGAATATTTTGAACATACAGCACAGAAATTGGCCATTTGGCTCGACTATCCTGTTTTGCGCTTAATATAAAAATGTGCACTGACCCTAAACGCGAAATCATGTTGGAGTGGATCATCTCCGGGTTTGCCTATTTGCATTGTTCCAAGATGATTATGTTTAATAATAATCTTTTTATTGTCACAAGTAGGCTTACATTAACAGTGCAATGAAGTTACTGTGAAAAGACCCTAGTCGTCACATTCCTGCGCCTGTTCGGGTACACAGAGGGAGAATTCAGAATTCGCAGCTGGTATGGGAATTGAACCCGCGCTGCTGGCCTTGTTCTGCATTACAAACCAGCTGTCTAGCCTACTGAGCTAAACCAACCAAAATAATAAATTTTGCCAAAAGGATTTCTAGAAGCCAACTGATAATGGGGCAACAGAGGATTCAGGACTGTGGTGATGGCACAAAATCAGCTTTTCTCTCATTTTCTCTCATCAATGAGTCTTAAGAAATGAGAAGTAAGGTGTGAGAAGGATGAATGGAGTGAATTCAAAGTCACACCAGGAATATAAATAGAAACGGAGAAATAGAAATATTGGAAATATTGGCTCAGGAGCAAGAGAAATGTGACAAAAAGGAAAATAGATTTGTAATTAATCTCACTTTTCTAACATCTCTTAAAACAAGAGGGGCGGAATTCTCCGGCCCCCCGCCGGGTCGGAGCGTCGCCGCGCGAATAGCGCCACACATGCGCCGATGTTGGGACGCAATTCTCCACAGAGCGGAGAATCGGCGCCATTGGTGGTCGGCGCGGTGCCAATCGGGGTATGCGCCAACTCTCCAGCCCGGGCCATCGTGCCGATTCTCCGGCCTGAGGGGGCCGAGCAGCCGTCACAAAAATCCGAGTCGTGCCGGCGCCGTTCTAACATCCTCTGAGCTGTCGGGACCTCGGCGTTGAAGGGTCCGGGGGTGGCCTGTGGGGGAGGGGGAGGGGGTGTCCGACCCCGGGGGGCCTCCGTAATGGCCTGACCCGCGATAGGCCTCTCTGGCTGGTGGCCTCCTTTCTTCCGCACCGGCTCCTGTAGCCCTGCGCCATTTGGCGTCGGGGCCGATGTGGGGAAGAAGGTCACTGCGCATGCGCTAGTTGGCACTGGCCCAACTGCGCATGTGCGGACATTGCGGTGCTGGGTTCACGTCTGGATCGGCAGATGGAGTGGCATGGGCCGCTCCAGCGCCTTGCTAGTCCCCTGTGGGCCGGAGAATGGGGTCCCGGAACGGGTACCGACGCCGGAGTAAAACACTCCCATTTGTACGCCGGCGTTGACACTCAGCCGTCCGAAGGGAGAATCCCGCCCGGATGTTTGGATGAGGATCTATACACACAATTGTTTACTTTCCAGACAAAAAGATTAATTGGCAATTATTATTTGATAGCCAATTATCACGTTAATAATAAGATACTTACTCTACTAGACTTAACTTTCTGTGTGGGTTTGTACAACTTTGCGGGTCTTGCACCCCTTTAAGGCAGGAAGACACTTGGCAGTAAAGCTTTGCTGTGAATCAATTTTATTAAGGCAAAGTCAGGACAGGTTTATTTATTAAGTTCTTGGATAAACTATGTCAACAAACTTGGGCAGAGAATTACAATTTAATGTGGATACTCCCCGTGACAAAATCTGGACAGATTTGTGAGCAGTGCTCACAAAATAGTTCCTCACATAGCTTTGGTCTATCGGTCTTCCAGCCTCTCATAGAATTTACAGTGCAGAAGGAGGCCATTCGGCTCATCGAGTCTGCATCGGCTCTTGTAAAGAGCACCCTACCCAAGGTCAACACCTCCACCCTATCCCCATAACCCAGTAACCCCACCCAACACTAAGGACAACTTTGGACACTAAGGGCAATTTATCATGGCCAATCCACCTAACCTGCACATCTTTGTGACTGTGGGAGGAAACCGGAGCACCCGGAGGAAACCCACGCACATATGGGGAGGATGTGCAGACTCCGCACAGACAGTGACCCAAGCCAGAATTGAACCTGGGACCCTGGAGCTGTGAAGCGATTGTGCTATCCACAATGCTACCGTGCTGCCCACTCAACCTCGTGCTCTCTGTCCCTTGTCCCTTGTTTGGTTTTGTTCTTGTGCCAAATTCCAGAGGCATTTGACTAGGTCCCACTTCAAAGGTTATGACATAAAATAAAAGCTCATGATGCAAGGGGTAACATGTTGGCAGGGATTAAAGATTGGCTCGCGAACAGGAAACAAAGAGTTGACATAAATGAGCCTTTTGCTGGTCAGCAGGGTGTGTCACAGGGATCAGTGCTGGGGCCTCAGCTTTTTATAATTTATGTGAATGACTTGGATGTGGAACTGAAGGTATTGTTTCTAAATTTGTTGTGGCAAAGAGATAGATAGGAAAGTAAAATGTGAAGAAGATGTAAGGAGGACACAAAGGACATAGATGGGTTAAGTGAGTTAAAAATTTGGCAAATGGAGTTTAATGTGGGAAAATGTGAAATTGTCCATTTTGGCAGGAAGAATAAAAGAGAAGCTTATGAGATATTGCAGTGCTCTGAGGTGCAGAGGGACCTGGGCGTACTAGCAATGAATCATAAAAGGCTGGTATACAGATACAGCAAGCAAATCGGAAAGCTAATAGAATGTTATTGCTTATTGTGAGGGGAACTAATTATAAACGTTATTCTTTTATACTTAATCTGATGAGTTCTCATTGGTGAGAACACATCTAGAATATTGTGTACAGTACTGGCCTCCTTATGTAAAGAAAGATGTAAATGTGTGAGAAACAGTTCAGAGAAGGTTTACTACTAAATTATGCACGTCACTATCCTACAAAAAAGGCTTCTAATAAAGTCAAGAGCTAGTAAGCTACAAGGTTTGATATTACTTTATTATAATCAAGTCAGATTTGAACAATTATTATTCTTGTTAGTAAACTAATAATATTACCACCACCAGAATGATCAATTAATGTGCAAATGCGACAGCTTCAAATAAATCACTGAGACATTAAGGGCAACTTGCCATTTTCATTAAGCTAATGACAAAGTGGTGTAAATTAGCCTGAAACTTGTACTGTTTCAGAATTCATGGGGTATTCTGCCTTCCTCCAAGTTGCTGAATGTTGCACATTAATAACATTTGTTACTTTCTCAGCAAAATATGGCCTATCGTATTTTTGGAATTAACATATCTGAGGTTTTATGCACTGTTTTAATCATAGGTCATCTTGTCTTTTTCTGTTCAGAGCTCACATAATTTGTAGTTCATGATGCACTCAACTAACAATTGCTTCTTGTCAAACTTGTCACTGGAATTAAAATGCCCGTCTTAATTTTCTTCTGCTAAGAGCTGAGGTTACATATTAAAAGCAATCGAAATCAGATGCAAATAAACCAATCCAGTTGCTTGATTTTCTTTCCGGAAAATCGCCTTGCACTTGGCTTGATGTTAAAATTGGAGAAGAAGGGCAGGTCCTCAGTGAACACGGTCTTAAAGGGGTACCTGAATTTTGTGCATTTTTAATTGTGACTGACCACCAGTGCATTGAAAGAGCGTCAGTGTTTGTTGTTCATAAATGCCTTAGTTTCGAAAATGAGTTCCAGAAGGCGAGATGGATTCCATCAATGATACCCTGGACCTGTGGAAAAAACTTCACTACCCTTTCATTCTGCTACTGGGTTTCTGGGGGGAAGATGATGGAGAGAGGAGAGATGTGCCATGATGGGCAATTTATCAATTGTTTGATTCATGCATCTTTGAATTGCAAATATACGGATGTTTCTGATGTTCCCTTTGATAGCTGGGGGGGGGGGGGGGGGGCTAGACCGGTAGCTTTTGGGGTTTTGTGGGAGAGGGGCCGGGGGGGGAGAGTGAGACAGGGGACAGCCTTTCTGCCTGAAAACTTGAAAAGAAAAAAATTGCAGGGATATAGGGAAAGATTCTATCCCTGTTCCAGCTTTGAAAATCATCATCCATTGAAATACTGATGCCTTATTCCACAATATAACATCCTGTGGACAGAAATGAAATAAAGTGAACATTTATTCAGTGGTGGCTCGAGATACACCGGAGGCTTCCAGTCAGAAAGAAATGGGTTTATTGATGAAAGACAAAGGCAGCTAGATAATAGGCACAGAACACTATACAACAGGTCTTCAGCAACCTGGTCCACACTGCCCAGTGTCCTGCTCCATTGCCTCGCGCAAACCCTCCACTGACAGGGGTTTGTATGCTCCTGCTTGATTGGCCCCGAGCCATTCACATGGTCAGTGGAGCTTGCACCCTTAAAGGGGCCATGCTACCACATCCTCCCAACCCCTCCCCCCCCCCCCCCCCCCCCACCTTAATTCCGTGAATACACCTTCCCGTAACTTTGTCCAAAACCACAATTGTTAACGGGCACAACCGAAGAAAGAGAGCCCATCAGTTAATCGGTCCAGAGCCATCTGGTCCTCCTGGACATCCAAAGCTAGCCACAGGCTTGGCATTCCTTTGGGCGATTGGGTAGTCTATGGTCGATGCAACTTCAGGAGGCACCATTTCTACGACAGGAGAACTAGTCGCACCGGCCTTGACAGACGCAGTTGGAGGTACAAGCGGGAGCCCCTGCCTACCCTTCGCTGGGCTGAGTCACAGGAATATTCTTTGTGCTCGGTGGAGTTGTCGACTCCATGCTGTGGGGTCACCACACCTCAACTCCTCAGATGGTCGATGTGCTTCATAACGTATTCCCATTAACATCAACCGCATAAGACATCGGCCCCGGCCGATCCACAACCCCTCCTTCTAACAATAGCGAGCCTGCTGAAAGATTACGGATCAGAATCTTGTCTCCCACCTGGAACTGCCTGTCCTCTCTCTCTTTCAAGATCCAAGCGGGTTCTCAACCGACAGCCCATGACTAGCTCAGTTGGTGTTAACCCCGTGGTTGAATGAGTGGGTGAGTTCTATAGCAACAAAAATTTAACCAACCTTTGGCAAAGTGGTTTATCTAACTGCTTTTACATGGAGTTCTTTAAAGTTTAAACGGCCTGCTCAGACTGACCGTTTGACGTTTGGGTGATAGGGGGCTATTCCCGTGTGTCCTATGCTATTCCCTCTCACAAAACCCTGGAAATCATCGATGATGCTGAGGGTGTCTGAAATGATTGCCTCAAGACCCCCATGAATGGCCACAACCACAACTGCCGAGGTAGTGGTCCCAATCTCCTGGACAGATAGCCATACTGAGTGGGCATCTACCAGCACCAAAAATATTTTGTCCAAAAACTGGACCCTCACAATCCTTATGGACCCTGGTCTACGGGCAACTTGGCCATTACCTAGGGTGAAGTGTGATAGAGGGTTACAAATGTTGCTGCATTTGTCAAGGGTGGCATTGGTGTATGAGCTCTTCAATGGCTTTGTCTATTTTTGGTAAGTAGATGCGTGCCAACATCTGTCTGCCCTGGGTTGGCGCTATGTAACTCTTGAAGGAGGGGCCCCCTAGCCTGAGGCGGGACAACCAACCGTGATCCTCAGAGAATCATGTAGTCTTTACATGTAAAGTAAAGCATGTATGCTAACTCACCTTGATGAGTGAATTGGAGACTAAGCAGCTCAGACGTCTTATATCATCAGCCAGACTGTATCATTCGTTTGACCTTTGAAAGAATAGGGTCCCTTTGGGTCCAGCTGCGCAAGTGCCCCGTGGACACTGGCAGAGTGTCCAGGAAGTGTAAGTCTAGAATGATCTCCTGGGGTACTGGTGGTTGTGGGGTCCTCTTAGATAGGGTAGGCGACTTAACGCATTCGCATTTGCAATTTGCGTCCCAGGTTGGTGCTGAAAAGTTGTAAGCCGCCAACAGCAGGGCTCAATGCTGAACCATCACTGAGGCTATGGGCAGTTTGGGCTTATCTTCTATTAACAGGCCCAACAATGGCTTGTGATCATTCGCAATGTCGAACTGTCAACCGTGCGCATACCAGTGGAATTTCTTCTCACCGAATATAACTGCTAACCCTTCTTCTCAGTCTGGGCATAGTTTTGTTCTGCTTCAGAAAGGGTCCTTGAGGTAACTGTGATCAGGGGTTTTGTACCATCTCCTATTTTGTGGGATAAGCAGCCCCAATACCGTATAGTGACGCGTCACATGTCAACATTATTGGTTCTCAGATCAAAATGCATGAAGAGGTTGGAAGACTGCAATGCTCACTTCCCGACTCGGAAGGCTTCTTTTTGATGCTTCTTCCATTGCCACCCCTGATTTTTCCTTGAAAGTAGGTGCAATAGTTCCAATGTTGTGCCTGGATTCGAAATAAAAATTGATAGTAATTGACCATACTTAGAAAGGATTTAAGCTTGCTGACATTTTTGGGTGTGGGGACATCTCGTATGCCCTTGACCTTTTCTTCTAATGGGTGCAACTCTTGTATTAATGCAAAACCCTAGGTACGTTACTTCAGAGGACTGAAAGGTACATTGTTCGTGTTTTAGGCAGACCCCAGCATCACAAAACCTCCTCATACCTACTCCAGACTGACTATGTGTTCTTCTGGTGCAGTTCTGGTGATCAGCACGTCGTCAAGGTAACCCATCACCTTGGGAATCCCTTGGAGGAGATTTTCTATTTGTGCTGGAAGATGGCGCAGGCTGAAGCAATGCCAAATGGCAGTCTGGTATACTGGAAGAAACCTTGTGGGTATTGATTGTGGAAAACTTGCAACTCCTCAGCCAACACTAGTTGCAGGTAGGCATGACTGAGGTCCAATTTTGAATCGGTGAGACCTCCTGCCTGTCATAGTGGTCTTCAATTCGGGGAATTGGATACCAGTCGACCTGCGTAGCCTGGTTTGTGGTCATCCTATAGTCCTCACAAATCCTTATTGACAGAGCAGGTTTAAGGACAGTGACTGAGACTATCAGTATTGCCCACTCTGAAAACTGAAACGGTTTGATTATACCCAGCCCTTCCAATCTCTTTAGCTCTGATGCAGTGCTTATGGTACTGGTCTGGCTCGAAGGAACCTGGGAATCAAATCCTTATTGAATTTTAATGGGAAGATGTTTAATTTATCCCAATTCTTTGTGGATTTGCTTTTATCTAAGCAATGAAGGTGATAGATAGGCTTGTAATGGAGAAAGAAGACATGAGTTACTGAATGAGAATTGTCTGTAGTTTTATAGCGTAGGAGGATATTGGGGTTTTAGAACCACCAGAAATGTGTGTAGCCCAATTAGTTGAGGTGAAGACATTAAAAAAGATCCATGAGGGAACTGCTCTCTGTCCATGGAAAATATTCCATTGCAGCATTGCCATAAATGCAGCAGAGTGTGGTTCCCCACAAACCATGCTTATATTTGCAAATCTGCGACAGACTCATCTTGTCTCTGTGTTGCTCCTGGATCAAAATATGTTTTTATATGAAAGGGTCGTTAGTCTAATGCACAGCCCTCTGCCATGAGGGCCAGTGAACTGCTTGGTGTCCAGTCCAGCCTTTCAACCTCACTGGCCATACCAGGTGTTATGCAATCCCACCAGCACAGCTCTCCAATTTAGAATAGCGCAGATATCTTCACATCGCAAGGTGCAGTACCTAGGAGTGGTCCTTTTCTTGGGCCATAAACAGAACTTCTGCAATGTGACACTAATAATTTTCACAGAGGCTGATCACATCGATAGGCTGCTCTCTCAACTTTCATTCAACTTTTAGATTCCAATTCAGTGGCAGGAATGAACAGAATTTGCATCTGCCCTTAATAAACCTGGGATAGGTTGATGCTCTCACTAATGTCTACCAGCCTTACAGCAAAATGAATTTCACATTCAGCTGCTTGATGTTACCACTTACGCACAAAGATGAGTTCCAGCAAAGCAGGGAAATGGGAAAGCACCAGTAAATAGATGAGCATGTTCAGTGATTCAGTACATCATAACAACCAATCTGCCCAGAAACAGCAGGAAGTATTTATTTTTCGGTCATTGGATGTGGGTGTCACTGGCTAGGCCGTCATTTATTGCCCATCGCTAATTGCCCTTGAGAAGGTGCTGGTGAGCTGCCTTCTTGAACTGCTGCAGTCTGTGGTGTAGGTATAACCATGGTGCTGTTAGGAAGTGAGTTCCAGGATCTTGACCCATTGACAGTGAAGAAACGGCGATATATTTCTCAGTCAGGGTGGTGAGTGATTTTTACATAGAATTTACAGTGCAGAAGGAGGCCATCTGAGCACCCGGAGGAAACCCACGCACACACTGGGAGGATGTGCAGACTCCACACAGACAGTGACCCCAGCCGGAATTGAACCTGGGACCCTGGAGCTGTGAAGCGATTGTGCTATCCACCATGCTACCATACTGCCATTTGGAGGGGAACTTGCAGGCAGTGCTCTTCCTGTGTATTTATAGAACAGTACAGCACAGAACAGGCCCTTCGGCCCTCGATGTTGTGCCGAGCAATGATCACCCCACTTAAACCCACGTAACCCGTATACCCGTAACCCAACAATCCCCCCCATTAACCTTACACTACGGGCAATTTTAGCATGGCCAATCCACCTAACCCGCACATCTTTGGACTGTGGGAGGAAACCGGAGCACCCGGAGGAAACCCACGCAGACACGGGGAGGACGTGCAGACTCCACACAGACAGTGACCCAGCCGGGAATCGAACTTGGGACCCTGGAGCTGTTAAGCATTGATGCTAACCACCATGCTACCGTGAGGCCCTTGTTCTTCTGGGTGGTAGAAGTCGCAGGTTTAGAAGGGGTGATGGTTAGATTCTCCCTTTTTGGAAAGTGGTATTGCCTGGCATTTGTGTGGTGTGAATGCTACTTGCCACTTGTCACCCCAAGCCTGAATGCTGTCCTGGACACAGATTGCTACAATATCCAAGGAGTCACGAATGGTGCTGAACATTGTGCAATTATCAGAGAACATCCCTACTTCTGACCTCATGACAGAGGAAAGGTTATTGAAAGAGCTGAAAATAATTGGGCCTGGACCATTACCCTGAGGAACTCCTGCAGAGATAGCTAAAGACTGAAATAATTGACCTCAAACAATCACAACCATCTTTCTTTGTGCTGGGAATGATTCAAACCAGTGGAGCGTTTCCCCCCTGGTTCCCATTGGCTTCAGGTTTGCTCGGGCTTCTTGATGCCACACTCAGTCAAATGCTGTCTTGATGTCAGGGAGTGTCACTCTCGCCTCGTCTCTAGTTCAGGTAGGAACTGAGTGACCTGGCTGCATGTCAGTGAGCATGTTATTGCTGAATAAGTGCCGCGTGATTGCACTGTCGACAACATCTTGCATTACTTTGGCGATGATCAAGAGTAGGTTGATGGGGCGGTAATTGGCCAGGTTGAATTTGTCCTCCTTTATGTGGACAGGACTTACCTGGACAAATGAAGGTTTAGTATACTTATCAAAGAAACCATACTAACTTCATACTTTCAAATGGGTGATTGACCCAATAGGAACGGACAATAACCTCTACTGTCTCTGAAGAGCATGTACACGTTCCTGGGATCCACACTGACAGGAACCCTCCACTACCATGGCCCAGTACTACACACACAGACTCCACACTGACAGAACCCTCCACTGCCATGGCCCAGTACCACACACATGGAGCCCACAGTGACAGGAACCCTCCACTGCCATGGCCCAGTGCTACACACGCGGACTCCACACTGACAGGAACCCTCCACTGCCATGGCCCAGTACCACACACATGGAGCCCACAGTGACAGGAACCCTCCACTACCATGGCCCAGCACTAAGACAAAGAAATGGCTGAGCAATTAAATACATACTTTGGTTCTGTCTTCACAAATGAGGACACAAATCAGATCCCAGAAATGTTGGAGAATTAAAGGTTTAGTGAGAGGGAAGAACTGAGGGAAAGCAACATTAGTAGAGAGATGGTGCTGGGAAAACTGATGGGATTGAAGGCGGATAAATCCCAGGGCCTGAGAATCTGCATCCCAGAGTGCTTAAGGAGGTGGCTCCGGAAATAGTGGATGCATTGGTGGTATTCTTCCGGGATTCTATAGATTGTGGAACTGCCCCTGCAGATTGGAGGGTAGCTCACGTCACTCCGATTTTCAAAAAGGGAGGTAGAGAGAAAGCAGGGAATTACAGACCAGTAAGCCTAACATCGGTAGTGGGGAAGATGCTTGAATCCATTATTTCACAGAATTTACAGTGCAGAAGGAGGCCATTCGGCCCATCGAGTCTGCACCGGCTCTTGGAAAGAGCACCCTACCCAAGGTCAACACCTCCACCCTATCCCCATAACCCAGTAACCCCACCCAACACTAAGGGCAATTTTAGACACTAAGGGCAATTTATCATGGCCAATCCACCTAACCCGCACATCGTTGTGACTGTGGGAGGAAACCGGAGCACCCGGAGGAAACCCACGCACACACGGGGAGGATATTCAGACTCCGCACAGACAGTGACCAAGCCGGAATCGAACCTGGGACCCTGGAGCTGTGAAGCTATTGTGCTATCCACAATGCTACCGTGCTGCCCACAAGGACTTATCAAGGACTTTATAGCGGAACATTTAGAAAGCAGTGGCAGGATCAGTCAGAGTCAGCATGGATTTATGAAGGGAAAATCATGCTTGACAAATCTGTTGGAATTCTTTGAGGAGGTAACCAGTACAGTCAACAAGGGGGAGCCAGTCGATGTGGTATATTTGGACTTTCAGAAGGCATTTGACAAAGTCCCGCATAAGAGATTATTGTGCAAAATTAAAGCTCATGGGATTGGGGGAAATGTATTTAGGTGGATAGAAAACTGGTTGGCAGAGTGGAAACAAAGAGTAGGGATTAATGGGTCCTTTTCAAATTGGCAGGCAGTAACCAGTGGGGTACCACAGGGAATGGTGCTATTCACAATATATATTAATGATTTGGATGAGGGAACAAAATCTAACATCTCAAAGTTTGCAGATGATACCAAATTAGGTGGGAGGGTGAATTGTGACGAGGAAGCAGGGATCCTCCAGCAAGATCTGGACAGGTTGGGCGAGTGGGCAAACCAATGGCAGATGCAGTAAAATTTGGATAAGTGTGAGGTTATTCACTTTGGAAGCAAAAACAGGAAGGCAGATTACTACCGGAATGGTTGTAAATTGGGAGAGGGGGCGGGATCTGGGTGTCCCTGTGCACCAGTCGCTGAAGGTAAGCATGTAGGTGCAGCAGCAGGTAAAAAAGGCTAATGGTATGTTGGCCTTCATTGCAAGAGGTTTCGAGTATAGAAGCAGGGATGTGTTGCTACAATTGTACAGTGCCTTGGTGAGGCCACACTTGGAGTATTGTGTGCAGTTTTGGTCTCCTTCTCTGAGGAAGGATGTTCTTGCTTCCGAGGGAGTGCAATGAAGGTTTACCAGACTGATTGCAGGGATGGCGGGACTGTTATATGAGGAGAGATTGACTAGGTTGGGATTGTTCTCGCTGGAGTTCAGAAGAATGACTGGGTGATCTCATAGAGACTTATAAAATTCTAACAAGACTAGACTGGGTAGATGCAGGGAAGATATCACTAATGATATGTGTGTCCAGAACCAGGGGTCACAGCCTGAGGATTCAGGGTAAACCATTTCGGACAGACATAAGGAGACGCTTCTTCACACAAAGAGTGGTGAGCCTGTGGAATTCATTACCACAGGAAGTAGTTGATGCTAAAACTTTGAATATATTCAAGAGGCGGCTAGATACAGCACTTGGGGAGAATGGGATCAAAGGCTATGGGGAGAAAGCAGGATTAGGCTATTGAGTTGGACCATCAGCCATGATTGTGATGAATGGCGGAGCAGGCGCGAAGGGCCAAAAGGCCTCCTTCTGCTCCTCTCTTCTATTTATCTATGTATACACACGGACTCCACCCTGACAGGAACCCTCCACTGCCATGGCCCAGTACTACACACGCGGACTCCACCCTGACAGGAACCCTCCACTGCCATGGCCCAGTACTACACACACAGACTCCACCCTGACAGGAACCCTCCACTGCCATGGCCCAGTACTACACACGCGGACTCCACCCTGACAGGAACCCTCCACTGCCATGGCCCAGTACTACACCCATGGACACACTGACAGGAACCCTCCACTGCCACGGCCCAGTACTACACACACAGACTCCACCCTGACAGGAACCCTCCACTGCCACGGCCCAGTACTACACACACAGACTCCAACCTGACAGGAACCCTCCACTGCCATGGCCCAGTACTACACCCATGGACACACTGACAGGAACCCTCCACTGCCACGGCCCAGTACTACACACACGGACTTCACACTGACAGAAACCCTCCACTGCCATGGCCCAGTACTACACACGCGGACTCCACACTGACAGGAACCCTCCACTGCCATGGCCCAGTACTACACACGCGGACTCCACACTGACAGGAACCCTCCACTGCCATGGCCCAGTACTACACGCACGGGCTGCACCTTGGCAGGATCCCTCCAATGCCATGGCCCAGTATTACACACACGGACTCCACCCTCACTGGAACCCTTCAATACCATGGCCCAGTAAACAGACACGGAACCCACACTGACAGGAACCCTCCACAGCCATGGCCCAGTTAACACACATGGAACCCACACTGACAGGAACCCTTCAATGCCATGGCCCAGTAAACACACACACAGGCTCCACACTGAGAGGACCCTCCCACTGCCATGGCCCAGTACTACAGACACACTGACTCCACACAGACAGGAACCTTCCACTGCCATGGCCCAGTACCACACCCATGGACACACTGACAGGAACCCTCCACTGCCATGGCCCAGTACCACAACATGGACTCCACACTGACCGGAATCCTCCACTGCCATGGCCCAGTACCACAACATGGACTCCACACTGACAGGAATCCTCCACTGCCATGGTCCAGTACTACACACACGGACTCCATAGGAAGAGGAGTAAGCCATTCAGCCCCTCAAGCCTCTCCGCCATTCAGTGAGATCATGGCTGATCTATGCCTTGCATATACCTGCCTTTGGCCGATACCCTTTGACACCTTTGCTTAATAAAAAATTATCTATCTCAGATTTAAAATTAACAACTGATGTTGCATCAGTTGCCATTTGTGGAAGAGAGTTCCAAACCTCTACCAACCTTTGTGTGCAGAAGTGCTTCCTAACTTTATCTACCGTCTCTTCCTGTAAATGTCTTGAAGACTTTGACCTGATCACCCTTTGCATCTAAATTCTAGAGAAAACAGGCCTACTTTGTGTAATCTCTCCTCATTGCTTAACCCCTGAAATCCAGGTATCATTCTTGTAAGCCTATGTTGCACTCCTTCCAAGGCCAAAATATCCTTCCTAAAGTGTGGTGGCCAGATCTGCTCATAGTACTCCAAGTGGGTCTAACCAGGGTTTTGTGAAGCTGCAGCACAACTTCTGGATCCTTATACTCCAGTTCTCTAGATATAAAGGCCAGCATTCCATCAGCCTTCTTGATTACTTTCTTCGCTTGTTCGTGGCATTTTAAAGATCTATGGACCTGAACCCTCGGGTCTCTTTGGCATCCACTGAATTTAGCTTCACACCATCTAGAAAGTACCCTGATATATACATTTTTGGTTGGGTGGGGTTACTGGATTATGGGGTAGGGTGGAGGTGTTGACCTTGGGTAGGGTGCTCTGTCCAAGAGCCGGTGCAGATGGGCCGAATGGCCTCTTTCTGCACTGTAAATTCTATGATAATCTATGATAAAATGGATAACCGCCCTCTTGTTTACATTGAAATCCATCTGCACAGTTTTACCTATTCACCAACTCTAACACTATCCCTTTGTAATTTTATGCTGTCATCTACACTGTCTACAATGCCATCCAACTTTGTGCCATCAGCAGATTTGGATATATGACTTTCTATGCCATTATCCAAGTTGTTAATGAATAATATGAACAATTGAGGGCCGAACACAGATCCCTGTGGCACACCACTTGTCACCTTCTTCCAATTACAGTAATTACCCATTATCCTCACTCTCTATCGCCTGCCATTCAACCAATTTCTCAGCCGTATCAGTAATTTTACCTCACTTCTGTGGGGTTTCTACCTTAGTTTAAAAAAAAATTTAGAGTACCCAATTCATTTTTTTTTCCAATTAAGAGGCAATTTAGTGTGGCCAATCCACCTAGCCTGCACATCTTTGGTTGTGGGGGCGAAACCCGCACAAACGCAGGGAGAATGTGCAAACTCCACACGGACAGTGACCCAGAACCGGGATCGAACCTGGGACATCGGCCCCGTGAGGCAGCAATGTTAACCACTGTGCCACCATGCTACCCGGCTTCTACCTTAGATAACAGTCTCTTATGCGGGAATTTATCAAATGACTTTGGAGACTCCCAAAACTAATTGTGAAAATATTAGTGCATTATTACCGTTTTGCAAACTTTATCATTTCGAAAACATATTTGAAAGGGCATTTGCCCTTCACGAACTACGTCTGCATTTCACTCAATGCAACTTTGTTTCTAATTATATGTCAATGCAAAATACATTTTGATGTGTATCATTGCAAAAGAGGCAGGATCGTATGGAAGTCTGGTATCACTAACATCTCAACGCACTTAAATCTGGAATGGGCCCTCACACTACTCAGGCTTTGCAGTATCCCTCCAGCCCAATATATAGTAAACATTGCTGGAATGCTGACAAAATAGACTCCAAGGCACAAAGCTATATCTGTGCATCTGAATGTGCATGCATCATGCTCTTTCATCATTGATCTCCGTCTACTTCACATTGAGGTGTAACACATAATATAAGCTCTGGTGAACTTCACTTTGATTCACAGGTATTATGATCCTTAGCAGATGCTACCCCCCCCCACCCTCTAACCACCCACTCCAAATTGTTGGTGAGATCCAATTAGGAACCAATGACATTTTGTTTGATGTAGGTAAAGGTTTGAGATCCAAGACGATTGCTAATAGAATAACACCACAAGATTCCAAGGGCTTTGAACAAACAAAATAAGCTCTACTATACAAAATCCGAAATGTAAAACAACAATCAGGGTTACTATGAGGCACAGGTGAATTAACAGATGAACTGTGGTCGAACGCCCCACACTGCACAATAATTGCCAAATGCGACCAAAACAGATTCCACGGTTTTCTTAACAATCCCATGGATGTCAAACACACCGAGTCAACCACTTTCGCTGGAAATTTATCTCTCCCAGGAGGGATTCCAATCTTTACCTTTGAATATTTCAGCTTGGAATTCTTTACAAAAGTCACTCGGACGGCTACGACAACGGTCTACCTTGGAGGGTTTCACTCTTGTCTCCTGAGAGCTCATTCGCCTGGATTCCTGAGTATGCACCAAACACCAACTCGCAAGCACAATTTCAGCTCTTTGCCTGTGCCAAGCAGACTTCTGCTCCAAAGGGGGACCTTTGCCCCTACAGCTCACAGCATGGGATCTTGAATCTTCAGGGCTTCTCGAGCCCTCCTCAATTACCAAACTAGGATGGCATCAACAACGGTCCACCTCACCGGGTTTCAGTCTTCCCGTCCGAGATTCTGTTTCCCTGGATTCCCGAGTATACACCCAAGCAGTAAATTACAGGTACAACTTCAGTTCCAGTTCTTCATAAGAGGAAATTGTTCCTCGCCTGGGACGTTTTTTTCCTCCCAAGTTTCAGAAACAGGATTGTGATGGCAGGCGAGTTAGTATTATTTCTGAGTAAAATACCCAACCAAGGTCCCTCTGAAATATGGCTGAGCTTGAAAAGGTTTCTACATTATGATACACCAACTCAAATCAAAATCTCCAGTAAGAGTTTGTGTATTAGTGAAAAAGTGAACTCCAGGTATGTCAAATGTTTTCAGCAAATTGAATATCTTCATAATTGAAAGTAGCTACATTTTCCTTTGCCCTATTTGTAACCACTAATTTGGTCAACTCATTACTGTCAGCTTAAAGACAGGATCCATTTTGCTTTTACTTTGTAGAATTCTGCATGTAATCTTATCTGTACAAGTGCAAGATCAAATACGTTTTCAAAAATGACTTTGAAAATGCAGAAATAACCAGGAGGCATACACATTATCTCCATGTCTCAGTTTAAATGGAAATGTGTTTGACTTGTGCATCCTGAACTAATATCTCTGTTTGCTTTCTGTTTTTCGATTGAGGCAGATGATCCCCATGTTGTGTTTTGAGATATTAGTCGATTGGATTTCTGTTTTCCTTTGTGATTCTCGAGGATTTAATTTTCATGTCTCGGTTTGATGTGTTCGAAGGCTTGATTTTTCGTGATTTGGTAGACTGGTAACCTCGTATCTTGTCTCATTAATAGAGGGGGAAGTTCAGCATGGTCTCACTAACCCACCACCATTTAACAATGCCCTTGTCTGCATTCTGATAGCTGTCAAAAACGCAATTTTCAAATCAAACGTGGAAGCAAACTGGTGGTTGGAAAACCACGCGCATTTCCTTTTATTATTGACTCTTCACTCGCTTGTCAACTCTTGTTGGTGGTTTTGAATTCTGCACATTGGTTTAATATTTTAATTTCTTCATCTTATTTACGTCCTACTTTGAGGCAGTCGTGGATTTAAGTTTAGGAATAAGGAGTTTGTGGGTGTCAAGTGCAAGCAAATGAACATAACTTCCAGTGGCATCACAGTCCTCCTTAGAAATTGCGTAATTTTTCTCAAATAGTAATGTCGAAAGGTCCAAATCCAACAGTTCTACCTTTTCGTATTAACTTCAGGAAAACTTGGTGGAATGAGTGTCATATCACAATTTTATCATCCTTTTCTTTGGTAAGCCTGTCTTCTCGTAAGGCAAACCAACTCCAGTTCAATGTACATCAACCCTTATCCTGTATCACGGAAAATTTAACTGCGTGGGTTTTATGCAGCTAATTTCCATGTGCTTTCTTGCCACGCAGTTGTATTACAATAGAGCCATTTTATCATGAGGTGTGGCATTGTGTTTCTAACCTTTCTGCTGCTGGTATCATCATAATTGTACAGACACATGCAGTGGACACAAAGTACAAGCCAACCATTTCCACCTGAACAAGGACCTAAGAGTGACGGTAAACTTTATTGCAGATAGTTGAATCTGTGTTACCTAACATGAAGCTGGGAATCCCTTGGCAAGTGGTGCAAGAGATAGTTTCACATCAACCTGTGTTTTGTGCCAGGCGATGGAGCACAGTTCCCATTATTTTCATAGTAGAATGAAGTGAGAAACACATTCTCACCATTGCCATCAATTACTGGTGATGTTTAAAGTAAAGTCGCCGTGGTCCCAGATATCACAGGCTGCTTTCCACTTTGAGGTGGGGGGGGGGGGGGGAGGTTAGTGCTGACTGCTGGTGATTTAACCTGAGGGTCACCACACCTCAGGCGAGGGGCAAGGTTGAGAAGGCGGGGCCTTCATGCATCACCTCAGCAGGTAGAATTGAACCCGCCTCACAAACCATCTGTCAGGTCAAATCAAAAATGAAAATAAATTGGCTTATTAAAGCACAGACTGCAGTTTGGTTTCTGACATATAATTTGAAGTTTTGACAAGATTTGACAACTTTGTGAGTTCATGAAAAATTAATAATGAAAGGAAATGTGAGTTGTGTTCCAACCATCACTTAATCCAGGCTTCACTTCAAAAACTGTCTTTTTGAAAGAGATTCACACCGAAACGCTTTATTGCTTCAACTGGTGCACATTGTTTGCATGCTGGATTTTGCGAAGTTGTCAGTAATTCGACGTAAAATCTAAAACTTCACTTTGAACACTGGTTGGATGTCTCCGAGGGATCCAGACAGATGTCAGGACTGTAGGGTAAGAGCTCTGTTATCTAGGGGAAGTGAGACCATGCTGAACTCTCCTTCTGTTCATGAGACGTGAGTGAGATTTTCCAGCCCAGCCTTGGCAGGATATGCCGCTGGGTAAATAGGGCAGGTCAGCCAAAAGTCCACTGACGTTCGGCGGTGGGCGGGGCTGGAAAATCCCACCCATGACCTGATTCTTGGTAAGCAAGGGGGTGATAGGTCATCGGGAGGTAGGCAGCATGCAGATTTGAGGTTACTCTTGAAACAGCCATGATCTTATTAAATGGCAGAGTGGGCTCGAGGGGCTGAATGGCCTACTCCTGTTCCGTTTTTGTGTGTTTTCATGTTACCAGATTTCCAACTATGTCAGCTCCAGGTCTTTAAATTCAGTCAAAAAGGCTTGTATCAGTGTGTTGTGGTGAATGTTGCTCGAGTTATGACTCTAATGTTCCAGTGACATGAATGCAGAGACAAAGCAGGATTTATGACGGTGTCCAGTTTTTACTTATGGACTTTCTGCGGAGCATCCCTGTAGCATTCACCTTCTCTGAAAGCAATGTTTTGCTCAAGTCCATTATCAGCTTCAAGGATGTTTAGGCGAGTTCAGTTGAACATTTGATTGTTTACAAACTGGAATTGAAGTCTGGTACAAAGGTTGACACCAAATCTATCACCAGACACTCACTTTGTTCCAATAAGGATACGGCAAACTTTTTATGTAGGATTCCAAAGGATGTTGAAATATACCCTTGACAAGTCTCAAAACAGAGAGAAAGCACTCTTGCATAATGGTATATGGAAGTACTGATAGATAGATCTGTGATACTGAAACTTGTAACTGGTCTTCAACTTTTAATCACATTGTGTGCAATGTTGCATAGTCACGGACAACTGTCTGTTTCAGTCAGACAATACAGTGAGGCATCCGTAGACAAACACTGATTTTAATTTGACGTGCTTTACTAAACCAAGGGAATTCAAAGCAGAGATTTACCCGGGCTGGACCAGCACACTGAGAGTTATTGACTTTGTGCCCTGCTTCCAGTCATACTTGCCAACATGCAGCAAGTTCACAACTGTGATGCGAACAAAAACCTGTTAACATTTCACCATTGTGGCACCCTTGTCACCAGATTTTCAGAAGGTTTTTTTGTTAGCTTTACAAATCCAGGCAACCCGACTGTTTGTTTTACTAGACCTCTTGATTCAACGCACTGCAATGCCGATGCTTTCAAAATACAAATTATACGCAGCTTTATGCATGAAATAATGCTTGTTAAGTGCACAACCAGTCCAACCAAACACTTGTTGTGCTTTAATTAAAAGCAGAAAATGCCGCAAGTCCTCAGGCAGCATCATCAGGCAGCATCTGTGGAGAGAGAAACAGAGTTGACGTTTCGGGTTGATGACCATTCACTAGAACTGGGAAGAGTTAGAGATGTAACAACAGGTTTTAAGCAAGTACATCATTAGTGAAAAGGGAAGCTCCCGTGAACGGGTGGAGGGTAGGAGAGATTAAATAACAGAAGGGTTGATGGGGTAAGGCAGTGTTTCCCACATCGGGTTCCGTGGAACCCTGGAGTTCCGTTGGATACATCCAGTGGTTCCGTAGTAGGCATGAAGCTGCCTGTCCAGTCAGAGGCTGGTCGCTTCCTGCTTTGGCTGCTGATAAGCTCACTAGTGAACTGATGAGTAGCCAATGCAGACAACTGTCTGCTTCAGTCAGACAATACAGAGAGGCATCCGTGGACAAACGCTGATTTTAATTTGACGTGCTTTACGAAACCAAGGTGTCATGTTGATGTACCTTTAAGAAATGGGTGTTTATCAAATAGCTGCAGTGATGTCAGTGTGTGGGTGGAGCGCTGCGATGTCTGTCTGGCTTTTACTTTTGTTTTGAACTGGCAGCTGCTGTGTGTTTAGTTTTGTTTTCAGAGTTGGAGAGCTTCATGTGAACCAAGCAGATGTGTGTATTGATCTGTCTCTCTACAAGCTAAAGAATGGCTTCAGCTCATTGATGAAGTAATACATGTTTCTGTAGAGAATTTAAACCTGCTGTCTTTATTTTAAAAGGGTTTAACTTACGGATGTTGTTTGGGAAGCTATTAAGGGCTATCTATAGAGTACTGTATTTTTGGGGGGTTGGTCAGGGTTGGTAGTTGATAAACTGTTTACTGTGTGTTGATAAAATGTTGACTGGATTCATACACTAAACATTGTTTTTGTTTAAAAATACTTTTAGTTCTCTGTTGCATCACACCTGTAAAGTGGACCCTTGTGCTCCCCATAACCAAAATCTATTAAAAGTTGTGGGTCAGGTGAACTCCATGATATACTCTGGGGTTCTCTAAACCCTGGCCCGTAATAAAGGGAATACAAAGCACAGATTTACCCAGGCTGGACCAGCGCACTGTGATGATAACAAGAACTTGTTAAAATGTCACCGTTGTGTCACCAGATTTTCGGAAGGTTTTTTGTTTGCTTTCCAAATATACATTTATTATTGAACAGTAACTCTGGGTTAAGAGGATGTTCAAGTATTTACCATTTATACCACACTTCAGAACGTCTTGGGTCCCGGATAATATTGCAGATTTACAAGTGCCATTAACTGAATATACTCGGTCCGTAATTTAACCTAACACGCCCGACAGCGATTGCGAACAGCAGGTTAATTGGCTAATTTGTGCCTGGCAGGCTGTAGATAGAACCTGCCTCTTTTTTAAATTACTTTTTGCTTGAGGGGAAGGCAAGCACCCATTTCGCTTAATGAGGACGGCTAATTGAATGGCAGACACTATTCCTTTCATGATCAAGAAGATAAAGGCTAACCTCTGAAAAATGGCTAATGTGCTATGGTCATGATGACAGTCTCACTGCCTCCTTTGTTTAAGTCAGGCACCTCAGCAGGTGGGAGCTCAATTTCCGTTTTATGTAACAGAGCGACTAATGCCAAAGATTCACCTGCAGTTTCCCCAGTCAGTAAAATTGTCTTCCTGTTTGTGTTGGCAATGGGCACTTGATCTCTGGATTACAGGGGTTCAAATGCCTGTTTGTGTTTCGCTTCACTCCAAATGAAGTGAAAATAAGCCTAATCAGCAGAAGGGGAAAATTTGCTGATCGATGGGGAAGAGAAAGTGAGTGAAACTAATAATAGGTGGCACTGCCAAGGTGCCAAGCTGGCAGTAAGGGTGCCAAGCTATCACTAGCAGTACTCGGACATCAGCCTGCCTAAAGGGCATGGAGCTGGGGGCTTCCGATCCCCTGGGAGACCCCCCACGAGTGCCGTTCTGTCTGGTCCCTGTTTGTGGGGACCAGTGCTGAACGATGCTCGCCCGAGATCTCTGAGGTGAAGGGGATGAATCCCAAAGCCTCAGTAGCTCGGGAATCTTCACATTAGAGTCAGACTAGCTGTCTCGCTCGAGAATGCAGATTTGTCAAAATGTGATCGCGGCCATAATGGATTCACGTCGCAACATCTCGCGTTTGATCTCATGAGGCATGGTGAGCCAGGTGGATCCCGGGAGTGGGGTCTCCCTACTCTCATCGGCCACACTGTGTCCCGGTGAATTACTTTTCTGGTGCAGTGTGGCCGTTGGATCGCACCCACTGAATTATTATGTTTGGTGCCAATGATGTTCTGTTTCACGGTGATAAGATTTAGACTTGTCTTTGTAATTGAAGAAAACAATGGAAGAGATCTTCTTGCTGGTCAGCACCACCTCGCCTCGGGTTTCCTGATGGCGGGGCGGAGTGGATTTAATGGGAAATCCCATTGACAACGGTGGGGCCAGGTGATCCTGCCAGCAGCCAACAGTTTTTTAAAACTTTGTTCAAGAGACGTGGGCCTGCTGGCTGTGCCAGCATTTATTGCCCATCCCTAATTGCCCTTGAGGGGCCAAAAAGAGTCAACCACATTACGTGGGTCTGGAGTCACATGTAGGCCAGACCAGGTAAGGATGGAAGATTTCCTTCCCAAAAAGACATCAGTGAACCAGATGACTTTTTAACGACAATCGGCAATGGTGTCAAGGTCATCATTTAATTCCAGATTTTTTTTTATTGAATTCCAATTTCACCTATCCACAGTGGCGGGATTCGAACCCAGGTCCCCCAGAGCATTACCCAGGGTTTCTGGTTTACTAATCTAGTGACAATACTATTACGCCTCCCGCTGCCGAGAGACACGACATGGGGAGGCCCGATGTAAATGGGATTTTAGTTGCACGTCTTTGATTTAAATGTATCAGAGATGCTACTCTATCATATATGATATATTGGTGACATTTTTCCAAACACATAGGGGATGTTTCACAAATGTATTGAATTTTATTTGAGATTTGTGCGGGTTTCAGAAGTATTGTATAAATTGAACCAGACAGTTAGAAGACATTTAAATGATAAAACCTTCTGCATGTAACCTTGGGGTTGCACAGAAATTATCATTTCATATACATGAGTAATGACCCAAGAGGAAACCCCACGAAGTTTGACACTCCAGGCTAATAGATGATTGATGCGTCACTATAACTTTGACTCTTTTAACCACACAAACCTAGATTTAGCTTTCAGCAAGCAGATGGGTTGAGATTATTTTTTACACAGCTCACTTTAAAAAAAGTCATTATAGTTTCACAGCTGCAAAATATTTATTCCGTGATGTCAAAAGCAATTCACAACCAGGAAAAAGGGATACTTTTCTGAGGGCATCTCCAAAACCCAGAATTGATCCATGAAAGGGATGACCAAAGTATCTGAGGGAGAGGGAAAAATATCAACACTGGCAGGCAAATTAAGGCAATTGAATGAGAAAGGGAAAGCAAAAGAATTGTAATTCTGCATTGTCTCTCCACAATTTACCAGTTTTAAAATCTTTCTTGAGCTTCAATAACACTTTACATTTTTCTTTTAATTAAGCAACGTCTTAAATGTTCCTGTAATTCCTGTAATTGCCATGGGCAATGGAGGTGTGGTAGTTGCGGGGATGGGGGAGCTCTCCACTGGCTGAAGTCATACCTCACACAAAAGAAGATAGTTTCGGTTGTTTGAAGCCCATCATCTCCACCTAAAGTCATCACTGCAGGCGTTCCTCAGAGCAGTGTCCCAGACATAACCATCTTCAACTGCTTCATCAGTGAAGTCAGAAGTGGAAATGTTCACTGATGATTGCAGTGTTCAGTTCGTTTTTTTATTTTTCCAACTAATTTAGCGTGGCTTATCTACCTAGCCTGCACATCTTTGGCTTGTGGGAGTGAGACCCGCGCAGACAGAGGGAGAATGTGAAAACTCCACACAGGCAGTGGCCCGGGGCT
The DNA here is from genome assembly GCF_902713615.1 of Scyliorhinus canicula. NCBI lineage: Eukaryota > Metazoa > Chordata > Chondrichthyes > Carcharhiniformes > Scyliorhinidae > Scyliorhinus > Scyliorhinus canicula. The sequence continues at coordinate 63,492,866 of NC_052165.1, read as the reverse complement.
GGGATTGAACCCGGGTCCTCAGCGTAAGCAGTTCATGCCTCCGACTAGCAAGACCTGGGCAACATTCAGGCTTGTAGTGAGAGATGGTAAGTAACATGTATACCACACAGGTACCAGGCAGTGCTAACCCCCAACAAGAGAGAGGACTACCACTGCCACTTGATGTTCGATGACTTTTAAAAATAAATTTAGATGACCCAATTATTTTTTCCAATTAAGGGGCAATTTAGCATGGTCAATCCACCTACTCTGCACATTTTTGGGTTGTGGGGGCAAAACCCACGCAGACACTGGGAGAACGTGCAAACTCCACACGGACAGTGACACAGAACCGGGATCGAACCTGGGACTCCGGTGAGGCAGCTAACTACTAGGCCACCATGCTGCCCATTCAATTACTTTTTTTTATCATCTAATCCCCCACTAGCAACATCCTTGGGGTTACCATTGACCAGAAACTTGCTGGACCTGGCTTATAAACAATGGCTGCAAAAGCAGGTTAGAGGCTGGGAGTTCTGCAGTGAATAATTGGCCTTCTGATTCCCCAAAGCCTTACCATCACCTACACGGGACAAGTTAGGAATATGATGGAATAATCTGCACCATTCAATGAGTGGAACTTTAACAACGCTCATAAAACCCAACACTATTTGGTAAAAAAACAGCCAGCTTGATATATATCCCATCTGTTCTCGGATGTTGGATAGATGGGTCTTAATGAAGTCATCATAGTCTCAAGAAGACTAACTGAACATATGTATTAACTAAAAGAACTGTGTACATGTATATAGTAAAAGATTCAAGCCAGGAGCTGTCTCTGTACTTGCCTATTCAAACAGCTCTGTCAAACATTCGACTGACCGTTAGGTGCACTTCATGTGTTCTCTTATATCAATATATATGTGGTTCTATACTCAGCCCCATATTAACCCTATATGTACCAGACCCTTTATTCTATACCCCCCCCCCCCGGTCTTTATTTAATATATTTCAAGTTGTTCTAGTTTACCCATATATTTACATCATTACCCATCTCCCCCTTCAAGTCTTTGCGTTTAGAGTGACAGAGGGTCCAGGGGCCTTATAGATCTTCTCCATCTCATTCGCACCTGTTGGAGGATAGGTGTTGTTACAGCTAAACTCTGTTGCTTTGGAGGTTTTTCTGGCACCTGGGTATATTTTCACCCTTTTTTTTCACTCCTTGGTATTGAACTGCCTTTTGTCAATTTGACGGTCGTGGTGATAGGTGGTTGTTACTGCATCCCGTTTCTTGCAGGATGGAGTTCTGTTCATCTCCATGTTTTTTCCCCTCTTCTTTTGTTATGTGGGCTGTTGTTGTCCTCTGTGATGTTAGATGACTGTTCCTGTTATTAGGATGTGTTTTTTTTAGTAAGCTCACCTTTTCGTTTGGCTCTGGGGTGTGCAGTCGGCAATGGCTGGCTGCTATTTGGTTCCAGCATTGTGTGTCGGGGGTTGCAGCATTTATTCCGATGTCACAGTGTTGACCTTGTCAGCAGTTGTTGGAACCTGATGCCACCTCTGGTAAATGGTAGGTTTTTGCCCTCTTGGATATCCATGGCTCCTCGCTCGTCATTTTGGCTTCATTAAAATTAGAAAATGAAAAGTCCAGGTTATTCCAAATGTTGACACGGTTCGACAACAGACAATGAGCTGATAACTGGACAGCCACCATAGCAGTTCAGTGACAGAGTCATAGGCGGATAATTGGTTGTTTAAACCTAGAATTTCTGATTGGTCTGTCTGTCAAAATTAATTTTGACACGGGCACCAGCAAGGTGACTCCCCCCCCCCCCCCCCCCACCCCCCCCCCCCCCCCCCCCCCCACTGGCCCCATCTTTGTTTGGGCTCGGCACTTGTAATCCCCCCCCCACCCCCTCTCTTCGATGCCGACCTTGTCATCACCCGGTTTACTGCCTTCTGCCATCAGGTTAGAACCCGAGCATTCCTCAGAAAAAGGGCAGAAAAGTCCCCCAAGTACCGGGGCCTGCATGGGAGCCACCTAAAGAGTCACCGCACCGGAAGACATCTGTGTCAAAATGTACCTCTTTACTTTGTTAAGCTCTCCAGCAGCTTGCTTTTGCAACCCATGACCACCTCAACTGTACAGAATCTTGGCTTTTTCCTCTCTCTATATCCACATTTTAAAAAAATGTTAAGATTGACTGTTCATGACTCTGGAATCGAATGTTTGGAGATCATGGACCTTGGACAAGGGCAGCAGGTACATGGGAGTATCAACACCTGTATGTCACATGCCATCCTGACCTGGAAATAGAATATTGATCCTTTTTCATCACTGTGTCAAAAAATTGTATTTGCTATAGGACTATTGATGTGGGAAATATAAACTTGCAGTAATACATTTCACACAACCCAGGAGAATACAGTCAGGTATCACTCAATCAGACTGGTGTTTGTCATGCAACATTTTATGTCACTAATTTGTCCCAAGCATGCAAAACTGTGATGAATGGTTTTAAAAAGTAAGTTAATTCTAAGAAAGTTGATGGGGCATTAATACAATAATTTTAGCACTTATACCCGGTAAGACATGTCACATCAGTTTGAATTGATCATTAGCAGGAAACAGTTCATTAATAAGCACAATGTTGGGGCGACACAGTGGTTAGCACTGCTGCCTCACGGCGCCGAGGATCCAGGTTCAATCCCGGGCCAGGCAACTGTCCATGTGGAGTTTGCGCATTCTCCCCGTGTCTGATTGGGTCTCACCCCACAACCCAAAGATGTGTGCAGGGTAGGTGGATTGGCCATGCTAATTTGCCCCTTAATTGGAAAAAAAAATGAATTGGTTACTTTAAATTTATAAAGAAAAAAAATGAATCGTCGCAATGCCAATGTAGACACCTTAGAAACTCACAAAGAGGCCAATTGATCTTCTATGACAAAATGCTGTCCATTGTTTATCTCTGTAATATTGTGCTGTCCTAACAATCTATCTTAACAAATCTTCCTCAAGGTCTTTACCCCAAATGCATCTGCAGTACCATCTTTACTTTGATTACAGACACTGAGTTTGATCTAACAAACATTCAATCAACTTAAATTGGGTTGCAGCTGTGCAGAAACCATCAAAAGAGATGTCTGATGATGGTGACTGAACTATTACAAAGGAAATATGGTGAAGGAATATAACAGCTGAAATTGGAATCATTGCCGACATTTTGAATCCTTGTATTATTTCTCATTTTATTTCTTTTTATCTCCTGAAGGCTTTGATGCCTTGTCCCTCATGCAAATGGGGGCTTGTTGGTAATGTCATTAGACTCGTAATTCAGAGGATCCAGGCTAATGCTCTGGAGATACAAGCTCAAATTCCACCGTGCCAGCTAGTGGAATAAATTCAATTAAGAACGTCTGGAATTGAAAGCTAATCTCAGTGATGGTGTCCCCGAAACTATCATTGATATTGTAAAAACCTATTTGGTTAACTAATATCCTTCAAGGAAGGAAATCTGCCATCCTTAATGTTTGGGTTCTGGAAATGCAGCCTTTACTAAATGTACTACCGCTGTACTGCCTGGTTTGCAGTAGTCATGTGACTGTGACATGAGGCAAGCAGACTGCAGAGCATTTCTACTCTGTTCAATAAAGCTTCTCACTGAGAAAAGACACCAAAGAAGTGCAACTGTCCCGAGACTCGAAATGTGGTGTCAAAATTGAAGAAAAGTAGATTTTCGAACCCTGGAAATGATGCAGAGAAGACGCTGAGGACCCAGGAACAGGTTCAAATCTGCAGAAAAGCTGCTGAAAAAAAGACAAAAGGAAAAGCTACATGTGAAATACTGGCTGTAGAGAGCTGTTGCAAAAGGACAAAAGGAAAGCAAACATGAAACAACAAAAGGAATGCAAACAGAGGCCGAATGGAAATTAGTGAATGAGCAAAAATGGCTGCAGTACATTGGAAAGTGTTACATGGTAGAACTAGCAGTTTATCCATTTACAATGACAAAACTATGAGATTGCAACAGACTCCATTAACAAGGCTGAACTGATGAGAGTAGCTGCACATTTAACACTAATGCTGCTGGCGACAGACTGCTGCAAAGTGAATACTACCCTAAATCTAATCTGCCAACAAAGAAGACAGATGGCTGAGATCTTGGAAGCATATTTTGAACCCCCGAGGAAGTTACATTGGAGTCCAGAGTGGAAACAAAACCATTGAACAGTATGTGACGACAGTAATGCAGCTTGCAGAATCTTGTGAATTCAGACAGCTAAAAGATGATCTGAGTGAAGATATATTAGTCTCAGGCATGAGAGACCTCTTGGTGAAAGCAAGTCTACTGGCAAAGGAGAAACTGATGCTAAAGAAAGTGACAGACATGTTGAAATGCAGAAGTTGAGAAATATCAGCTGGAGTGCATGTTCGGCAGAGCAGGCCAGGAGACACATTCTGTTGAGAGACAGACCAAGCCAAACGAACTAAGCAATCGCAGACAAAGGATAGGATGCAAATACTGCAGAGGTGGCACGAAAAGAAAAGGACTTTTCAGCGTGGGGAAAGCAGTTTTAACTGCAAGAAGCAGAATAATTTTGCACGAGTCTTTGGCAAGCAAGATACACCTATACTGATGATCACTGGAGAGCTATCAGCAGAAGAGCCTCATGAGGAAGTATATACCATACAACACGTTGGTTCAGTCCAGTCTCTCGGCGGCAAATGATTTGTGACTGTTATAATTATGACTGCCAAGGGAGAGTATTAAGTGAACAAGATGTGTCAAATGGACACCGGTGTGTCATGCAACGTAATGACCTTCACAGCTCTCGAGTGCAGTTGCACAACATGACGATCTGAAAATGAAGGCTGTGAAGGTAAGATTGAGGCTATTTTATGACACGATACTCATACTGAAGAGGACAAATTAGATTCAGGGTCCAATAAAATGACAAGAGGGAAGATCTAGAGTTCCAGATGATAGATGGGACACATGACCACACGTTTCGGCTGAAGCCAGTCTAAAGCTCGGATGGGTAACCCTGAACGTGTCTACAGCGATTTACAACGTGTCGCAGCACCCAGAACCATTGACCATTGAACAGATCCTCGAGGAGTATAAAGATGTGTTTATAGGATTTGGATGTCTATCTGGAGAATATCGTCAAGAAAGTTTAAGGTCAATTCAGCATCTGCCAAAAAGAGCACCAATTGCCCTCAAGTTAAGCTTAAAAGGGAAGATAAAAGAGCTGGAAAAGAGGGGAGTAATGATGACAGACTGGATTAGCAGCATGGTAGCAGTGAAAGAATGAGAGTATGCTTATATCCAGAGGGTCTAAATAATGCACTGAGGAGATCCCAATGCCAACTATCAAAGGAATTTGGCTGCAACTTGCCCAGGCAAAGATATTTGCAAACTTACTACACTAGCATGGTTACTGGAAAGTAAATCTAAATGAAACAGAAGCTTTCTAACTACTCTCTGGATGTTGTTTGGGAGATACAGATGGCTGTACATGCCATTTGGCATTTTCACGGCTAAATGTAGGCAGCATGAGATAGCCAATGATCTTCCCAGAGTGGAAGCCATAGCGGATGATCTACTAGTCTCTGGATGTGGTGACACAATGGAAGAAGCCATTGGCTGACCATGATCAGAATTTACTATGACTGCTGGAGAAAGCCCACCAGATGATCTTAAGACTGAATAAGAAACAATTGCAAGTCAAGTATCTAGGTCATTTACTGACAGCAAAAGCTCTTTGCCCAGATCCTGACAGGGTGGAAACTGTAGTAGTGATGCAGTGACCAATGTTGTGTTCTGCTGCTTCGTGTAGCATAAGCTGCTTCTTGATGTATGCTTTGACAAAGGAAGCTCCAGACTATGAAATGAGTTCAACATGTTTGTTGAACAATTAATACAGTTCTTAAATGAGTTTGACTCTCTGATAATCTAGCTGCATGAACTCAGTCTTTACCAGCCTGTTCTAAGCCACATGCTGGGTTTGATGCTGTTGATCAACCCTAATGTACTCTCTCGATGTCTGTCCATGGAAACAGGCAGAGCATGTGTGCCCTGTCCTTTTATATGGGTTGTGAAGTGCCCATTGTGGGAATGCCACCTGTGTCCTGATTACCCATTGGCTGTGTCCTGTTCTAATGACCCACTGGCTGAAAGTCTGCATGTCATGACATCTCTGGTGCTCCCTCTAGTGGTTACTTAGTTGTAGTGTATTTACATTAACCCCTTGTGTATATACAGTGATGCACATCACCACAACCAACAGGTATGACAGCAGTGCAATGATTTGTTGGATTCGAGAACTATTTAGCAAAGTCTTTGCCTAATTCGGCAGTGTGAACCATTGCGTAAGCTCGCTGCCACAGAGGTGCTGTGGTATTGGTGGACAGAACGAGAAGCAGCGCTCACTAAAATCAAGCAACTGGTGATGACAATGTCTTGAAGTACTATGATATTTATGAGGAAGCACTGCTGCCTCACAGCGCCAAGGACCTGGTTTAAATTCCGGCCTTGGGTGACTGCAGTTTTAAAAAAAGTTAATTTTAGAGTACCCAATTATTCTTTTCCATGTAAGGGGCAATTTAGCGTGGCCAATCCACATCTTTGGGTTGTGGGAGTGAAACCCAAACTACTGCGGGGTGAAACCACTGCGCCATCGTGCCGCCCTATCTGTGTGGAGTTAGTGTGTTCTCCCTGTGTGTGTGCATGAGTTTCCTCCGGGTGTTCCATTTTCCTCCCACAAAGATGAGCAGATTAGGTAGATTGTCCATGCTAAATTGCCCTTTAGTGTCCAAAAGGCTAGGTAGGGTTACAGGATTAGGCGGGGGAGTGAGTCTAGGCTGGGGTGCTCTTTTGGGGGATCGGTGCAGACTCAATGGACTGAATGGTCTCCTTCTGCACTGTGATGCCAGTGAGCTGGGTCTGGGAACAACTTTAATGCAGCAAGAACAACTGTATCCAAGGCACTAACACAAGGTGAATGAATATGTTCTGATTGTGAAAGAGTGCCTGGCTATTTTCTTTGTGAGCATTTTCATCAGTTTCAACACCTGCTTGGGAGATACAAAGTAACAGTAGAGTGCGATCAGAAGCCCCTTCAGTACATTGTTCGCAAACGAGTACTGACTGCTTCAAAGAGACTGCAAATAATGTTATTTCACTTGCAAAGGTATCATCTGGACGTTACATGCAAGCAAGGAAAACTCATGGGAATTGCAGACATGCTGTCGAGAGCAGCACTCCCATGAAGAAAGTTGAAAAGGTTAGAAGAGAATGCAAAATATTCCAGCTTCGGTGTGAAGCAGCTAGGCACGATCTGGAAGCCATCCATGCAGCAGCGACATTGAATGTGACAGAGCTGTGCCTTTCCCAAATCAAGCCAACTACACAAGATGCATCTTTCAAAATGCACACCTGTGGTCACAAGCATATTGGGCACAGACAAGGTGAATTAACAGCACAAGTTGGCATCTTGTACAAATGAAATAGAATCATCATCGCAACGAAGATGAGAGGAGGGATTCTGCAGCACACCCATGCATGCCATCAAGAAGTTGAATTGACACTTGAGAAAAGAAAGAGATGTGCTCTACTGACCAAACGTGAGCAATAATGTTCAAGACCACCGGCCAATGTGATGCACATGAGTGAGAACTAAGCTTGAGAGACGTTGGTGATGCCTCACATCCCAGACAGACCAAGAATGAAGCTGGGAATAGATATTTTTACTTTAGCAAGAACTGATTATCTTGTCACTCTGCAGCATATTCTTGCTCCTGGGAGTTAAACCATCTAACTTCAGTGACAACCGGAGAAATAGTAGAATGCCTGAAAGCATATTTCAATCATTGTGACATTCCAGACATTGTGATGTGTGACAATGGCCCTCAATTCACGAGTGGATTTAGCCAATTCACAAACGATTGGGACATTCTACACATTATCGCTGCATTATCCCCAGTACAGTGTAACGCAACAGTGAAAATTAGCAAAGGGATTAGAACATAGAACATTACAGCGCAGTAAGGGCCCTGCGGCCCTCGATGTTGCGCTGACCTGTGAAACCATCTGAAGCCTATCTGACCTACACTATTCCATTTTCATCCATGTGTCTATCCAGTGACCATTTAAATGCCCTTAAAGTTGGCGTATCTACTAATGTTGCAGGCAGGGCATTCCACACCCCAACTACTCTCTGAGTAAAGAAACTGCCTCTCACATCTGTCCTATATCTAGCACCCCTCAATTTAAAGCTATGTCCCCTCGTGTTGGTCATCACCATCCGAGGAAAAAGACTCTCACTGTCCACCCTATCTAACCCTCTGACTATCTTATATGTCTCTATTAAGTCACCTCTCAGCCTTCTCCTCTCTAACGAAAACAACCTCAATGCCCTGAACCTTTCCTCGTAAGGCCTTCCCTCCATACCAGGCAACATCCTAGTAAATCTCCTCTGAACCCTTTCCAAAGCTTCCACATCCTTCCTATAATGTGGTGACCAGAACTGCACGCAGTACTCCAGGTGCGGCCGCACCAGAGTTATGTACAGCTGCAGCATGACCTTGTGGTTCCGAAACTCAATCCCCCTGCTTATAAAGGCTAGCACACCATATGCCTTCTTAACAGCCCTATTAACCTGGGTGGCAACTTTCAGGGATTTATGTACCTGGATGCCGAGATCTCTCTGTTCATCTACACTACCAAGAATCTTGCCATTAGCCCAGTACTCTGCATTCCTGTTACTCCTTCCAAAGTGAACCACCTCACACTTTTCCGCATTAAACTCCATCTGCCACCTCTCAGCCCAGCTCTGCAGCTTATCTATGTCCCTCTGTATCCTATAACATCCTTCAGCACTATCCACAACTCCACCGACCTTCGTGTTATCTGCAAATTTACTAACCCATCCTTCTACACCCTCTTCCAGGTCATTTATAAAAATGACAAACAGCAGTGGCCCCAAAACAGATCCTTGCGGTACACTACTAGTAACTGAACTCCAGGATGAACATTTGCCATCAACCACCACCCTCTGTCTTCTTTCAGCTAGCCAATTACTGATCCAAACCGCTAAATCACCTTCAATTCCATACTTCCTTATTTTCTGCAATAGCCTACCGTGGAGAACCTTATCAAACGCCTTACTGAAATCCATATACACCACATCAACAGCTTTACCCTCATCCACCTGTTTGGTCACCTTCTCAAAAAACTCAATAAGGTTTGTGAGGCATGACCTACCCTTCACAAAACCGTGTTGAGTATCGCTAATCAACTTGTTCTTTTCAAGATGATTATAAACCCTATCTCTTATAACCTTTTCCAACATTTTACCCACAACCGAAGTAAGGCTCACAGGTCTATAATTACCAGGGTTGTCTCTACTCCCCTTCTTGAACAAGGGGACAACATTTGCTATCCTCCAGTCTTCCGGCACTATTCCTGTCGACAAAGACGACATAAAGATCAAGGACAAAGGCTCTGCAATCTCCTCCCTGGCTTCCCAGAGAATCCTAGGATAAATCCCATCTGGCCCAGGGGACTTATCTATTTTGACATTTTCTAAAATTGCCAACACCTCCTCCTTTTGAACCTCAATTCCATCTAGCCTGGTCGACTGAACCTGAGTGTTCTCCTCGACAACATTGTCTTTCTCCAGTGTAAATACTGACGAAAAATATCCATTTAATGCTTCCCTTATCTCCTCTGATTCCACACACAACTTTCCACTACTATCCTTGATTGGCCCTAATCTTACTCTAGTCATTCTTTTGTTCCTGATATACCTATAGAAAGCCTTAGGGTTTTCCTTGATCCTCTCCGCCAACGACTTTTCGTATCCTCTCCTTGCTCTTCTTAACTCTCCCTTTAGGTCCTTCCTGGCTAACTTGTAACTCTCAAGTGCCCTAACTGAGCCTAAATTAATCAGATAATTGAGCAAATTTAGCCTAGATTAATCAGATAATTGAGCAAATTTAGCACAGATGTTTTCAAGGCAATTCTCGAGTGGAGAAATACACCAATTGAAGACATGGAAAGTAGTCCTATTCAAAGAATTATGTCATGTCGCACGCAAAGTACTCTACAATGAAAAAAAATGAAAATCTCTTATTGTCACAAGTAGGCTTCAAATGAAGATACTGTGAAAAGCCCCTAGTCTCCACATTCCAAACATTACTGAAAACATAAGTAGTAACAGGTGTGAGTGAAAAGATCAAGGTGAGACGATAGAAAGCCAAATTTCAGTTTGACAAAAATACCAACAATTACAAGAGCTGAACATTGGAGAGCCAATCAGGTGCAAATCTCCAATGCTCTCAAGAGGAGTTAGCGCATATGGAAACTTGGCACATGCACCGATAAATTGTCACCTCAAATGCACACAGTAACAGCGAACTGCTAAATATACTGGCGGAAACGCAGGCATATCGGAAAGACTAGTAATGCTATCCCTTCACAGCAATTGGCCAGCTAGAGAGAGGGGATCTCACCAGTTGTATTAAGTACAGAACTACCATCAATTCCAGAGATCCATGAGTTCCCAACAGTGGCAGTGGAACAACCACAGTCACCAAGGCAACAAGAACCATAGAAATGACCCTCAAGAGACAAGTAACATCAGCCAGACTAACAGCCAATGTCAACGCGCACACATTCCATTAAGCGGCCTGCGCAGTTTCTAGACTATGAGCAGGATTTGCCGGCCCTTCCCACTGGCAAAATCTTCCAGTTCCACCGAAGATGACCCCAGGCAGTCGGACATGTGAGCCACACAATACACCATAGACCTTGCCGGGGCCGGAAGATCCCACTGATGGTCAACAGCGAGCTGCCTCAGCTGCCGGAAAACACGCTGCGTGACAGTGGGCGGGAAATCCTGCCTGTGTGCATAATGTGTGTGCAGTGACTGAGTAGTGAAACAAACAATTGTTAATGCATGACAACACTGGGTGTATAGGGTTAACTTGGGTAACTCACAGTCACAACATTCTGCCTGAAAATGTGTCTTTTGGTGGCTCGGAAAAAAGGGATGTTTGTATTTTATATTTGATATGAAAAGGGGAATGTTTGAGTTTGGGATACGCAACCTTTATCAGGTATACCACCAGTGTACTTTCCATGCTTTCCATAGTCATGTGACTCTGTCATGAGGCAAGCTGACTATAGGCTGCCATTTCTATTCACTTCAATAAAATCTCTCTCTCAGACAAAACATTGAAGATGTGCAGCTGACCTTATACATGAAACTCTTCCAGAGTCTGACTTTCAACTGATTCTAGATCCATTGTAATAAGGTTCAATCTTAACTGCCCTCTGGAATGGCCTGGCACCAATCAGATCCAGGGTAAGTAGCGATGGACAAATGCTGACCTTGCCTGTGCTGCCCAGATCCTTTGGAAGAATTTTAAAAATATATCCAGAGTGATCCTCAAGACTGACCATGAGCAGGTTGTTGAGGCCATCACATTCACACCTGTTTCTATCCTCAGTTGACTGTCTGGCTGCGGTGTAGCTCTCCACCAGCCAGAGCAGAGAACTCTGTTCTCCTTTACCCCTCTCTAACCCAGTGCTGAGTCCAGTTTGCTACTTCTGTTGCGTTGGGTTTGGCTAATTTAACACACTTGAGGGTTCAACCTGGGACAGTCCTGCTCTGTATGGACCAAATATGTTGGACAAACTTTCTGAGCCATTGAGGGACTCTTAAATAACATGATTAATTAGCAGTGTTTCTAAGCAATAGCAGTGGGAGTCGGTAAAGTCCTCTATACCTTTGGTTAATTGGGGTTTTACGTTGCCAGCCCTTCCAGGTGAACCCGGTGACCGGCTTTACCTAATGGGATGAGTTTTAATAGATTCTGATAAGGAACATTTATAATATCTGTCGGAAACTCGGTAGTAAGTTAATTTTGAGCTCATTCTACTTGCTAGCAGGAACATGACAAAAGTTGCTCAGTGAGCCTTGCCCTTCTACAGAGTATGCAGGAGGCCTAGAAAGCAGGCTTGGTAGAGATTTGGTTGCTTGGGAATTCTGACAGGCCTTGAAATTTGAAGTCTGCCTGTGACCATTGAAAACAGGATTTATACAAGTGCGGGTTGCGACCTGCAGGTGGGTGGCGGGAGGGTCATGGAGCGATCATTTTCATAGTTCCCACGGTGGTCCCGATCGCTTTATATTGAGATTGGTAGCCGCTGCCGGCTTGAAAATGAAAAGAAATTAGGCTGTGTGAAGCCTTTCAACCTCAAGTGGCAGCAGAGAGCAGGTTACACGCCTGTATACTCAATGTCAAGCACCCTCCATGTATGCGCCTTTGCCTGCCAAATCACAGAGCAGAGCTGATTACATTTTCCAGCTGTTGGGTGGGGGAGGACTGTGAAGGTGGATCATTTTCTTAAAAGTAAGAGATGACCAGAAATTCAAATAGGCGGGATACCTATTGGACAGGATCTCACAACAGAATCTGCTGGAGAGAGTTGTTGAGGAGAGTTCAGGGCAGGACAGAACAGTGCAAGTGTCAGCTCTATACAGATTTCCTAGGCCTCAGGTTAAAAGCCTACAAAGAAGAAACTTAACTTGGGAACGAAGCAGAATAAGGATGATTTCTTGACGTGTGTTTTGTCAATTGTGCCAGTGCAAATAAGGATGCAAATCCCAAGTGTGTTTTATGCAGGGAAATGAGAGGAGAAGTTTCAGATTTTGAAAGGGAAGTGTTGGGTGAAAAATTCCCTTTTGAGATTGAGACCCCCAGAGTCAGTTATTAACTTACAGCTGCCTCAAAATGAAAAGAGTACGCTGCTATACCTGAACGATTATACCCCATTAACACGCCAAACGCCCATGAAGCTGTCAGCATTCCGGAGTAGCATCTCCCAGGAGTATCGTGCTGAGTAAAACGAGCATTTTGTTGCTATTGCCCTTCACGACGACCTACATGTGCGAGGTTCAAGTTTCATAAAGAAGAAGATGGCACAAAGGAACTGGCTGAAGTCTGCACCTCATTCACATGTCCTCTGCTCCTTTGAAACTGATTCAAGTGAGATTGTGAGGACCAAGCAGTCTCCCATTCACATTATCGCAAAGATCGGACGCCATGGGTTTCAAAGATTGGCTGACATGGGTCCTGAAGGTTGGCCGGTTGTGAAAAGTGGGTCCCGGGAAAAAAAGCTTGAAAAACACTGATTTAAAGGATGATGCAATTTTCAAGACTGTTTGGCCAACTACATTGTCTTTTTTAAAAATTGCATATCTTATATGCCAAAGGAGTGTAAAATTATTTTATGTGGTGAACAAGGATGAGCTGAGGATTTAGCTGAGAGGATATGAAGTATAGGAGTTTTGATCATCTACATGCAGTGACATTTTATAGCCTGGAGCTCTAATCCATCAATCATTGAATTGGCAGTTGACTTTTATTGCCAGGATGGGAGGAAGTAATGAATAACAACCCTTGGCAGGAGCTGTTGACGAGGTTGAAGACTGATCTGAAGCTTCATATTCAGTAAATGTGTTTGAAATATATGACTTAATGTAGGAATCAGGGTGAACACAAGATATTGGTCAGAATTACACGATAATAAGCACAGGTTATTTTGATAACATGAGATGTTAATCAGCTGCCTCTTCAGGTGGATGTGAATTATCTCATGGCATTATTTTGAAGAAAAATTTGCGCATGGTTAATATTTATCCCTCAATCAACATCACAAAAACAGACTATCTGGTCACAATTACATCGCATTTTGTGGGAGCTTTCTTTGCATAAATTGGCTCCAGCTTTTTCTACATTACAATTGTGACTACATTTCTAAGTATTTCTCTGGCTGCAAAAATGCTTTGAAACATCTGATGGTCATTAAAAGTGTTAAATAAAAGCAAGTCTTTTCTTTCTATGCAGCTGAAGAAGGTGTACCTAATATTTGAGTCCAGAGATGTCTTTCTTGACCATTTACAATTAATTCTAAAATGGGTACCCCAAAATTCCTGAGGGAGCATGGTTTTAGCGCCTCCTGGAATCATTATATCCAAACAACATTTGTAATTATAATCTTTATTAGTGTCACAAGTAGGCTTACATTAACACTGAAATTGCTGTGAAAATCCCCTAGTTGCCACACTACGGTGCCTGTTCGGGTACAAGGAGGGAGAATTCAGAATGTCCAATTCACCCAACAGCACGTCTTTTGGGATTGTGGGAGGAAACCGGAGCACCCGGAGGAAACCCATGCAGACTCGGGGAGAAAGTGCAGACTCCGCACAGACAGTGACCCAAGCTGGGAATTGAACCTGGGAACCTGATGCTGTGAAGTAACAGTGCTAACCAATATGCTACCATTCTGCCACTACCTAGGCAACAAGATCACCACTTTTCAGGATCTGCATGCCACTTCTGTCCTCACTGACCTAGATTGGCTCTTCCTCTTCCCACAAATAAAATTGAAAAATCTGACCTATGTAATTAAATCCCTCCATGACCTCGCCCTTCCCTCTCTTTGTTACCTCCTTGCTGCCTACATTCCCAGAACTCTTCCTTAGCCTCTCCCACCTCACCATTGAGAGCTGCAAATTCCTTCCGTAAAACCTCTCTCCTTTCCTCTCCTTTACGTTCCTCCTTAAAACACAAATATTTAGTTAGCCCTTCCAACACATCTTTCCTTTAGCTCGGTGTTCCTTTTGTCTGATGGTACTTCTGTGATGCACGACGGGATGGTGATTAACATTGGTTGGATAGCGAGCCATAATTGGAGGAGTACAGAGATGTCAAAGGCATCCAGTAATACCAAAGCAGAAGGAAGAAATAGATCATTGGCAGTTGTCTCATTGAACACGTCTATTCATTATCATCATGTTTGCTAACTGAGTAGCTTCATAAAGAGCTATCTGTTCTTTAAGCTCCTACTGGCATACCTGATACCAGTTACTGAACTGTGTTGATTATGGATGAGATTTAGCTATAAATAGATATCAATGTTCTTATTTTTGGTTTCCCCTGGCAACAATAATAGTTTCATTACTGACCAGATAATTGCCTTTTAGGTTTAAATTCCTCTCATCAAGAATAAAATAAATAATCCTGTC
Source organism: Scyliorhinus canicula (assembly GCF_902713615.1). Classification (NCBI taxonomy): domain Eukaryota; kingdom Metazoa; phylum Chordata; class Chondrichthyes; order Carcharhiniformes; family Scyliorhinidae; genus Scyliorhinus; species Scyliorhinus canicula. The sequence goes on along the minus strand of NC_052165.1, from coordinate 63,477,788 downwards.
TGTTGCTATGATTTAATTTATAGAATCAGAGCTAAGACAATACTTGTTCCGCATTATTTTTTTTCATGACTCTTACTCCTTATTTCAAGGGTGTCGGTAATTAATTCAAGTTATAGTTTCCACATCTCATGAATTTATGATGATGAGTAGATGATTCCTCATGCTGACTATTAATTGGGGTAAGATTCAAAGCACTTGAAAGCACCATACCCTCCATTGAACTGAAGGCAGACCTCAAGGGCTCGAGACATCAGAGTGGGGTGCAGCTTTGCTCAAAATACACCTCACCATTCTGCCTCCCTACTAACCTCACCGAGAGCCCCAAGTTTCTCTTTTATTCACTCATGGTATGTGGACATTGCTGGCTTGGGGTGGCGAGCTGCCTTCTTGAACCATTGCAGTCAATGTAGTTACACCCACAGTGCTGTTACTGAGGGAGTTCCAGCATTTGAACCCAGCGACAGTGAAGGAACAGCGATATATTTCTAAACCAGGATGATGGGTGGCTTGGAGAGGAATGTCCAGGTGGTGATGTTCCCATATGTCTGCTGCCCTGGTTCCTGTAGATGGTAGTGGTCATGGGTTTGGAAGGTGCTGTCTAAGGAGCCTTGGTGAATTTTCATAAGAACATAAGGGTAGAAGCAGGCTATTTGGCCTATCAAGTCTCCTCCGCCATTCAATGAGATCATGACTGATTTGATAATACTCAACTCTACTCTCCTACCTTATCCCCATAGCCTTTGGTTCCCTACTGATTCCTGCAGTGAATCTTGTAAATGGTAAATACAGCTGCTACTGTGTTCAGTAGTGGAGGAAGTAAATGTTTGTGGATGGGGTGCCAATCAAGTGGGTTGTTGAAGCTGCACTCATCCAGGCAAGTGGTATTCCATCACACTCCTGACTTGTGCTTTGGAGATGGTGGACAGGCTTTGGGGAGTTGGGAGGTGAGTTATTCCCTGCAGAATTCTTAGCCTCTGACTAGCTCTTTCAGTCAGTCTCTTTTCAGTGGTAACCCTCAGGATGTTGATAGCAGGAGATTCAGCAATGGTAATGCCATTAAATGTCATACGGTGATGGTTAGATTATCTCTTGTTGGAGAAGATCATTGCCTGGCACTTGTGTTGCATGACTGTTACTTTACATTTGTCAGCCAAAGCCTGGATATTGTCCAGACCTTGTTGCATTTGGACATGGTCTGCTTCAATATCTGAGGAGTTGTGAATGGTGCTGAACATTATGCAACCATCAACGAACATTGCCACTTCTGACCTAATGATGGATGAAGCAGCTGAATATGGTTCAATCGAGGACAATACCCGAAGGAACTCTTGCAGTGCTGCGCTGGAACGGAGATGATTTTTTTTAAAAAATAATTTTTATTGAAATTTTTCGATACAAACATTTACCCCTACTACATTTTAAATTATAACACAACAAATCCCCCCTGGAAAATCCTCCCCACGCCCTCCCCCGCGCGCACCCCCCCCACCCTCTCCCCCCCCCCCCCCCCCCCCCCTCCCCCCCCGCGCTACCAGTCTAGCAACCAAACCGTTTTTCCCTTTCTGCCGATGGCCTCGGGCAGTCATTGCCCGCGACCCCCCGCTGACGTGCTCCCTTCGTTGCTATCCCCCCCCCCCTCCCTTCCCCCCCCCCCCCCCTTTCTCCCCGGGTTGCTGCTGTTTCGGCCTCCAGTTCCTATCTCTGATCCAGAAAGTCAAGGAAGGGCTGCCACCGCCGGAAGAACCCCTGTACCGACCCTCTCAGGGCGAATTTGATTCTTTCCAATTGGATGAAGCTTGCCATGTCGTTTAACCAGGTGTTAACACTTGGTGGCCTTGTGTCCCTCCACTGAATCAAGATCCTTCTCCGAGCTACCAAGGACGCAAAGGCCAATATTCCGGCCTCCCCTGCCTCCTGTACTCCTGGCTCCACCCCAACCCCAAAAATCGCTAGCCCCCACCCTGGTTTGACCCTGGTTCCCACCACTCTCGATACCGTCCCCGCCACCGCCTCCCAGAACTCTTCCAGTGCCGGGCACATCCAGAACATATGTACATGGTTCGCAGGGCTTCCCGAACACCTAACACACCTGTCCTCACCCCCGAAGAACCGACTCATCCTAGTCCCCGTCATATGGGCTCTGTGCAGCACCTTAAATTGGATGAGGCCCAACCTTGCGCACGACGACGACGAATTGACCCTCTCTAAGGCATCCGCCCATGTCCCATCTTCTATCTGCTCTCCCAGCTCCGCTTCCCACTTGTCTTTCAGCTCCTCTATCGATACCTCCTCCACCTCCTGCATTATTTTGTAGATGTCCGAGACCTTCCCTTCTCCGACCCAGACCCCTGACAGCACCCTATCACTCACCCCTCTATCGGGAAGCAAGGGAAATCCTTCCACCTGTCGTCTGGCAAATGCCTTCACCTGCAGGTATCTAAACGTGTTCCCCGGGGGGAGCTCAAATTTCTCCTCCAGCTCTCCCAGGCTCGCAAACCTCCCCTCTATGAACATGTCCCTCAGTTGCCTGATGCCCGCCCTGTGCCAGCTCTGGAATCCCCCGCCAGTGTTCCCCGGGACAAATCTGTGGTTCCCTCTCAGTGGCGCCGCCATCAGACCCCCCACTTCCCCCCTGTGTCGCCTCCACTGCCCCCAGATTTTAAGGGTGGCCGCCACTACCGGACTCGTGGTATACCTTGTGGGGGGGAGCGGCCATGGTGCCGTTACTAGCGCCCCCAGGCTTGTATTGCCGCAGGACGCCCTCTCCATACGTTTCCAAGCTGCCCCCTCCCCCTCCATCACCCACTTGCGCACCATCGATGCGTTCGCCGCCCAGTAGTATCCGGAAAGATTGGGTAGCGCTAATCCTCCCCTGTCCCTACTCCGTTCCAAGAAAATCCTTCTCACTCTAGGGGTGCCATGTGCCCACACATAGCCCATAATGCTGCTAGTTACCTTCTTGAAGAAGGCCCTGGGGAGAAAGATGGGCAAGCACTGAAACAGAAACAAGAACCTCGGGAGGACCGTCATTTTGACTGACTGCACCCTCCCTGCTAGCGACAGCGGTACCATGTCCCACCTCTTGAACTCCTCCTCCATCTGCTCCACCAGCCTTGAAAAGTTCAGCTTGTGGAGGGTCCCCCAGTTCCTTGCCACCTGCACCCCCAAATACCTGAAGCTCTTTACTGCTCTCTTAAAGGGGAGCCGCCCAATTCCCTCCCCCTGATCTCCCGGGTGTATCACAAAGACCTCACTTTTACCCACATTTAATTTATATCCCGAAAAGTCCCCAAACTCCGCTAGTATTTCCATTACCTCCGGCATTCCCCCTTCCGGGTCCGCCACATATAACAACAAATCATCCGCATAGAGTGATACCCGATGTTCCTCCCCTCCCCTTGTCAGTCCTCTCCACCCCCCTGAACCCCTCAGTGCCATCGCCAACGGTTCGATCGCTAATGCAAATAGTAAGGGGGATAGGGGGCATCCCTGCCTGGTACCTCGATGGAGCCCAAAATACTCTGACCTCCTCCCGTTTGTAACCACACTCGCCATCGGGGCCGAATACAGCAGCTTCACCCACTTGATAAATCCCTCCCCAAACCCAAACCGTTCCAGCGTCTCCCACAGGTATTCCCACTCCACCCTATCGAATGCCTTCTCCGCATCCAGTGCTACCACTATCTCAGCCTCCCCCTCCACTGCTGGCATCATAATCACATTCAACAGTCTCCGGACATTTGTGTTAAGTTGTCGTCCCTTTACGAACCCCGTCTGGTCCTCATGGATTACCCCTGGCACACAATCCTCTATTCTGGTTGCCAGGACCTTTGCCAACAGTTTGGCATCTACATTCAAGAGGGAGATAGGCCTGTAGGACCCGCACTGTACAGGGTCTTTGTCCCGCTTCAGGATCAAGGAGATCAGGGCCTGTGACATTGTCGGGGGCAGAACCCCCCCCTCTCGCGCCTCATTGAAGGCTCGCACCAGCACTGGACCCACCAAGTCCACATACTTCTTATAAAATTCCACCGGGAACCCATCCGGCCCCGGCGCCTTCCCCGCCTGCATCTGGCCTATCCCTTTAACTAGCTCCTGCAGCTCTATCGGCGCCCCCAGCCCCTCCACCCGTTCCTCCTGGACCTTTGGGAACCTCAATCTATCGAGGAAGTTCTCCATTCCCCCCCTCCTCCTGGGCGGCTCAGACCGGTACAATTCCCTGTAGAAATCCCTGAAGACCCCGTTCACCTCTTGCCCCTTCTGCACTACGTTCCCTCCCTTCTCTCTCACTCCCCCAATCTCTCTGGCTGCATCTCGCTTGCGCAGCTGGTGTGCTAGCATCCTGCTCGCCTTTTCCCCGTACTCATAGACCGCGCCCTGTGCCCTTCTCCATTGCGTCTCCGCCTTCCTAGTGGTCAGTAGGTCAAACTGGGCCTGTAAGCTGCGCCGCTCCCTCAACAGCCCCCCCTCTGGTGTCTCCGCATATCTCCTGTCCACTTCTATAAGTTCCCCCACCAGTCTCTCCCTCTCCTGCCTCTCCTTCCTTTCTCTGTGTGCCCTTATGGAGATCAGCTCTCCTCTGATCACTGCTTTCAGGGCCTCCCAGACTACCCCCACCTTCACCTCGCCCGTGTCGTTCGTGCCCAGATATCTCTCAATGCCCTTCCGGACCCTTCCGCACACCTCATCGTCCGCCAGCAGCCCCACATCCAGGCGCCACAATGGGCGCTGGTCCCGTGCTTCCCCCAGTTCTACCTCTACCCAGTGTGGTGCATGGTCCGAAATCGCAATGGCCGAGTACTCCGTGTCCTGCACTCTCGAAATCAGCCCCCTGCTCAGTACAAAAAAGTCTATTCTGGAGTACACCCTGTGGACGTGGGAGAAAAAAGAATACTCCCTCGCCCTTGGCCTGCCAAATCTCCAAGGGTCTACCCCCCCCATCTGCTCCATGAACCCCCTTAGCACCTCTGCCGCTGCCGACCTCCTATTCGTCCTGGAACTCGATCTGTCCAGCCCAGGGTCGAGCACTGTATTGAAGTCCCCCCCCATGATCAGGCCCCCTGCCTCCAGACCCGGAATGAGGCCCAACAGGCGCCTCATAAAACCCGCGTCATCCCAATTCGGGGCATACACATTCACCAGCACCACATTCTCTCCCTGCAGCCTACCCTTCACCATCACGTACCTACCCTCCTTATCTGCTACCACCTGCGCCGCCACGAACGACACCCTCTTTCCCACCAAAATCGCCACCCCCCGGTTCTTTGCGTCCAAGCCCGAGTGGAACACCTGTCCCACCCACCCCCTTCTCAGGCGTACCTGGTCTACTACTCTCAAGTGAGTCTCCTGCAACATCGCCACATCCGCCTGCAGTCCCTTTAGGTGTGAAAAAACCCTTGCTCTCTTGACCGGCCCATTCAGCCCCCTCACGTTCCAAGTAATCAACCGGGTCGCGGAGCGACCTGTCCCTTTCCCCTGTCTATTAGCCATGTCCTGTCCCCTGTTCGCCCCGGGTCGACCCTCCCCTTCTGACCCGTTCCCCATTTTCGCTGACCCGGCTGCCCCTGCCACACTCCGACTCCTCCCGATGTGGGGGGGGAGGGGCCTCCCCCCCCCCCCTTGCCATCCCTCTCTGACCCCGCTTCAGCGCGGGAAAAGCCGCCATTGCTGGCCACACCCCACTCTTCTCTCCTCCCCCTTCCTCCGTCCCGCGCGCGGGAAACAGGGGAAAGCCCGCGCTTTCGCCCGGCCACACCCTACCCCGCCATCTTCAATTCCACCCCCGTCCCCATCCAAGCCCATAAAAAAGCCCCCTTAAAACGAGAGGAAGAAAAAAGAGAAAAAGAAAACCCGCATAACCAACTTGCACCCCCCCCGTCCCGCCTCCCCAACTTAACAATATAACAATATAAATAACAAATCTCAAATAAATACATAAATACATAACTATGCCTGCATAACTAAATAACTACCCAATAATAACGTATTTAACCATCACCCTCCATCGAACAGAACAGTAACCATAACCCTTAAAGAACAGATCAAAAAACAGTGAAAAAAAAAAAAAGCCCCCCCTACAACAACAATAATTAAGGGAAGTTGGCAACGGGAAGAGACACACAAAAAGGAACAAAGAAACCCCCCATAACACAAGTTTCAAAGAAACCAAACGATCCATCAACTTTAACCAAGTTCCGACCTGGCCTAAGAAAGACATGGGCCACTTGATCAGTCAAGGGTACTCGGGCGGCCTCGACCGCCGGCGTTCCCAAGTTCTAGTTCAGGTCCAGCTTTTCTTCCCGAACAAAAGTCCATGCCTCCTCTGGGGTCTCAAAGTAATGGTGCTGGTCCTTGTAGGTGACCCACAAGCGCGCTGGCTGCAGCATTCCGAACTTGATCCTCTTTGCGTGCAGCACCGCCTTCGTCCGGTTAAACCGGGCCCGCCGCTTTGCCACCTCCGCACTCCAGTCCTGATATATCCGCACCGTCGAATTCTCCCATTTGCTGCTTTTCTCCCTCTTGGCCCACCTCAGCACTTTCTCCCGATCACAGAAACGCTGGAATCGCACCAGCACCGCCCTCGGGGGCTCGTTCGCCCTAGGCCGCCTAGCCATGACCCGATATGCTTCTTCCAGCTCCAGAGGCGATGGACCGGCCCCCTCTCCCATCAGGGAGCTCAGCATCTCCGCTACATATTTCGGGAGATCAGGCCCCTCCAGGCCTTCTGCTAGGCCCAGGATCCTCAAGTTCTTCCGCCTCATTCGAGTGTCCAGCTCCTCAAAGCGGCTCTGCCATTTCAGGTGGAGTGCCTCGTGCACCTCCACCTTTCCCACGAGGACCGTGGCCTCCTCCTCCCTTGCAGTCATCTCCTGCTGCAGCTCTCTTATCGACGCCTCTTGGGTCGCCTGGGCCCCCATCAGCCTTGTGGTCGTCGCGTTCATAGACTCTAAGAGTTCCACTTTCAGCTCTGTAAAACACCGGAGGAGAGCGGCCTGCTGCTCCTCCGCCCATTTTCTCCAATCTTCTAGTGCGCCACCGGCCGCCATTTTGGTCCTCTTCCCCCGCTTTTTCCGGGGAGCTGCTGCCGCTTTTTTTGTCGCCCCACTCCGAGTACCGACCATAAAGTTGGTCTCACTCTCCTCAGGGAGCCTTCCCCCACCGGGATTCGTCTTTACAGTACCGTCGGGGCCCTCCAATCGGCCCTTAAACACCTTTGTCGCAGGAGCTGCCAAATGTGCGACTTAGCTGGTCATAGCCGCAACCGGAAGTCCTGGAACGGAGATGATTGACCTCCAACAATCACAGCCATCTTCCTTTGTGATAGGTATGATTCCGACCACTGAAGTGTTTTTCCCCTGATTCCTATTGATTTGTTTTGTTGAGACTCCTTGATGCCTCACTCAGTCCAATGTGGCCTTGACGTGAGGGGAGTCACTTTCACGGCATCTCTGGAGGTCAGCTCTTTTGTCCATGTTTGAATGAAGCTGTAATTAGGTCAGGAGCTGAATGATCCTGGCAGAACCCAAACTGAGCCATCAGTGAGCAGGTTATTGCTAAGCAAGTGTTGCTTGATAGCACTGTTGATGACTTCTTCCATCATTTCATGGATGATCAAGATATTTTGATGCGGCGGGAGTTGGACACGTTGGATTTGTCCTGATTTTTGTGTAAAGGACAAACCTGGGCAAATTTCTACATTGCCGGATATATGTCAGTGATGCACCTGTACCGGAACAGCTTGGGGTGCGGCAAGTTCTGGAGCAGAAGTCTTCAATACTAATGACAGAATATTAACAGCGCCCATGGCTTTTGCAGTATCCAATGCCGTCGGCCATTTCTTAATAATACATGGAGTGAACGGAATTGGTTGAAGACTGACATTTGTGATGCTGGGGACCTCTCAAAGGCTGAGATGGTTTGTCCACTTGGTACTTCTGTCAGAAGATTGTTACAAATGCTTGAGCCTTATCTTTTGCACTATTGCATTGGGCTCCTCCATAATTGAGGATCGGGATATTTGTGAAACCTCCTCCTCTATTGACTTGTTTTATTGTTTATTACCATTCATGATTGGATGTAGCAGGACTGCAGAACTTACATCAGGTCCATTGGTTGTGGAGTTACTTAGCTCTGTCTATTGCTTGCTGCTTATACTGTTTGGCACAGAAGTAGTCCTGTGTTGCAGCTTCACCAGGTTGACACCTTATTTTTAGGTAATGGTAGAGTAGGGATATGCTGAATCACGGGGTTACAATTGTGGTTGAGTATAATTCTGCTCTCCACAGCGCCTCATGTTTGCCAAGTCTGGAGTTGCTGGTGGTAGCATAGAGGTAGTGCCACACAACACAATGGATGGTATCCTCAATTTGAAGATGGGACTTTGTCTCCTTGAGAACTGTGGGTGGTCACTCATAACGATACTGTCATGAGCAGATGCGTCTGCGGCAGGCAGGTTGGTGAGGATGCGGTCAATTATGTTTTGTGCCTCTTGTTGGTTCCCTGGCCACCTGCTACAGGCCCAGTATTGTAACTATGACCTTAAGGACCCAGTGAACTTGGTCTGTGGTGGTGCTACTGAGCCACTTTTGGTGATGGACATTGAAGACCCCCACCCAGAGAACATAGCCACTCTCAGTTCTTCCTCCAAGCCTGTGCCGACCAGTTTAGACAGGTACCATGGTCGGCGCAGGCTTGGGGGCAGAAGGGCCTGTTCCTGTGCTATATTGTTCTTTGTTCTTTGGTGTTCAACATGGGAGTACTGATTCATCAGCTGAAGAGGTTGGGGGAGGGATGGGGCACGGCGTCTGGTGTGTGATGTATTAATCAACGGTAGGTTTCTGAGCCCATGCTTGACCTGTTGCCATGAGTCTTCATGGGGTCTGGAGTCGATGTAAGGACCCCCAAGGTCACTCCCTCCCCATAGTATACCACTGTCACCACTTCTGCTAGGCCTGCCCTGCCGGTGGGACACAGCACACCCAGGGGTGGGGGGTGGTGCTGGTTATGCCTCGGACATTACCTGTAAAGTATGATTCCATCAGTACGACTGTGTCAAGCTGTTGTTTGACTTGTCAGTGGGACAGCTCTCCCAATTTTCTCACAAGCCCCCAGATGTTAGTGAGGAGGGCCTTGCAGGGCCGACAGGGCTGGGTTGGCTGCAGTCAGATGAGCAAGTTACAATGTCATAAGCCATAGCTTCTCTGCTGATGAGAGCTTGGCCGATATGTTGATACCCCTCGATAGTATTAAACGTGGGCCGTTTTGCACCTCAACACAATCTGAGAAGGAAGCCAGCAACTGTTGACCTATTGAGGCACTGGTCTGATTGCTACGGAAAAATCAGCATCACTATAACTTTGATTAAAGCAGTGGAGCCTCTTGCTGCCAAAAAGACATTGAAAGGATGTGGCAGCATAATTTGTTCAAACTGTCTTTGTGAACAGCTTCGCTCTAGTTTTTCTTTAGACTCCAGCCAGCCCGTCCCAAGCAATCTGTTGATTCACCTTTTAACAGATCTAATACCTATTTATCCTGTACGAAGCTACCGTGAAGAATTCTTGACTGCCCACTGATGGAAGTGGGGTAAACTTGATTTGTTTGTGCTGCCTCTGTTACTACAAGCTGGCATGCCTGCCCTCACGTTCTGCCAATGCACCCATCGCCTGCCTGCCTTTTCACTGTATTTAGAGTGAAGCAGCCCAATGCCTACAGATTCAATCCTTTGTTAGATATTAATACAAGGACTATATCAAGCACACAATATCTCAGCAATCCTCCGGTCTCAGAGTATCAAATCTGTGGAAACAGGCCGGAATCAAACTTCTAAATACAAGCGTTCAATTTATTCTCCATGTCATCGCAGCCCATTAATTTTACTCCCATTGTTTTCTACTCTGACACAGCACATATCTCCATTGTAGTGATGCCTTATAGCTAATGCACAGCAATCTAGCAATCATCATCCAAAGGTTGCTTATAATATGGTTACCCTTTGCCACTGTTGCATAATGCTATTTTACAAGCTAATTGTAATCAAGGCCAACAATACTTCAAGGTAGAGCCCTCTGCAAGGCCCATGTAAGTGAAGAGCGATTTTCTTGTGGCTTCCTTAAGAACATAGGAGTTGGGGTGGGCCATTTGGCCACTTGACTCTGCTCCGCCATTCAATAATATCATTTTGATCAGGGTGTGGTCTCAGTTCCACGTTTATGTTTGTCTCTCATAACCCTCGTCCCCCTCTGTCTATCAAACGTCTATTTAACTCAGCCTTGAATAAATTAAATTTCAGCCTCCACTGCTTCTGGGGAAGACAATTCCACAGACTAACGACCCTCAGAGAAAACGTTTCTCCTCATCTCCCTTTTAAAAGGCAGACCTTAGACTGTGAACCCTGGTTTTAGCCATTCCCACAAGTGGGAACATCCTTCCAGTATCTACCCTGTCAAATCCCCTCAGGATGTTCAATTTTTAATCTGATCACCTCTCATTCTTCTAAACCTCAATGGTTCTTGGCCCGGCCTGTCCATCCTTCCTTCATAAGATACACACTTCATCCCAGGAATGAGTTAAATTAACCTTTTCTGAACTGCTAATGCAATTATGTATTTTTTTTTAAATAAGGAGACCAAAACTGTACAGAGTTACAGATGTGACCTCACTAATGCCCTGGACAGTTACAGTAAAACTTCCCTAATCTTATATTCCATTCCCTTTGCAATAAATGCCAACATTTCATTCACCTGTGTACCAACATTAGACCCATTATTACAGACCGGGTAACATATTCTCTGGGCCCTCATAGTTCTACAGTCTTCTAGGCCAGGAATCACGTGGGCCAGAATTGGCGCTGATCCTGACAAGCATGTACCTGACATGGTGGACCTCGCGATGGGCCAAGGGAGTAACTCTTTGACACAATGCACGATCTGCCCACCAGACGTCTCCCTCCCCATCTCCCCCCACACCTCACCAGAGAACCTAGATTAATTTTGCTACGATGTGATTGACAGCTTCCACACACACCCAGCTGTCAGCATTGTTCTAGTCATTTCCCTTCACGGTTGAGTAATTTTGGTGAGCTGTGAAACAAGTAAAAGGACTTTATTTAGGGGGACTCTGTGAGGGGTCTCTTTATTTCTGGGGTCTCTGTGGGGGGTATCGTTGATTAGGGTCTCTGGCGAGGGGCACAGGGGGAGGGTCAGGTCACCCCCTGTATGGGGGGGGCTGAATTATGTTGCGGGAGGGGTGAATCCCAGGGAGGGGTGAATCCCAGCCACCGGAAATATCTTTCGGACCCCCGGTGCCCAATAGCGGGATTCCCTATGGAATCCCTCGCAATCCCCGCCAAAGAATAATTTGCATGGCTCAGAATTGGGAATTGCTGGGAATACAAATCCAAAGCAATTGAGCTCTGGCGGGAGAACATGGGGCCAGATTTTCTGATTCTGAGGTGTGCGGAGGATCTATGGCGTTTTATGTGGGAAAAAAAATCAGAGGCGAACCTTCACCAATGCGACGACCAAAGAGGGGATAGCAGCCGCACCACATAAAACGTCTGGCCTCCACAAAATAAATGGGTAGAGAATTGCCGGATCCGTGGCCGCGCATGCGCACAGCAACAGCCTGCAGCGGTCACATCGTACAACATGGCGCCGGCTGTGCGCTACGCGACCTGCCAGATGGTGGCCCCATGGACACCCCCTCGTCATCTCCTGCCCACCCCCACCAGTCCCCCCAACCCTAGTGGAAGCCGCTCCCAGCCAGCAGCATGGCTTCTGCCCATCTTTGGCGGTGCTTGGTACAGTGCACAGCCACCCCGCCGGATTCCTGCACGGCTGGGACCAGACGTCCCCCGCACGTCTGAACTCGGCCCATCGGGGGTGGGAGCATTGCGGGAGGGCCTTAAGGTGACGTCCTGAGGCCGTCACAATGGCATGCAGTCGCACCTCGATGATGCTGTCTCGGAGGGGACGGAGCATGCCACACCTGCGTAAAACAGGCGCCACTCCTGATTCTGTCGTAAAAATGGATCGCCGATAACAAAATCGGCATTGGGAAACGGAGAACCTTGCCCATAGTCACCCAACCAGAGAATCATGCCCAAAATGTGCTAATGATGTTCCAACTCTGAGTTTTACGATGAATCCTGGGTGGGTTTCTCCGTCCCGCCGCACCAGAATTCTCTGGGATTCTCCGTTTCGCCGGCTGGTCAATGGAGTTTCCCATACCCCCGGGATTCCAGCAAAATGGCGAATCTCGACGGTGGAGAATTCGGCCCCCTGTTTTAGGCCCACCAACTCATTTTCCTAAATGACATGATTGACATGTTTGATGGCTCCTTCTGTTGGACTGGGGTTCTGATTGATCATAAACCTCAGGTCTAACATTCATCAAAATTGATAGCTCTGCTGATAGACAATTCCTCTTTAAAGCTGTACATTCAGTGAATATTTGAATTATTATGTTTCAGAAGATTTACAGGAACCTTTGATTGATATGTTAGGAAAGGAAAAGCGCAGCAGAGGGCCCTTCAAATGCCAAGTTATTGAGTACTGGTTATGTAAGACTGTTCAGACCAGAAGGCTTAAATCATTGCAAGTAATGGTGAGCTGGAACATTCTTGCAGTGGGCCTTTGATCCTATGGATCTGTAAATAAATATTATTATACTTAATGTGGGAATGTAGTTAATCATCAGCCCTATCAATCTGACTCCATTGCCTTGCCATTTTTAGCCAGAAAATATGCATTAGGAACAAATGGCTTGATTCTATAAGGATTAATCCTCAGGCATTACAGATGCATAATCTGTACGGATGCTAATTTTATTTTAAAGTATTTTATTTTAATTTGGTGACCATTAAGAATTTTAGCACAGGGAAGCACAGTGGCACAGTGGGTTAGCCCTGTAGCCTCACGGCACCGAGGTCCCAGGCTCGATCCCGGCTCTGGGTCACTGTCCGTGTGGAGTTTGCACATTCTCCCCGTGTTTGCGTGGGTTTCACCCCCACAAACCAAAGATATGCAGGCTAGGTGGATTAGCCGCACTAAAATTGCCCCTTAATTGGAAAAAATGAATTGGGTACTCTAAATTTAAATTTAAAAAAATATAATAATTTTAGCGCAGGAGTTTCAGAATCCAATTTAGAAATAATCGGATGCTTAATGTTATGGTGGTACTTTGGCAGCCTGTAAAGTCTGACAAGAGTAGAGATTTGATCGCCCAATACTTTCTTCAAAAGTCAAAATTGGAAGTTAGACAAAGGAGAGCCAGTCGATGTGATCTATTTGGATTTCCAGGAGGCCTTTGACAAGGTGCCGTACAGGAGGCTGCCAAATAAGATAAGAGCCCATGGTGTTAGGGGCAAAGTACTGGCATGGATACAGGGTTGGCAGAAGGCAGAGAGTGGGGATAAAGGGGTCTTTTTCAGAATGTGAGCCAGTGACAAGTGGTGTGCCTCAGGGGTCAGTGTTGGAACTATAACTGTTCACGATATACATTAACGATCTGGAAGAAGGAATTGAGGGCACTGTTGCCAAGTTTGCAGATGAAACTAAGATAAGCAGAGGGACAGTTAGCATTGAGGAAGTGGGGGAGGGTGCTGCAGAAGGGCTTGGACAGCTATGAGAGTCAGATGGAGTACAATGTGGATAAGTGTGAGGTTATGCACTTTGGCAGGAAGAATAGAGGCATCGACTATTTTCTAAATGGGGAAAGACATCAGAAATCTGAAGCTCAAAGGGATTTTGGAGTCCTAGTTCAGGATTCTCTTGAGGTTAACACGCATGTTCAGTTGGCAGTTAGGAAGGCAAATGCAGTTTTAGCATTCATGTCGAGAGGGCTAAATACAAGACCAGGGATGTACTTCTGAGGCTATATAAAGATCTAGTCGGACCCCATTTGGAGTATTGTGAACAGTTTTGGGCCCCGTATCTATGGAAGGATGTGGTGGCCTTGGAGGGTCCAGAGGAGGCTCACAAGAATGATTCCTGGAATTAGGTGCTTGTCATATGAGGAGCAGCTGAGGACTCAGCTGGGTCTGTACTCATTGGAGTTTAGAAGGATGAGGGGGAGCTCATTAAAACTTACAGAATACTGAGAGGTCGGGATAGAGTGGGCATGGAGAAGATGTTTCCACTGGAAGGAGAGACTAAAACCCGAGGGCATAGCCTCAGACTGAAGGTACGATCCTTTAAAACCGAGATGAGGAAGAATTTCTTCAGCCAGAGGGTGGTGAATCTGTGGAACTCTTTACTGCAGAAGGCTGTGAAGGCTAAGTCACTGAGTGTCTTTAAAACAGAGATAGATAGGTTCTTGATTAATAAGGCATCAAGGGTTATGGGGAGAAAAGAGGAGAATATGGTGAGAAACATATCAGCCATGATCGAATGGTGGAGGAGACTGGATGGGCTGAATGGCCTAATTCTGCTCCTATGTCTTATGGTCTTATAGTCTGCACTTTAATGATTTTCTTTTAGTGAACCATTCTCATGATGAATGCAAGCAACAATCAAGCTGGAATTTGATTACCTTGTTCATGAGATGCAGAAAACATCTCCTGAGAATGTAGAATCGTTTTTAGCTCTGGATCGTACCCATTGAACCGGTGTTGCTGTGAGCTCCCCGAACTGAGTGATCTACATTAAGCACACATCCCAGGTTCCCCTGGTACCCTTGAAACAATTTTCTTGCTTGCAAATTTCCTCTAATTGTTTTTAGTTCAGTAGCAATATCATCAATTCCACTTCGATCATTTTGTTTTGGACTATCCAAGTTACCGTTAAAAAACAGAGCATTTCACCCTCCCTTGCATCATTCTTGATGTGTACAAGCAACATGTATTTTTAAGAAAGTCAATTTTCACATTTCAATTAATTTTCCAAGAAGTGCCAGCCATCCTTCTTTGGTCAGAACATTTTGCAGATTTCAAGATTGAGCTAAGGGTTAAAATTCAATGACGTTCGGTTTGGTCTACATTCAAATGTGCTTGTTGTTTATTTTGGAGAAGAATACAGAAAATTGTTGCATTTGTTTCATTTTCTAACCTCTTCATTTAAGTGAGGGGATCTTCAATTGCTGATAGGTTCCTGAACCCCTGATAAAAGGTCATCAACTTGAAAAGTTAACTCTACTTACATCTCCACTTGGGTCGCCAACACTCCAGGATTGTGCTGGGATCTCCAGGAATTGGAGATGGATCTCCAGGGTATTGCTGCATGCAATCCGGGAGAAAAGTCACAGGAACGTTAACGGTGGAGGTGAGAGGTGGGATGTCAACCAGAGTTATCGCTCGCCTTCTCCACCGCAGCTGCCCGACCTGCTGAACGTTTCCCGCATTTTCAGCTTTTGTTTCAGATTTGCAGCATGGGGTGTCTTTTGCCATTTGTGTTCCAAGCTTTAATGTCATGTGATGTGTTCTGTGCATTACTTTAGCTGGACAATGCGGATGAACAAGCGGCTCAGATTCGGCGGGAACTTGACGGGAGGCTGCAGATGGCTGAACAATTGGCTAAGGTAAGTGTGGTCAGAAAATTAATATTGTATTTGCTATGAATTTATTTGTCATTTGTTATATTTAAAATAAAATAATGTAAGTTTACCCACATTGTGCATGTATTGAGGTTTGAGATGCAAAATTTGTAACATTGTGGTTTCGGGATATGAGGTGACTGAAAGTCTCCACAAAAAGGATCAAAGATCCTGCTGATGATGCACACTTCCTGTCCATGAGCAATAATCCCCTCAAAACGTTTTGCGCCCACATCCATAATAAGTGACTGTGTCAGTTGTGAAAAGCTCATCGGACAGCTTGTCTTTTGCATGTAGAAATGTTCAGTTCACCAGTTGAAAATCTGAAGTCCTTACTCTCTTTCTTGGGCAGTGGGACAGGTCTCCTGAATGGCAGCCCCAAAAACATTTGATTACTCCAATTGGATATGTTCTCCATTTTTAATGACATGATCTTCTGCCTCCCGAGCTTCCCACCCCCAAGCTCTCACCAGTGATTAATCGACAAGTATCCTCACAGTATGTTCCCATCCCACATCAATTGGAAAGTCAACAGATTCTTCTTTACCCAATTGGATGATTCTGGACCTGCATTCTAGTATCTTTTCTCAACTCCAATATTTTGTAATAACGAGCAGAGGTGCTCAAAGACAGTTCTGTTAAAAAGCACAATTTATTTTTAATGCCCTTACGATTATCCTCCCTGGAAGCTCACAGTGGTGCCCTGGAGATTCATCCTCAATTGCTGGAAACTCCAGGACAACCTAGGAGGATTGGAGATCCTATCCCGAAGCCAGTGGTCGCTACTGGCGACAAAAGGCCTCTCAGGCTGACAAAAGGAGTTCCAGTTTTGTCCTATTTCCAGACACAGGATTCTGCCAAAGGCCGGGTCTGTGTCCAGGATTCATTGGTAGGGATGTTCCAGTTCCACCATAGGTTAACGCCTCCCCTCCGTCCACCCGTGGCAGATTTCCCGGTGGTGGGACGGGCGAACCATGCAACACGCCGTGGACATTAGCCAGACTGGACGATCACATTGGCAGCCATTGGCGAGCTGACTCCATTGTTGGAAAATCCCACCCATTGGGTTTAGAGTAATGAATTAAAACCACAAATAAAGGCACTGTTCCGGCCACTTTAAACTTAGGGCACACTTCTGACAAACGCCCAACAAGAGATGGGCGATAGGAAATCTCTTTGTTTATATTGTTAGCCCCTACACCATTAGCTGCACTTTCGCAGTACCACTTTAAGAATGTCAGCTGCCAATTGCTCTCTGGCAGTGGCACCATGATGTGCATCACATCTATATTTGTTCTTTATTCTACTCTCCCTGTTTTTGAAGGAGCGAAAATTTCTAAAGTTTGTCCAGAAGGACATGGAGAATATGTACATCGAAGAGCTGAAATCTTCAGTTAACCTGCTCATGGCTAACCTGGAAAGTCTGCCAGTGGCGAAAGGCGGTCCAGAGTTTAAACTTCAGAAGCTGAAGCGGTCCCAGAACTCCTCTTTTTTGGACATTGGAGACGAGAATGAGGTCCAGCTCTCAAAATCTGATGTTGTGTTGTCATTCACGCTGGAGGTCAGTTAATTGCATAGCCCATGGGAATACACGAGTCATTCAAATTTTTAATTTGATGCTGTCACATTGTTAAATGATTTGTTAGCATGTTGACATTTGTAGAAAATCGAGAATTAATTTGTCCTCATCTGGGATCCTGATGCAATAAGCCACTGACAGCTGTGTTTGAATGGAGCTCTGAGACAGGGGATTTGGTTTTAAATGGCTGCCAATGAAACCATTTATCAACCTCAATTCATTTCTCTTTGAATAGCACCATCAATCTGACATTTTGGCATGAATTTGACAGTCAAGTTACCAGAAGCTACAGAATTGAGAGTGTGAAGACTGGAAGTGTCATTTTTAGCCCAGGAATAGGTGGGGCACGATTCTCCGCTCCCCACGCGGTCTGGGAGAATTGCGGGAGGGCCCCCTAACATTTATAACGCCTCCTGATGCCCCCCGTGATCCCCCCCCACCCCCAACCCGGCTCAGAAAAATCGGCGCTCGCCGTTTTTCACGGCGAACGGCGATTCTCCGAGCCCGATGGGCCAAGCGGCCGGCCCTTCACGCCCGTTTCATGACAGCGGCAAACACACCTGGTCGCTGCATTCGTGAAACGGGCGCCAGATGCCCGTTTGAGGCATCTAGGGACCCGATTGGGATGGGAGCACCACGACTGTGCTCGGGAGGGGACAGACCCGCAATCGGTGCTCACCGAACGTCGGGCCAGCGTCCAAAACGGACGCACTCTTTCCGCCATGTCTTGCCGGGCGGCTGAGGAGAAAGACAGCCACCGCGCATGCGCGGGTTCGTGCCGTCTGCGCGATGAAGTCATCTGCGCATGAGCGGGTTGGAATCGGCAACCCGCGCATGCGCGGATGACGTCACATTCTCGGCGTGACGAGGTCGCTGCCGAGAAAGACGGAGGCCCGCTCCTAGCCCCCGGGAGGGGGTGAATTAGGTGCAGGAAGCGCGCTCCGAGGCCGTCGTGAACCTCGGCCGAGTTCACGACGGCCTTCACGAATTCGGCCCCCTGCGGAGAATTCCGCCCGTGATCTTCCAGAGTTAGAATTAGAGCTAGCCTCACTTTAATATTCAATTTCCAAAGGCACCCGAGGTATTGGGATCTATTCCGTTCGCCTCGAAAACATCGGAAGAGCACCGTTTAGTACTGGTCTCCACCAACAGGGACCAGACGGAACAGCCCTCGTAGGCGTCTCTCAGGAAATCGGAGGCCCCCAGGTTCTTGCCCTCTGGGCAGAGTGCTACTCTAGTACTGCTAGTGCTAGCTGGGCGCTGGCACTGCCAGCCTTGTACCATGGCAGTGCCACCCTGGTGCCCAGGCAGTGCCAGCCTGGCACTGCCAAGATGAGCAGGTGGCACTGCCAGCTTGTAGGGGCATTGCCAGGGTACCAGGTTGGCATTTTCCACGCGGTGGCAAATGGGTTGGGGTAACCTGCGTGGGTGTTGGGGAGAGGGTGCGAGGGGATCTGGGAACTCCCTCATAGTAAGTTGGGGATTTGGGGGGTAGGGGCTCATGTTGGGGGCTTGGTGTCCCGATCTTCCGCCACACTGAGGAGTTCCGGTGGTGTAGAAAATGAGGCCTCTCCCCGCTGAGGCCCCCAATCTAACCCGAGTGCCGTTGGATAGCGTTGTGTTTCTTGGTGCTGCAAGCGTCAGGAAACACGCGGCTAAACTGGCTAGCTATGGGACTTTGTTCCCACTTAGTTAAATGGCACCCATGGTGACTTGGGTCTTGCGCTCAGTGGCATGGTCCTGCAGTAATCCTTCCCTATTATCCAAAGACGGAGCTAGTTCTAGTGACGGAGCTAGTGCGCTCTGGTCACTGTGAAAAAGGAGAAAAGGGCTCTATTGTTACATTGTAGAAAAAGCTGAAAACCCATCAAAAGGTAGAATTTCTCCAATCTCAGTGGTTGACCTTCAGTATGCAGATGACAATTGTGTGTGGGCTTGCTCAGAAATGAGCTTCAGTTCATTGCCAAATCCTGCTCTAAAGCTGATGAGAAAGTGGGCCTTTGTGTAAAGACGTGAAAACTAAGGTCCTCTTCCAGCCAGCTCCCATTGCGCCCATTTTCTGTATCTTGGGAGTCTCCTCTTGACAAAGACATGAATGATGAAATTCATCATCACCTCCAAAGTGCTTCTGCAATGGGCTAATAAGTCACTCACTTCAAGGGCAGGGGTGACCACATCTCATGCATATTTCTTTTTAAATCAGCAGCCTTAAGAATGGTAATGATCCCACTTCATCAGAATCCAGCTCCGGTGTCAGCCACATATTTGATTTTTAGGTGCTTGGTGGCTGGCACGGACATGATGGGCCGAAGGGCCTCTTTCTGTGCTGTAAACCTCTATGGCTCTAACCTTCAGCGACTGAGGAGAAGAGAGGAAGAGGACCAGGATTTCAAACCCAAATCTACGGTCATATTTTACTGTGCAGCTGTGCAGCACTCTTGTATGCTTTGGGAACTTGGGCAACCTACAGCAGGTTCCTCAAAGCACTGGAGAAGTAGTATCCTCTCACAAGGTAACGTGCCCAACATTGAATCATTCAAATCCAGCTCTGCTGTGTGGGGCATGTCGTTCGTACACCAGAATCCCAAAGCAACTGATCAGAGTGAGGCTACAACACACCTGATGTCTGCTCGTTATTATCAATGATTTGGGTCCTTCGGGCCCAGATGGAGATTGAAGAGTCTGCACCATCTAATTCTGGCACGTGAAATGGCCCCTTGCACTTGTTGTCATGTTGTGAAAGGCCACATGTTACCGAAGCTGCCTTACCTTCCAACAATAAGGACATTGTTACACTGGAGTGTAACTACTCATTCAGAGATTAAAGTGGTGTGTTGTAATGAGGAGAAAAACAGCAAAAGTGGTAAGGTGGCCCCAGCACTGGTGAAAGAGGATCATCATAGCTCGTCGTCATCACCTTCTTTGAATCTGGTGGCAATTAGTGTTTTGCGTACACGCTTATCCTGCCTGCTTGTGATATAGCCTCTGGATGCTCTGTTTCCTCGCCCTCATTGCGCTTAACCCTCTCAACGCCCTCATTATCTAAGAACATCTGTAGCTCCTCTATCTCGGCATCTGAAATCTATAGTGCCAGATTGTGTAGGGCACAGCAAACAACGATGATGCATGAGACACTCAGGCGAGTGTACTGGGAAGTGCTGCCGGACCTGTCCTGACATCGAAATCGCATTTCAAGATGCCAATGGCCTGCTCTACCAATGAGCAAATTGCAACATGCGTAGAGTTATACCGCTCCCCTTTCCGGCCACCGAAACGGCATCATTAGCCACGCCTTTGCCGCTGAGGAGCCAATCCGGGATGTGCTGAGAACCTTGTGGCACTTGTGTGATTGAAGATGTTTGAGTTGGGGCAGCTTCCAGACTATCTCACATATATCTGCTTCATCTGCTTCTGGTGCTTTCAGACCAGCTGGCTATTTAGTGAGTAGAGCCCTTTCCCTTTGACAGTTTGCAGTGGTTGCTGAAGGGAGCTCTTAGAGCCACATGAGTGAAGTTAGTAGCATCCTGTGCCTTTGAGAATCCAGATATAACACAGCAAAGCCCACAGCTCTGACAGCCTGGCTGGGATCATCGAGAGGGTACAGTGCATAATTGTGAGGCTTGCTGAATAGGGTGTTGGTGATCTCCCACATGCAGATGCTCGGGAAATCCCACAGAGATCCCCAGCGGAGCCCTGGAACGAGCCACTCGTGAACAAATTCTGAACAGTGATCACTTTGAGAACCTCTGGCAGTGAATAACTTCCCAGTTCCTGTGTCTTCAACTCCTCCCAGAGAATGTCACAGATGTGAACCACTATATCGCTGGCCATGCGAAGGCATCGACGACACTGTCTCTTGCTCCTCTGAAGGTATGCCTTCTCCTACCTCCTTTAGTCTTGCAAGACGCTTTCACTCAATGGCTTGCTCAGCCTCAGCTGCTGGGTCGGTGGGGCTCCGCTGGCCCTTCTTCCTCAGAGTGAGACTCTTCCCTTTGCCCAGGCTGGTGGCGAGGGCCTTTCTTCTCCTGCCTCTTAGTTGCCTGATTGCCAGGATGAAGGCAACATTGACTGCTCCATCCATTTTTCTCTTGTGCTCGTCTCTGTAGGCACATTGACCAGAAGCATGAGCAAACATGAGCCTGCAAAGGTTATCTTCCTGTCATGCACTAGCAAATGATTGTGGCGATATTGACATTGACATGACTTCACCAACCTTGCCCACGACCCCCCCCCCCCCCCCCCCCCCCCCCCCAAAAGCAACTCCAATGATACTGATTTGACATCTGGACTTGGACCCAGAAGATTCCTTTCAGGCATTAGAAGCCTCAGGGAGGGCACTCTCAGATTGCATCTCTTGTTTTACACAGCAGTCCCAACTTGCTGTGATTGACAGGGAGAATATCTGGGGGCTTGTGGGTGGGAAGATACATTCCCATGTCTGAATCTGTCAGCTACAAGGTTTACAGGTCTTATGGCCAATCGGCATCTGTATTTTGGCCAGTAACCCCTTTTCTGTTGGTTCATTCTGATACGAGTGATTTCCTAAAAATAGAAGAAAGAGTCTTCGTAAGGCCGTCCAGTGTCCCAGTCAGATTGTCTCGCAAGAGTGCACTTTAACAGTTAAGGTGCCAAATTCCCTGAATTGCCGCGTGTCTGTTCCTGACAGGTCCCAGCTGTGGCTTCCTCTACATTAGGATAATTGGAATGTAGTTGGTGCCCCTTCAACCGGCCCACAAGTGCAATGGGCAACTCTTCCCACGAGTGCTGACAGTATTCTTTTCCATATTTTCTTTTTCAAATGTGTCATTGACTGTTTGAAACAGTGGTGCTGAGGGTTCTACTACCAGACCAGTTTTGATCCTATTCCCACTGTGACTGTGGAAATCCCTCCGACCGTGCGAGAGAAGCGCCATGTTCAGGTCTCCCTCCCTCCAATCACTTTCCTTCCTCTCCCTCTAATCCTCGATCCCGCTGTCATCGCATGGATATCCCTGTCCTACCCCTGAAATCTTTGACATTGATGCCCCGATTCCCCATATGGACCTGACTGCTCTCCACCTTAAGGCCTATTGCACTGTGACATACAGAGAACCCCATGTGTCTCCATGAAGCCATAGTGCCCACCCCTCCATTACCTGTTTCCCAGCTACAGGTTCAGATGCCTCCCTTGACTGTGGCTTTGCCATCAGCGGCCCAGCATGAAGCCAGAAACCCCCAGGACTGATGTGTGTGAGGGTCTGGCCGCACCCTGCACACACCATGCTGTGCTTGGTTGACAGGACTTCCCCCTCCCTGGACTGGGACAAAGATTGTCATTCTAAGTTCAGCCCTCTAAATTGTGGTGCAGAGCCACAATACAATCTAACCTTTTCGAGATTACTACCTCTTGTGCCCTTGCCCAGGACCTTCTATGATTTTGCCCCAATCACATCTTGCGCCCTTTCCCAGGATAGTCTATGCTTTCTCATGCCGACTAATTGCAGTCTCCCAGTCATGCATCTGTGTGTCCCCTTCTCCAGTCTTCCCTGCCCCCAGTCAGGCCTTTGGCTTCCAGCCCCTTCCCTTGCCCCTGTGCTTTCTCATGCATCTCCAGCCGTTACCCCTCCTTCCTGCTGGTCTGAAGAGTCTTGATTCTGACCCCCCCGCCCCCTTGAGCTGTCACAGGTCTTGCTGTGCAGCTTGGCATAGAATCAGAGCAGCAGCGAGCTCAATGCACTGCAAGGTAGGAAAACGCACCTCAAAGTCACGAGTGCAGTGCAATTCGCCTGGTGCACATCTCTTATATCCAGTCATGGCTGACTCCAGTCTAGTTAGCTGCTGATGTGGTTTGTTGAACTGGAGTGGGGGAGTGATTCTAGTGAGCTGACTTTATAATGCATGACATTTAAATACATGCGAATGCAGTTCCCGACTGGGTGCAGCGGGCTGCCTGACCCACCAGGAAAGTAGGGAGCGGACAACCACAAACTTTTTTTTACACTGGTGGGAAACAGATTTTTGCCCACTATGACGCCTGTCACTGACAGCACAGAAAGATCCCACCCAAAACATCTACTGTTGACAAGCCAGCAAAATACACTTTTCTGGGACAGATAGAAACAGCACCTTGGCCTTTACTCCATTTTATGGACGGGATTTATCGAATAACCTGCACCCCTCGTCACTGGGAAACCCATGTATCTGCTTCAGTGGCTTCAAGGTGTGTTACAGCAATATGAGCAGGTTTTACCTCAGGAGCAGTAAAGCATAGTTTTCAGAAAGGACTGAACACGAGGAGGAATTGGCCCAAAAAAGCCTCCAGCTGGAGTCAGTCAGCGCTGGTCTTATTTTAGACCCACATGTACCCACTGTTCGACAGCTGCGCCCACACACAAATGCCAGTGATATTCTGAAGCATTGCACTGCTCTGCTCTGTCAGTTTGCTTTCCTGGGTCGAAAAGTTTAATGGGCAAAGTAAAAAGTTGAGGTTAGAAATGAAATGGAATAAACAGCAAATGGGACAGACATTACCTCAGAGTAGAGTCGAGCTGAATTCTGGTAACTACCTAACTGTCAAAACTAAAGCATATTGGTAAGGCCCGGGAGTACAATTGTTGCATAGCACTTTTGATGCCAGGATCAGGAGCTACCCTTGGGCCAATGATGGGAGGCCAGCTCAGTTGAATACTTTTCAGGCCTTCTTGCATTTAATCCTCATGGTGCATCTCGAAATACCCGGGCCAGGAGTTTACATGCCAGATGCTGTTGAGGGGGCTGCGAGATGGATTTCTTGGCCGGGACTGTCGGGGAAGGGGACGTCCGGGCACTGGGTAGGACTGGCATGGTTTTTTTTTTTGCTGCTGCTGCCCTGCTCGTTGAATATCATTCTGGAGGAGTCTGACAAGGCTCGGGGCACAGGTTCAGGTCACCACCCACTTCCAGTGGCTCAGAAAGGGCTGTGCATTACCAGTCCCTGTGCCTGAGGTCCAGAAGCAGGTTAAAGTCCAACAGGTTTGTTTCAAACACGAGCTTTCGGAGCACGGCTCCTTCTTCAGGTGAAGGAGCCTGAAGAAGGAGCCGTGCTCCGAAAGCTCGTGTTTGAAACAAACCTGTTGGACTTTAACCTGGTGTTGTAAGACTTCTTACTGTGCTCACCCCAGTCCAACGCCGGCATCTCCACATCATGAGGTCCAGAAGGTGAACATCCAACATGTTGGATGCCTGCCAACAGTTTCACTTTGCACGTGATTGATTAAATTTGAACCCTTGCTGTTCGGTGACATTTGCAGTGGATAGGCTTTAGTGTTGTAAAACAAACTGGATCACTCAGATCCATTTCCTGATATCAGGAACATAGCTTGGTGCACTGGATAATACTTCAATACATGAATTAACTGAAGCGACAATATCCGATGTTTAGTAGAAGCAGCATTTCTGCTGATACATCCTTGTCAAACTTATGCCTCCGGAATAAAGTTAGTGAGTAGCTGAGTAATTGGCTTTTATAAATCGTCCTATGTCCGCCCCAGCCCTGAGCAATTGATAATAGAAATAGATGCCGAACTAATGCAGTTTATGCTGTGCCTAATGACACATAGTGGGCGGCACGGTGGCAGAGTGGTTCGCACAGTTGCTTCACAGCTCCAGGGTCCCAGGTTCGATTCCCGGCTTGTGTCACTGTTTGTGTGGAGTCTGCACATTCTCCCTGCGTGGGCGTCCTCCTGGTGTTCCGGTTTCCTCCCAAAGTCCAAAGATGTGCAGGTTAGGTGGATTGACCATGCTAAATTGTCCTTAGATGTGCAGATTAGGTGGATTAGCCATGCTAAATTGCCCTTGGTGTCCAAAAAAAAAAGGTTAGGTGGGGTTGCTGGGACAGGGTGGAGGTATGGGCCCTTTCCAAGGGCCTGTGCAGACTCAATGGGCTGAATAGCCTCCTTCTGCACTGTAAATTCTATGATTTTATGATTTCAGAATGATATGACTATTCCTTTTGAATGGTTGAGGGATATCATGATAATGATGGTTCCTAAGCTGCTGGACGATGAAAGTGTCAGTGCCAAGGAAGAAATCTGGTTTAGCATATGTGAAAGAGAATGCAAGGCTCAGTAGAAATCCTTCTAGGGCATGAATGACTGGGCTCGGTGCTAGCTCCGCTCAACTGAAGACCCAAGCCTTGGTACTGCTGTGCCATTTTTACTCCATCTGCATGCTACTATTCCCCATTAGCGGATCAGTGCGAAGAGGTCAGAGCTTTTTGTGCCTCTGACCTCCAACTAAACATTCCTGAATGTCAAGTCCAGCGCACTACCCATCATGCCATTCCTTCTCAATAGTGTGCCAAAGTGAAGTGCTTCAGCCTGCGCTGTTCTTAGAGTAGCAAGAAATTATATGTTTTCAAAGATCTTACCTTGCTGTTCCTGAAGCCTCTTTATTGTGTTTTTAGATTGTTATAATGGAAGTTCAAGGGCTGAAATCAGTGGCAGCCAATCGTATTGTGTATTGCACAATGGAAGTAGAAGGCGGAGAAAAGCTTCAGACTGACCAAGCTGAAGCCTCCAGGCCACAGTAAGTCATTGCGTGTTAATTTTGCACTCTTATTTTCTCTGTCGTGGGTTTAAATCATTAAGACCAACCTTGCTTTCTGGTTGCACTAACTGCAATTTTGTTCACGCTTGAAGGTAGAACGTCATTCGTGTCAGACAAGATTTCTGGCTAGGTCAGATCTACCATTTTGGAATTGAGATTCATTCATAACTTGCATCAGTTTCAGGTTGTTTTATTCTGAGATGACAGCCACTCTGCTAAGTGGGCTGATATGTTATGGTATTCGTGCAGAGGAGATCTACATTCACCATGTTGTGCTGTACACAAGACCATCCCATATATATCATTATACCTCCTGTATTTTCTTTGTTTTTTCTTTGCCCCTCTTCTCCTAAGCTATAGACACTTTGTGTGGTGTGATTCCAGATTTGTCATCCAATAACCTGCCTCCCTTGTCCCTCAACTCCCGTGATTGTACTTCACGTGTGAGCCGAGGCTGGCAGGGCAAGCAAGGCGATACGACTATGTGTGGCATCGTAACTGAGGCCAATCCTACCTTCACCTGCTGTGCATCTGTATGTGCCACCAGTCAGGGAAAAGGACGCACTGATCAAGTTCTCCTCGACTGGGCACCCTGAGCCCAATTGAAGGAGCCCTGGTCAAAACCAGAAGCCCCAATACAGATTGTGACTGGGATTTGTGTACAAGATGTAGCTTCTCACCCAATAAGCTTGCTAAGGCACTCGGAGGACAGAAATGTGGCGAGAATGCACACACCTACCATTGAACTGTGTGCATGGTATTTGTAAACTGCCTGGAAGGAAAATAATTTTCATAATATATCGCAGCTTTCAAACTGTGCAGTGATCTCTTAATGAGTCTTATTATAGCACCAGGAGAAAAGAGCTCCCTAGGCTTTGTAAGCTCAGTGGATTTGTTTGTAACACATACCCCTTGAATGAATGTTGTTGCTGAGTTATTCTCTGTGTTGAATAGGAAGAGAAATTAGAGCAGGGATGTCAGCTGAATCATTTTGAGGTTCAATATTAAATGTAAGTTTATCTTCTATGCCTATCGCTTGTAAAACTATAGCAGTTCAGAATGATGTAATGTAAATATGGCCCTCTCGCTCTCTAAATGCACAAAGCACATGCGGAAATGAGGACAGAAAGAATGACCGAGTCGGCCACTAATAAGTATTTATTTAATTGCTATTTTCATTTGTGAAATTTCTACCAAAATAAACATCCATTTTTAGTGGTGGAGGGAAGCCGCAGGTGGAAGATTTTGGTGTTCCTGATATGCTGGGTAACTCCGCATGACTGGCCCGATGTGCCCATTGATTCCAGGCCACTGGACGTAACTTGGAGCCAGCGTCTTCAATTTTGAGGCGCCCGGGTGACCACTGTGAAAGTCCTTCAGGATCAATTTCTGACCCGTTGGTGGGACGACCACGTGAGTCTCCCACACGGATACCAGCTTCCACACATGTCTTGTAATTTGTGGGTGGAGGGCATCTGGCGGTCTCCTGTAATCTGCCATATCATGACATGTGGTGAAGCCTTGCCATTCGGGATCCTTTTGTATCCATGCTGGTATCTGAACAGCCATTACCGGCAATGTGTCCATAAAATTCAGTCGCCACAACTTCACTTGCCAGTAGTGGAGGCAGGGGACTCATGGGCAGCGGGAGGTGACTAATGGAAACAGAGTAAACCATCTGGGCCCCGGGGAGATTTGGAAAAGAATACTCATGCTGCGAGCAAGAGTGCCCAATGCTGAATCTGGGTCGATGTTATGGGCAAATCCCCTTGTCCTCTACAATGTGGCCAGGCAGAGGCTTGTGTTCATTAACTATGAAGAAGTGCCGCTCGTAGACATACTGGTGAAACATCTTCACCACAAACACCACAGCAAAGCCTTCCTTTTCTATTTGGCCATAAAGGCGCTCCACATCTTCCAATGTTCTTGATGCGAACGCAGTGGGATGCTCCGTGCCATCATCACATCTATTGGCCAGCACCAATGCCATAGCGGGAGGCATCGTAAGTAAGAACGTGGGTTCAGGATGGTTCATAGTGGGTGAGGAGTTGGGAGGGGCCAGAAAATTCTGGCCTTTGTAACCCCACTGAAGAAATAAGCTAAAAGGTAAGATGGTACATAATCAACGGCAGACATTCAAGTTAAGACAAGAAAGATGTATTCCAGTGAGAAAGAAAGACTATAAGAATGGTGAACTATCCGTGGATAACTGAAGTTAAAGACGGCATCAAGTTGAAAGAAACGATGAGCAATGTTGCAAAGATTAGTGGTGGATCAGAGGATTGGGAACATTTTACAAAACAGCAAAGGATGATTTACAAAAATAAAAAGGGAGAAAACCGATTAATAATGTAAACTATCGAGAAATATAGGTGCTGAATTTAGTGCTGTCGCCACGCTGAAAAGTGGGAGGCGGTGCCTGGTGTTTCTAGGGGAACCCTGAGCCGAATCCAGACATTGGTTTCCATGAGTGCAGTCATCCCTATTAATGATGCTGCCTTCAAGAACAGCTGCTGGCCAATCAAAGCACTGTCAGCAGCAGCTTCATCAGTGCCATTGGCAGCGGTGGTCACTGCCACTGCACATGGAAGAGGAAAGCATGGTGATTAACATAATGATAAGCAGTTTATATCTTCCCTAATTATTATAATGTTGTGTGTCACTTTGGACATATTAAAAGAGATGACCTGTGATGACAAAATGAACATGGTCTGTGTCAAATTTAACGGGATGGAGACAAATAAAGTGGTTGTTATACAAGAGGACAAAAGCCATTCGGAGAGTCTTTAGGGAATTCCAGAAGGTGCCCCAGCACATCAAAGTTCTTTGTCAAACGACTGAAGAGATTAGTGGGAAAAAATAAAAGAGAAGACCATGCTTGCCGCACACAGGGGTCTACAGGCAGATTGCAGCGCCAGGGACCCGGGTTCAATTTCAGCCTTGGGTGACCGTGTGGAGTTTGCACTTTCTCCCCGGTCTGCATGGGTTTCCTCCGGGTGCTCAGGTTAGGTGGATTGGCCATGCTAAATTGCCCTTTGTGTTTCAAAAGGTTAGGTGGGGATAAGGTGGGAGCTTGGTTCTAGATAGGCTGCTCTTTCAGAGGGTCGGTGTAGACCGAATGGGCTGAATGGCCTCCTTCTGCACTGTAGGGATTCTATCATTCTATGAAACTTTTGAATGGCCTGGGAATTGGCCGATGGTAATCCATCTCTGAACTGTTTGCAATGCAAGCCTATCTCTCCCAAAGCAAGTGACAAAACTGCACACAATATTCTATGTATGGTCTCACCAATGCCCTAGTTGTGGCAAAGTTTCCTAGTTTTGTACTCCATCCCTCTTGCAATAAAGGCCAACTTTCCATCTGCCTTCCGAATTCCTTGCTGTATGAGTATGCCTGATGGAAAGCACATCCATCCTAAATTTATCTTCACATTGCTAAGCACCAGTAAACAACCAAGGTGTTATGGAAAAGCTTCACAATATGAAGGCAAGTGTATTTTTGGAATTTCATAATTAGTTCCTTTAGTTTTTGTGGTTTTCCCTCTTGGCATACAGGGCTTTGAGCTTTCATGCCAATTGACGTAAGTCACTTATTTTTAACTCTGGCATCACTACTGAGACCAATAGGCTTGCCAGTGACAGGTATTTTCTTTCTGAAAGAGAGAGAAGACCAATAAATGAATGCTAGCCAGATCAGGCATTAAAGATGCTGTTCCCACACACTAGTACATGGATATATACATGCCCAATGGGCAGAGGAGAAATAATCCAGTTAGGGAAGAACTAATCATAGAATTTACAGTGCAGAAGGAGGCCATTCGGCCCATCGAGTCTGCACCGGCTCTTGGAAAGAGCACCCTACCCAAGGTCAACACCTCCACCCTAGCCCCATAACCCAGTAACCCAACCCAACACTAAGGGCAATTTATCATGGCCAATCCACCTAACCTGCACATCTTTGGACTGTGGGAGGAAACCGGAGCACCCGGAAGAAACCCACGCACACACGGGGAGGGTGTGCAGACTCCGCACAGACAGTGACCCAAGCCGGAATCGAACCTGGGACCTGGGACCCTGGAGCTGTGAAGCGATTGTGCTAACCACAATGCTACCATGCTGCCATAATCAAAGGAAGTTGCATTCACGGACACCGATAACTGGGAAGATTTATAGGACCAAAGGCTGACAAATTCACAGGATCTGATCGCCTACATTTTGGGGTCTTAAGGGAAGTGACTAAAGAGATGGTAGATGCATTTGCTATAATCTTCCAAAATTCTCTAGATTCTGGAAAGGACCCAGAAGATTGGAAAATTGCAAATGTAATACTCCATTAAGAAAAGGAAAGAGAAAGCAGGTATTTATAGGCCAACTATGGACTAGCACCTGTCATTAGGAAAGTGCTAGAATTCATTATGAAAGAGGTAGTAGCAGGACATTTAGGAAATGTGGTGCACGGATTTCCAAAAGGCATTCGATAAGGTGCCACTTCAAAGATTACTGCACAAAATAAAAGCTCATGGTGTTGGGGATGATATATTCACATGGATGGAGGATTGGTAGCAAAAGGGAGGGATAAATGGGTCTTTTTCAGGTTGGCAAACTAAAATTAGTGGAGTGTCACTGGGTTGGGGCCTCAGCTATTCATAATCTATATTCATGGCATAGTTGAACAAAAATGTGTCTGCTAAAGAGGTTGATCATGCAAAAATAGATAGGAAAGAATGTTGTGAAGGGGACACAAAGACTGCAAATGGATATGGATAAGTTAAGTGGGCAAGAATATGGCAAATGGAGTGTAATGTAGGAAAATGTTAGCTTGTCCACTTTGATAGGTATTTGATTTAATTTGATTTATTGTCACATGTACCAAAGTACAGTGAAAAGTATTTTTCTGCGGCCGAGGGAATGTACACAGTACGTACATAGTAGACAAAAAGAATAATCAGCAGAGAACATTGACAAATGGTACATCGACAAACAGTGATTGGTTACAGTGCGGAACAAGGGGCCAAACAAAACAAATACACGAGCAAGAGCACATAGGGCGTCGTGAATAGTGTTCTTACAGAGAACAGATCAGTCCGAGGGGAAGTCGTTAAGGAGTCTTGTAGCTGTGGGGAAGAAGCTGTTCCTATGCCTGGCTATGCGGGTCTTCAGACATCTGTACCTTCTGCCTGATTGAAGGGTCTGGAAGAAGGCAATGCTTTGGTGGGAGGGGTCTCTGATAATGCTGTCTGCAGACAGAATCAGTGTGGGAGTGGCAAGCTTGTGCGATGCGTTGGGCTGACACACTGCAGTTTCTTGCGATCTTGGACTGAGCAGTTGCCATACCAGGCTGTGATACAGCCTGATAGGACGCTCTCTATTGCACATCGGTAGAAGCTTGTGAGAGTCGATGCAGATATGACGAATTTCTTTAGCTTCCATAGGAAGTAGAGACATTGTTGGGCTTTTTTGACTGAACAGAACAGAACTGAAGAACAGAATATTATTTAAATGTGGGGAAATAGCAGAATCTGCATTACAGAGGGACATGGGTGTCCATATACCTAGCATTAGCGTTCTTGCAAAAGGACTTAATATAAAAGTAGAGCAGTGTTGTTGCAGTTGTATCGGGTATTGATGAGACCACATCTGGAGTATTGTGTCCAGTTTTGGTCTCCTTATTTGAGGAACGATTTGATAGCATTGGAGGCAGTTCAGAGGAGATTCACCAGATTGATTCCGGGGATGAAAGGGCTGACGTATGAGGAGAGATTAAACTCGCTGGAGTTTAGAAGGATGAGAGGGGATCTAATTGAGATATATAAAATATTGAATAGGATTGATAAAGTAAACATAGACCAAATGTTGCCCCTTGTGGGGAAATCTAGAATGTGAAGTCTCTGATATAGGTTGAGAGGCAGTAGATTTAGGACTGAGGAGAGGAGGAACTACTTCTCGCAGAGGATTGTGAATTTGTGAAACTCGCTGCCCCGTTGTGGGGTGGAGTCTGAGTCATTAAATGTTTTCAAGAAAGAGATAGATGTATTTTTGATTTTAAAAAAAA
Source organism: Scyliorhinus canicula (assembly GCF_902713615.1). Lineage (NCBI taxonomy): Eukaryota > Metazoa > Chordata > Chondrichthyes > Carcharhiniformes > Scyliorhinidae > Scyliorhinus > Scyliorhinus canicula. The sequence continues at coordinate 63,446,064 of NC_052165.1, read as the reverse complement.
ACAGGTTAAAGGGATATGGGCAACAGGTGGAGAGGTGGATTTGAGATGAGGAAGAGATCAGCCATGATCTGATTGAATGGCGAAGCAGGCTCAAAGGGATGAATCACCTACTTCTGCTCCTAATTCCTATGTTCCTATATCATTGGCAAGCACATTGGTCTTCATAGTGATGCCAGTGATAAAAATAATTGAGTTACATCAGTTGGCATGAAGGCTCGAGGCACTGTGTGTGTAGAGGGAAAACCACAAAAAGTAAAAGGACTAATTAAGAATTTTAAAAAGTACTCACCTTCATATTGTGAAGCTTTTCCATAACATCTTGATTGTTTACTGGTGCCTAGCAACGTGAAGATAAATTTAGAATGGATGTGCTTTACATCGGGCATGCTGCACCCCAAGAACTGGAGGGGCTGGTGTGGAAATACAATGACCCCAAATTAATACTAAAATGAACTTCCCACCAGTACCAGTGAGAATGGTACTTTTATCTGCCCACCAAAAAATATAGTGAGATGCTAACCTGGCACATTTTTGCCCTATTTCTTGCATCTGGTTGCCCATTAGCACCTAAACATCAGGTTAGTAACGGATTTCCATGAAAGCAGGCAGGTTGTTTTTACATATTATGCAAGCCGACCTGGTTTCACGAATCTGGTTCGGTGAAGTAATTAGCCGTAGTCCTTAAGGGACCATAGAAATCTCCCTGTTACAAAGTGACCATTGGTCAGATAGATCGAGGGGGCATAACTCTGCATTTAAGCATGGGACAAGACTAGGGGCAGTCTTTCATAAATGATGACACCCAGTACGGGGATTAAAACCACACCATTGGCAGAATTCCGCACCACACTCTAACTGTCAGGCCAAATGAGCTGACCAGCCCTCACACCTTGGTGTTAATACTTGAATAAATGGTCCAACGAAGGACAATGGGAATTTGATTCATGAACTCAAACGCCATCCATCAGACATTCAGAATGACTTTGATCCCCTGGAGGTGATGATGTACGTGAGCTTGCAGAATGGGAAAAGTGAACACTTTCATTATCCTTTGTGGCTGACATATTGGAAAATGTACTCCAGAAAATGGCGGTTGACATCTCAAGATTAACATTTGTTGCAGGAAAGGCTTATTTTTCCACAAAGGCACTGCTTAATTTTAGTTCCGTAGTCTTCAGTATCGTAATTCAAAAGTAAAATCATGCTGGAAATACTCAGTAGAGTATGTGGAGAGAAAAACAGTGTTAATGTTTCAAGATAATGAGCTTTCATCAGAACTGAAGAAGTTAAAGACGTAACAGGTCTTAAGCAAATAAAGAGGCAAGGAAAGGAGGTGTGGAGCAGGGAGAGGAAAGAAAAACAGTAAAAGCGTATGATGGGTTTGAAGGCAGAAAAAAATAAATCAAAAAAGGGATGATGGTGCAAGGAAAAAGGAACATTAGTGGGGTAAATTACTATAAAGAAATAAAAGATTGATTTCGAGGAGGGGTAAATGTGTATAGCAGAGTCATTACCAACAGTGCTGTGTGGAAAAACAGAAGGCTGTAAAGTGCCCAATCAGAAGAGGAGATGCTGTTCCTTGAGCTTCATTAAGGCTCCGCTCATGCTGATAACAGGCCTGATGGGAAGGGTTTGGTCAACTTGGAATAAAGCATATCCAGGGACCTTTAGATGACCTATCTGGTGGAAAGTCTGAAAGGGGCAAAGAAACATGAAATTGTAACAGAACAAAACGGCACCTGTAACCGCAATGTCTGAATATTGGAAAACCAAGGTCAGAAGGAAGGACCTGTGGTTGGAAGAATGAGATCATTCGGCCATTGTACTCTTGGATTGTACATGATGCCTTCCATAAACACTTACGCAGGAAGGTAAATATGCAGCTCTTGACATATTTCTGGTAGCGTAACCTAGGACCAATCTCGCACACACATCCTGAGTGAAGGACTCAGCAAACAGAAGGGACCTCTGAAGAAGATGAACTTGGCCAATTCTGATGGGGTGTTATCTACCTTCTGTCCAAAGCTGCGATTATTTGTATAGCATAAGATTTGAAAGCATGGTGGGCGGGATTCTCAATGCCACGCCCGCGGGAAAATGGGCACAAGTCACTCTGGACTTTTTTCTAGAAATGGGTGATTCTCCGTTTTTAAGGCAGCTAGCAGGGCCCCGGAGTAGTCCACAAAGCTCCTGCTGCCAATACGGGGCCCTGCACTTCTGGCCGCGGGTCGTGCATGCAGGCGGCATCCGCCCGCGGCGTCGGCCCCGCGCGACATGGAGATCCACACAGTGGGCCGGCGCTGAAGAAGTAGCCCCCCCCCCCCCAGATCGCGCACGCTTGCTGATCGGTGGCTGCTGGCCCTTGTGGAAGATCGCAGGCCTGGCCCTTGTGGAAGGTCCCCCGGTGACGGAGCCCTCCACGCCCCGCCAGGACGGCCACTGCAGCCGCGACTCTGAGCTCTCGCCGGGTGGAACCATACGTGAACCACGCCAGCGAGAACTCAGCCGGTCGTCCGCAGAGAATCACCGCAGGGGCCTCTTTTAACGGCCCTCGAGCGGTGCCGCTTAAACAGCATGCGCGACTGGCGGCCGGAGAATCGTGGGAAGGTGTCGCGGGTCAGACGCCCCATTCTCATCCCCCGTGTTGGGCGCGATTGCAATGCGGGGGCTCGGAGAATCCCAGCCAGTGTAATTTATTGATGTTTAGTTAATAAAATTGTGTTGAATTGTAAGTTCAGAGCAGAGCATTTGTTTGATATGTCACTGTTTCACCTCTTGTAACAGTACAGAGTCAAAGAGGCTCAACAATTGGAATAGTGTAGGAGACCAAAGACAGAGATGTCCGAGCGGGGCAAATAATTAAACTGACAGGCACCCAGAAACACGGGGCCAAGTTTACAGACAGAACGACAGTGTTCCAACCTCTCTTCCTGTATTCCATTTGAATTTGTACCATTTGGTTCATAGTCTCTTTTTGTCCTTCCAACCAAAATGAATCACTTCACACCTCCCTGTGTTAAGCTTCATCTGCCATGTGTCTTTCTATTTCAACCAGTCTGTCTACGACCTTCTGGACTATTATTCTCCTCACTGTTTAATATATTCTGAGTTTCGTGTCAACCACAGACGTAAAATAAATTTCCCCCATATTCCCAAATCCAGGTAATTAATATGTAGAAAAGGTTATTATGCAAAATTGTGACTCATGGGATTGAAGGTAATATATTAGCACGGATTTAGGATTGGTTACTGGACAGAGGACAGGGAGTGGGAGTGAATGGGTGATTTTTGAGTTGACAGGTTGTGACTGCTGGTATGTCGCAAGGATCAGCACCTGAGCCTCCACTGTTTACAACTTCTGCTATTGATTCAGATAAGGGATCAAATACAACCCAGTTTCATTAACAATACAAAGCTATGTGGGAAATTAAGCTGTGAGAAGGATGTATAGAGGCTGCAAAAGGGTTTAAAGTGTGTAGGATCGTGGCAGTTGAAATCTAAAGGGCTGGTTTAGCTCACCGGGCTAAATCGCTGGCTTTTAAAGCAGACCAAGCAGGCCAGCAGCACAGTTCGATTCCCGTACCAGCCTCCCCGGACAGGCGCCGGAATGTGGCGACTAGGGGCTTTTCACAGTAACTTCATTGAAGCCTACTCGTGACAATAAGCGATTTTCATTTTTCATTTCATAATGTGGAGAAATGTGGTTATTCACTGAAGTGGGAAAAATAGAAAGGCAAACTACTTTTAAATGGTAGGTGCATGGGAAATATTGTTGTTCAAATGGATCACTGTAAATGAGTCACAGAAAGCTAACCTGCAGATACAGCAAGTAATTAGGAAAGTTAATGATATGTTAACCTACGTTACAAAGAATTTAGAATGTAAGAGTAAAGAAGTCTTATTGCAGTTGTATAGAGCTTTGATGAGACCACACCTAGGGTACGATTTAACAGGCATGATGACCCCAACTTGGTGACGTGATGAGGCCAATGACCCTCGCGAGATTTGTGACACTTGAGGCATCTTGCGAGTTTCAGCTGGACCTCGCCCATTAGGCTTATTTAAATATCTCTGCACCGTATTCTCCAAGGGCTCTGGAGCTAACGGGCTTGCCAGTGAGGCCTGGACCATGCACTGTTTAAGGCTTGATTTTCTGGTCGCGTTGCATTTGAGCGAGAGCACAACATGGCTGGAGAATCCTGGGAGAGCCTTCTCGCTGGGTTCATGGCATCCTCCATACCTCGCGGAATTTACCCAAGTCCCTGGAGGCGGATTCGGAACTCCGCCCAAAAACGGCTGGACCAACTGGCACTCCCGGAATAGGTCTTAAACCTACTTAAGACCTACTCACCCAGGATACAGCGGCATCGGACGATTCTCCGGCCTCCCCAGGGTGGCTGCAGCTGGACCAGGCAAGAAGCACCCGGGGGCTCTCCCGTGCTATCGGAGATGCCCGGGTGGTTGGGGTAATGCAGGGTGGCTCCTTGGAACACGGGCATCTTGGCTCTGCCCATCTGGCACCTTGGCACAACCCACCCTGGGACTGCCAAAGTGCCAGGGTGGCACTGTCAAGCTGGCTGAGCACTGCCAAGATGCTCATATGGCACTGACAAGCAGGACGGAGCACTGCCTGGGTGCCTGGGTGGCAGTGCAAGGGTGCCAGGTGGCACTGCCAAGGGTCAGGCCTGAGGGGGGGGGGAGGGGCATCCCCATGAAAAGATGATGGAGTGGGGGATTGAAGGGCCGGGGTGTGCAGGGCAGGTAAGTAGGGACCTCTGTGAAGTTGGGAGGTTGATGGGTAGGGATCCTGAAAGGGACCAGGGTACTGTAGGGCGCTAGGGGGAGGCCCTGAAAAAGGGGTGTGGGGTAGTGCCCATGTGTGTGGGGGTGATATTGCCCATGGGTGAGAGGTGTGGGCGAACCCACAAGCTAATTTAGAGATGGGGCACCCTTTCAAAATGGCGGCCTGATCTCTGAGTTTAGCACCCCCAGCACTAAAAAAAAATTCCACGGATGGGATTCTCCAGAAAGGATTCTAAGTCCGAGAGCGAGCTGAAACAACCGTGCGCTTCCCGACGCTCAGTCCAGCAAGGCTGGCAACGCTATACAGCGTTAATTGGTCCACTTAACGAGGCCACACGGCGCAAATGAAGGCTCACCAGCCAATTCGCCAGCAAAGTGCTCGCCGGCCCCCCTGCTACCAAGGTCGGGCAGCGCATAAACATCTTTACCACAGCCAACCCCAGCCAGCTCGCAACAATAGCGTCCAAGAGACCGGCCTAAAGATTCGGGGATGCATATCTAGCCAAGCTCCTTGACACAGTGGAGGTCAGGGGGGTGTCCTATCCCCCCCGAGGATCCCAGAGGTCACCCCCCCCCCCGCACCACTGTGAACCACATCTGTGACTAACGAGGCCGTCTCTGTGTCTCTTCAGGAACTGCTCTCCCACTTTTGGTTGACTTAGAGCACCCCCAGATAGCCCATTGAGCGCAGGGAAACATGTGTGGCATTGATTTCCTCCTGGATCTGGGATTCCTGTTAATGGCAGAGAAACCTGCTGCCCGGGCATCTTGCTGGGCTTGGTCCGTGTAAAGATGATGTTGTTTTCTAGCACTGTTGCCTCATAGCGCCAAGGCCCCAGGTTCGATCCCGGCTCTGGGTCGCTGTCCATGTAGAGTTTGCACATTCCCCCTGTGTCTGCGTGGGCTTCGCCCCCACAACCCAAAGACGTGCAGGGTAGGTGGAATGGCCACACTAAATTCCCCTCAATTGGAAAAAATGAATTGGATGTTCTAAATTTAAGAAAAAAAGATGATTTAGTTTTCCACCTGGGCATGCAGGGCATCCGTAACAGTCAGATGCACCAGTGGGTTGTAGCCTGCGAGCTGGTCTCCGCTCCAGCTGTGGTCAGGCACAGTGTCCAGGCATCATCGTCTGATTGAGATGCGAGGCAATGACGCCCACTTGCTACATGGCCTGCACACACATGGGAATCAACTTGGGTTGGGTGAAGCTCTCGCTTAGCTACGAATGCCAATTCCCTATTAGCAATAGCCTTCAGCCACACGGCTAGAGCCTCGGAGGTCATGGGGGTTATGGGTGATTAGTGGGCCAGATGGGCATGGACAAGGGTTGCCCCCGGAACGGTGGTGCTGCCTCGAGTGGTTGTCCCCCCCCTCCCGATTGCCCCCCCAGCGCCTCTGCCCCCATCCCTCACTCCCCATGGAGGCCCATCCCTGCAGAGGGTCACCCAACCCAGCCAAGGTTGCCCCACCCCCCCCATCAAGCACAGGGGCAGCAAGCTCATTCCCCCGGGGTTCTTTGCCTGTGAGCAAAGATGGCTATTCACCTTCTCGGCTCTCCACAGAAGCTATTCCGCCAGGTTCAGGTTTTTCAAAAGGAGTACTAATCGACGCCAGCGTGACCACTTGCTGTGGAGGTCGATGGATGGATGAGAGGCCACTGGATATGGGGTGGCTCCCGTTAATTGTATGGAAAAAGGGCTTAAGTGGTGATAATTGGTTTCTCGCCACACTACGGCGGGATCCAGATTTTGACTCGGGGAGTGGGCCGAAAGCATCGCAAACGGCTTGGCGCCTGGTGTGCTTCTCGTTTTCGGCCTCTCCCACTATTCACCAGCGTCGTTTTGCTTGAGCGAGAGCGTAACGAGGCCAAACAATTACTAAGTGTGGTTGAATAGCGATATGAAACACCCCACCAAACTCACCCAAAATGACACTTGGAATTTTTTTGTTTGACTGATGCCCCTAAAGTAGAGAGCACATCTTTGACCTGCTTACTTTGAGACTATACTTACCTTACAGGTTCAATGGACTAACTCCTGGGATGAGGGGATAATCAAATAAGGGTTGATTATTGAGTAAATTCAGCCGAATTCACTAGAGTTTAGAAGATTGAGAGGTGATCGGGCTAAAATATAAAATAGGGGTATAGGCAGGGTAGATGCTGGGTAGAGAATGGTTCCTCTGGGTGGGGAGTCTACAACTAGTGGTCCTAGCCTGGGAATAAAGGGTCAGCCATTTCGGACCACATGCAGAAATTGCTTCTCACACCGAGTGTGAATCTTAATGGATTCTCAGCCATTAAGTATATTTAAAACAAGAATTAACAGATTTTTCGATACGAATGAAATCAAAGAATATGGGGTTAGTTTGGGACAGTGTAGCTGAGCTAAAGGATCACTCGTGATCTCATTAAATGGCAGAACTGGGTCAAGGTGCCAAGTAGGTTACTTACGCTCTGATTTCTTTGGTCCTTATTTCAACTTGAACAGCAGTTATACACCCCCAATCTCTGCTTCCCATTTCTTAACTAGTATTGCATCAACTACTGTTGTCCTTTCAAATCCCATGGTCTTCAAATTTGCTACCCTGCTTATTTGTGATATTTTATCCAAACATCTTTTGAAAGTTCACATATACAACAACCATCAATTCATTGTCGTCACTGTTACTGCTGTTACTGCATCAAAGAACTCAATCATGTTGGGAATACACAATTTATCTTTGACCATTTTGTGCTGTGTCATATATTAAGCTATGTTTTTCCAAGTGACAATTATACTGATATTAGGATGATTAGCTTGCAGTTGCCTTTCCCCTTGTTTTGAACAGGACTGTAACATTTAGAATTTAGAATTTAGAACAGAATTTAGAACAGTACAGCACAGAACAGGCCCTTCAGCCCTCGATGTTGTGCCGAGCAATGATCACCCTACTCAAACTCACGTATCCACCCTATACCCGTAACCCAACAACTCCCCCTTAACCTTACTTTTTAGGACACTACGGGCAATTTAGCATGGCCAATCCACCTAACCCGCACATCTTTGGACTGTGGGAGGAAACCGGAGCACCCGGAGGAAACCCACGCACACACGGGGAGGACGTGCAGACTCCGCACAGACAGTGACCCAGCCGGGAACCGAACCTGGGACCCTGGAGCTGTGAAGCATTGATGCTAACCACTATGCTACCGTGCTGCCCCTTTGCTACCGTGCTGCCCCTGTTTACCCTCTGCAAAGTATCATAGAATGGCATAGAAAGGTCACTTGGCTCATTCTGTCCGTGCCGGCTGAAAAGCGAGCCACAGTCTAATCCCACTTTTGGTCCGGAGCCCTGCACGCGGCTGCACTTGAAGCACGTTCAAATACCTTTTCATTGAGATGAGGGCTTCTGCCTCTACTACCCTTTCAGGCCAATGGGTTCCAGGCCCCTCAAACCCTTTGGGTGAAAAACTCTTTCTTCATCTGCCTGCTAATCTTCATACCAATCACGTTAAATCTCTGCCCCCTCGTCACAGACCTCTCTGTGAAAGTAAATAGGCCCTTCCCATCCACTATGTCCAGGCCCCTCATACCAGTGTACATCTCAATCAAGTTTCCCCTCAGCCTCCTCTGTTCTAAGGAGAACAACCCCAGCCTATCCAATCTTTCCTCAGAGTTGCAGTTTGCGAGTCCTGGCAACATCCTCTTCAATCCCCTCTGTACATTCCCTAATGCAATTACATCCTTTCTATAATGAGGTAACCAAATCTGCACACACTACTCAAGCTGTGGCCTGACTAATGTTTGACACAATTCCAACATAATCTTCTTGCTCTTGTATTCTATGCCTCAGCTAGTAAATGTAAGGATTCCATATGGCTTCTTAACCACTGCCAATCAATTCTGCTGCCTTTGGTGATCTATGGCCATTCACTGCAAGGGCCTCTATGCCTCTCAGCATCCTCCCATTTATTGTGTATCCCTTTGTCTTGTTTAACTTTCTCAAAACGCACGATCTCGCACTTCTCTGGATTGGATTCAATTGGCCACTTTTCTGCCCATCTAACTAGTTCATTGCCATCTTGCTGCAATCAACAGCTTCTCACTAGCAACCATGCAGCTATTTTTTGTGTCATCTGCAAGCACCTTGATTATTCCCACTACACTTAAGCCCAAATCTTTAACTTATACTACAAAAACCAGGGGACTTGATACTGAACCCTGCGGAACCTCACTGGAACCAGTCTCCCAGTTACAAAAATACTCATCAACAATTATCCTTTGTTTCCTGCCACTGAACCATTTAGATACAGCTGGTTTTAAAGAAGTCCTTACTCTTGAACAGAAATGTTGCTCCTTGTTAGAATCATAAAATCCCTACAGTGCAGAAGGGGGCCATTTGGCCCATCGAGTCTGCACCAGCCCTCTGAAAGAGCACCCGACGTAAGTCCACTCCCCTGTCCTATTCCTGTAACACCTAACCTTTGGACACTAAGGCGCGATTTAGCATGATCAATCCACCTATGATCAATCCACCTAAACTACACATCTTTGGGGAGAATGCACAAACTCCACACAGATAGTCACCCAAGAATAGAACCAAGGTCTCTGACACTGTTCACGGCTCAGAGGAGCCGGGTTCGATCCCGACCCCAGGTCACTGTCCGGATGAAGTTTGCAAATTCTCTACGTGACTGTGTGGGTCTCACCCTCACAAACCTAAAAAGATGTGCAGGGTAGGTGAATTGGCCAAGCTCAATTTCCTCTTCATTGGAAAAAAAGAATATGGCACTTTAAATTCATTTAAGGAAAGGTCTCTGGCACTGTGAGGCAGTAGTGCTAGCCACTGTGCCACCGTGCGAATTGCATTCCTCCTGTAAATGTAAAATGCATGGCAAGTCGGAACAGATCAGCCAATTTCATAGAATTTACAGTGAAGAAGGAGGCCATTCGGCCCATCGTGTCTGCACCGCTTCTTGGAAAGAGCACACGACTTAAGCCCACACCTCCATCCTATCCCCATAACCCAGTCACACCATCTAACCTTTTTTGGACACTAAGGGAAATATATCATGGCCAATCCACCTAACCTGCACTTCGCTAGATTGTGGAAGGAAACCGCAGCACCCAATGCAGACCCCGCGCAGATACTGACCCAAGCCAGAATCGAACCTGGGACCTTGGAGCTGTGAAGCAACTGTGCTAACCACTGTGCTACTGAGCTGTCCTGATTGGTGTAGCGAAGCTGAGATTCCACTGTCATTTTGTTGACTATGGCAACTATCGTTTTAATCCCAATTTCCTGCCTTATCTCTGCATTTGTAATATTGTGCTTTCCAAGTAAATATCTGGCTCGTTCAAATGGTTCAGTATCTATGCCCATCTGGGATATTACATTTTGTATTCTCACAGGGAAGGAATACAGATTTTTATTTTTTTTTAAAGGATCAGTTGATAAGTACTTTGGAAACAGTTACCTGTACCTACCCAATTTAAGAAGGTGGGGCCTCTAATGCAGATACGCGGCCCCATGGGATTAAAGAGAGGTGTATAGAAAAGGGGCTGAGGGACAGAAAGCAGAAGCGAGTGAGCAGTTGTCTTTCACTGAACATAAGGTCATAAAAAATAGGAATGGCAGTGGGCCATTTGGCCCTCGGAGCCTGCTCTGTCATTCAATTAAATCATTATCCTGTACCACAACTCCACCTTCCTACACTATTCCCATTTCCTTTGATTCCTGTAGTATTAAAACATCTATTGACCTCTCTTTTTTTTTTAAAGTTTAGAGTACCCAATTTATTTTTTTCAATTAAGGGGCAATTTTAGTGTGGCCAATCTACCTGGCCTGCACAACTTTTGGGTTGTGGGGCGAAACCCACGCAGACACTGGGAGAATGTGCAAACTCCACATGGACAGTGACCAAGAGCCGGGATCAAACTTGGGACCTCGGCGCCGTGAGGCAGCAGGGCTAACCCACTGCGCCACCATGCTTCCCTCTATTGACCTCTCTTGAACATACTCGATGAGTGAGTATCTACAACTCTGTGGGCTGGAGAGATCCGAAGACTCGTAATCTCTTGAGTGAAGAATACCTTAGCTGTGATTCTCCTGTTTGCTGACTACGTGCTCCCCCCAGCGGAGAATCGGGTCAGACTCCCGCTGGCATTTGGAGCGAAGCTGATGTACCGTTGAATGGCACTTCAAAATTTTTGGAAGGATCAGGGTTTTTGTGGCATTCTATGGCACATTGGAGTGATTGTTTGACGTGAGAGGGAAGGGACCTAACCCCTCCACTAGATCCTTGGCAAGGCCTTCACCTCCCACTCACACAATTGTAGGCAAGCCCCCCTTTTGCCCCACCCCTTCAGTTCCCTCCCTTCAGGTCCTGTCCTTTTGCAGTGCCAGTCTGGCCCTGCACACCAAGGGGGGGGAGGGGGGGGCAAGGGGGTGGGTACTCTTCCTACACTTGCCTCCAGGGTGCCGAGAGGGTGTACTTCAGGGGGAGGTGGGAGTGGGGTTGCTTGGGCTAGGTGCAACATGATATTTCTGGGAATCTCTTTAGAAAAAAGAGACAACCTGTATTGAAAAAAAAACTGCAGTTAGAAATAACAGCTGCTCCAAAGATTAAATACTTCAGAGTTAATGGGCCCTGTTAATGGATTAATAAACAAAGGAAATCCTTCCTTTGAAACTGCCTGGACCTGTCAATCAAGAGGCTTTTAGAATGGGCTGTGAAATTAAATGTAAACTATGCAGTTCAAAGCTTTTAAGCTTCTAAGCTGGCAGAGGCTAAAGTTAAAGGGCATTAAAACTGACTTTGGAAAAAAAACACCAAAGGTTTCCATCACATTCAAGGGAATACTTACACTGCAAATGAGAAGACCAGCCAAATAAACTCAACCCAGGAACCCCCCCTTGACCTGAGCTCCTCCAGCCCAGCCCCCACCCCACTCGAGCAACCCCTCCACGACTCTCACTTCACATGAAGAGCCCCCCCTTGGCACCCTGGAGGCAAGTGTAGGGAGGGTACTCGCCCCCTTGTCACCGTTCCCCCCCCCCTCGGAGTGCAATATGCCAGGTACCCATTTCTCAGGACCTGCACCAATTTACGGTAATGGGAGGGGGGGGGGGAGATTGGGTGCGTTCAACATCGCAGGAGGCAGGCAAATCGGGCTTTCTCCCCTTTAATGATATGAAAATTAAGTTTAATCAGGTATTGCCATGTTTCTGCCCTCTCCTCCCATCGCCCGCCACTCCCCTGCCGCCCCCCCCCCCCCCCCCCCCCCCCCACCCAAAGTCCTCCACCCCTGCTCGCTCTGCTTTGAAATCCTGGTATTGCATTTCTTTCTTGCACCTGAAAGTGTATTTCTGATATCAGTTTAACATTTCACCTGAAAGCCAGCATTTCCAACAGTATCACACTACCTCAGAGCTGCACTAAAGTATATGGTGATGTTTCAAGACTCTCAGTTGAAGCTTGAAACTATGACTCTTTGCCAAAGGCAGGGGCACTATCACCAACCTTCAGGCTGACACCCAGTGAAGCTTTTGACGCTCTGTCGCAGTCTCCCAAGGGAATCTCTTATACATATGAATGCAATTTCATATGTTTAAGAGACATTTCATTGGAGGCGGTTCAGAAAAGGATGATCCCCGTATGGAGGGGCAGGCTTATGAGCAAAGGTTAAATAAGTTCGGGCTCTACACATTGGAATTTAGAACAATGAGAGATGATCTCATTCAAACATAGAGGATTCTAAATGGGCTGACAGGATGTTTCCTCTCATGGGAGAGTCCATGACCAGAGGCATAGTCTCAGAATAAAGGAGTGCCAATATAATACTGAGATGAGGAGGAATTTCTTCTTTGAGGGTTGTGAGTCTTTGGAACTCCTTGCCACAGAGAGTTGTGGGGCTTTTGTCCGTGTGTATATTTAAGGCTGAGATAGATTGATTCCTGATCAATAAGGGAATCTAGGGTTATGGGGAAAGGGGCAGGAAGGTGGACATGAGCAATGTCTGATCAGCCACAATCCCATTGAATGACGGAGCAAGCTGAATGGTCCACTGCTGCTCCTATTTCTTAATATCTTATGGATTTAATTTTCCATTTCCAATACTAGTTATCCTTCTGGTCTTTCTAATTGGATTGCCAGATTAGTAATAGTGCATTTTTCATTCTGACTCGGCACTAATTGTGATCAAGGCATTTTGCGAGATGCTTGCCAAAGGTGATTCCTTAAAAAACAGTTGGCCAAAGCCAGAATCCCAATTACAGAGGCTGTAGTGCCATTTCCTGATGAAAATATTTAACCTTTGCATTGGAACTGAAAGTAGTTCGGTACTAGCAAGGTGATTGAGGACCATGATAATACAAATACAACACTGTTTTTCTTAGGTTGTGTTATTTTACTTTTGAACATATTCACCTACTTTGACAGATGATTTAAACGACCATTTTGGCTCAATCTATTTGCATGCATATCGAGTCCAGACAGTTTACGGTAGCTTAATTGCTATTTAAGTGAGCAAACACTTGCTGGAACCAATTAAGCTATTCTGAGCAATAGGGGGTAGCTTTGCAGCAATAAATGGATTTGGCAAGAAACATTGGTTGGGGGGGGGGGGGGGGGGAGAGAGAGAGAGAGAGAGAGAGAGAGAGAGAAAGAGAGAGAGAAAGCAGAACATGCATTCATAATGAATTCACAAATATCGAAAGCTGAAAATGCTGCAAATATGCAGCAGGTCAGGCTGCATCTCAGGAGGGAGAAACAAATTTCAATCTTCATGTCAATGATTTTTTTGTCATTGGTAGCATGCCTTGGTTACTTTTGCCCCAAGATTGCATGTGAAAATAAAATGAGATGATATGAATTCAGCATCCTGGCCATAAGTTGCATTTTGAAAAAAAAATGCATCTACCTCCTGCACGATACACTGATTCTCTGTGATTCCCAGAATGCGGATGTCACTGGCAAGACTGACATGTAATGTGCATCCTCTAATTACGATGGGCTGAACTTAGTCATTTGCTCGACCATTTCAGAGAACATTTAAGAGTCCATCAATTTGGAATATTTCCTTAAAGGGGTGTCTGTATTGTTTCTAATGATGGAAGAGTAGTATTACATTCTATTACAAAACAATTTTCGGGTGTTGTGATTTCTTGGCTCATGAAGAATTAATATGTTTCATATCAATAACAACTTTCACAAAATAAATCGTCCCAACGTGTTTCACAAGTATATTGTAAAACAAAATGGCCCAGATCATCTGGTCTCCCAATCATCGGACACTAGGCACAGATCAGGTTGGGGGGGGGGGGGGGACGCATGGTAGCACAGTGGTTAGCACAGTTGCCTTATCAGGCAGTGTGGTTTAAGGACCCTGACAGCTCCAGGGTCCCAGGTTCAATTCCCGGCTTTGGTCACTGTCTGAGCGGAATCTGCACCTTCTCCCCGTGTCTGCGTGGGTTTCCTCTGGGTGCTCTGGTTTCCTCCCACAGTTCAAAGATGAGCAGGTTAGGTGAATTGGCCATGATAAATTGTCCTTAGTGTCCAATAAGGTTCGGTGGGGTTACTGGGTTACCGGAATTGGATGGAGGTGCGGGCTCAGGTGGGGTGCTTTTTCCAAGGGCCGGTGCAGACTCGATGGGCCGAATGGCCTTCTTCAGCATTGTAAATTCTATGATTCTATAACCCAAGGTGTACAGTGGGACTCTGCGGAATTCCTGACATGTGGGAATTTCCCGGGAAGATAAGACTTCCAATGGACTTTTCCTGCTCACCCAGACCCTCCACAAACCTCTTTGACTCAGATCTACAGTCAGAGAGCTCTGTAGTACTTACCTACATAGTTACTCAATAAATAATATTCGACAGATTAAAACTAAATCCTGGATGACTACAGAACTGACCCCCCCCTCCTCCCCAACCCCACAATCACTCACACTGACTACTTAGGCCAGCCTCTCACCCACAAACTACCTCCCACCTGACTACCTGCTGACACTAACTACTTCAACTACACTATTACCCCCCCCCCCTCCCCCCCGCCGGCCCGAACTGACTAACACCCAACCTGACCCGAATACCTCCGACCCATCTACCATCTCATCCACCTACCCAGCTATCGCACTATCCAGTTACCACCCCACCCACTTGCCACCTCGCCCACTTATCCCGCCCGTATACCACCCTACTCATTCACTAAGATTCATACTGGACCTTTAAACCTCGTGTATGACAGCGGGTTCTGTAAAACGGAGACTTGTCTTTCGTACCCCTCAACACTTCCAGCGCTACGATGGATTGCTTCGGGGGACACTGTGCTCCATATTTCTGGAGAAGCCCGACTTGGAAGTTCCGCAAGAAATGCGGAGCAGCGTTGAACCATGGAATGGATCAAGCTGCATGGTAAACCAATGATGATTGCAGCTTCACAGAAGATCTGAGCCAATATCGTACTGATCCACAAAAGAGCTCTCAGGACAGATGACCAAAGGTTCTATCAGGCACGTGTGGTTTCAGGAGCATCTTGAAGGATGAAACAGGCTCTTGAGGGTTACAATGTAGCCAGGAAGGAACTCAAAAACGGACTTAGGAGAGCTAGAAGGGGGCATGAAAAAGCCCTGTTGGGAAGGATTAGGGGAAACCCCAAGGCATTCTACACTTATGTGAGAAATAAGAGGATGATCAGAGTGAGAGTAGGGCCGATCAGGGACAGTGAAGGGAACTTGTGCCTGGAGTCCGAGGATGTAGGGGAGGCATTAAATGAATATTTTGCTTGAGTATTCACTAGAGAGAGGGACCTTGTTGCTCCTGAGAACAGTTTGAACCAGGTTAATTGGGTTGAACAGGTTGATATTAAGGAGGATGTGCCGGAACCTTTGAAAAGCATCAGGATAGATAAGTCCCCTGGGCCAGACGGGATATGCCCACGGTTACTACGGGAAGCAAGGGAGGAGATTACTGTGCCTTTGGCGATGATCTTTGCGTCCTCACTCTCCACTGAAGTAGTACCGGATGATTGGAGGGAGGCGAATGTTGTTCCCCTGTTCAAGAAAGGGAATAGGGAAATCCCTGGGAATTACAGACCAGTCAGTGCTAGGTTTGTGGTGAGTAAAATACTGGAACGGATTCTGAGAGATAGGATTTATGATTATTTAGAAAAACATAATTTGATTAAAGATAGTCAGCATGGCTTTGTGAGGGGCAGGTCATGCCTCACAAGCCTCATTGAATTATTTGAGGATGTGACGAGACACATTGATGAAGGTCGAGCAGTGGATGCGGTGTATGTGGATTTCAGTAAGGCGTTTAATAAGGTTCCCCATGGTAGGCTCATTCTGAAAGTCAGGGGGCATGGGATACAGGGAAATTTGGCTGTCTGGATACAGAATTGGCTGGCCGAAAGAAGGCGGCGAGTGGTAGTGGATGGAAAGTATTCTGCCTGGAGGTCAGTGACCAGTGGTGTCCCGCAGGGATTTGTTCTGGGACCTCTGTTCTTTGTGGTTTTTATAAATTACTTGGATGAGGAAGTGGAAGGGTGGGTTAGTAAGTTTGCCAATGACACAAAGGTTGGTGGAGTTGTAGATAGTGTCGAGGGATGTTGCAGTTTACAACAGGACATTGACAGGATGCAGAGCTGGGCTGAGAAGTGGCAGATGGAGTTCAACCACGATAAATGTTCAGTGATTTATTTTGGAAGGTCAAATTTGAATGTTGAAAACAGCGTTAAAAACAGGATTCTTGGAAGTGTGGAGGAACAGAGGCATCTTGGGGACCACATACATAGATCCCTCAAAGTTGCCACCCAGGTTGATAGGGTTGTTAAGAAGGCATATGGTGTGTCGGCTTTCATTAACACGAGGATTGAGTTTAAGAGCCGCGATGTTTTGCTGCAGCTTTATAAAACCCTGGTTAAACCACACTTGGAATATTGTGTCCAGTTCTAGTCGCCTCATTATATGTAACGAGGCAAGAGTGGTTTAAGGTGGGAATTCCAGAACTTGGGGCCTGGGCAGCTGACAGTAGAACCAAAATTGGTGGAGTGATTAAAATTGGGGAATGGTCAAAAGACTGGAATTAAAGGATACAGATATTTTTGGAGGATTCCAGGAATGGAGGCAATTAGAGATAGGGAGAGGCCACATCACAGAGGGACTTGAAAACAAGGATGAGAATCTTAAAATCGAGGCATTGTTTAAGTGTGGGAGCCAGTATAGGTCAACAAGCACAGGGGTGACGGTGAATGGCAGGTGGTGCAGGGTTGGATATGGGCAGTAGGGCTATTATGAATGGCAGAATGGAAGACCAGTCAGGAATGTATTGGAATTGTCAAGTCTGAGGGAACAAAGACATGAATGAGGGTTTCAGCGGCAGATGAGCTGATACAGGTGAGATCAAGCAATGTTACAGAGGTAGCAATAGACGGTGCAAATATGAGGTCAGAGGTTCATCTCTGGTCAAATATGACACCAAAACAGACCGATTTTTAGTTACCAGGTAGAGGGCTGGAGTCGGGTAGCTAGGGTACATAGTTTGGAGTGGGGACTGAAAACAGTGGCCCAGTACTCAATTATTTAGAAACAGGAAATAGGAGCAGGAGGAGATCATTCAGCCCCTCAAATCTACTCCATCATTCAGATATGATCATGAGTGATCCTCTAACTCAATGTCATACCCCTGCTCTCGCCTCATACCCTTTGATACCTTTAGTGTCCAGAAATCTATCTATTTCCTTCTTAAATATATTCAGTGACTTAGCCTCCACAGCTTTCTGTGGTAGAGAATTCCACAGGCTCAGCACAGTAAGTGAAGACATTTCTACTCATCTCAGTCCGAAATGGCTCACCCCGTATCCTGAGACTGACCCCTTGTTCGAGGCAAGCTGGACTCCCTCTATGGCAAGTACATCCTTTCTAACTAGAGGAAATTTATGTCAGAAAAGTAGTCGAAACTAGTAAGACCAATATTATGATGCCCTGAAAATGGAATGCAGCTAGTTTTTGTGCAGGATTGCAGATGGTAATACCAGAGCAAAGATTTCCATTCAACCGCAGGCCTTGAAAATCCACAGGTTGCAATCCTAATAGTTTCACCAGGAAAGTACATGCTGGTGTTCTGCATTGATGACCCTACCGTGGTTTGTGAGGTAGGAGGGAGGGTGTCTGATCTGACGTACACCTTTGATACTACGGATGTTTCCTTGATGCATCCTATGGAATGAGGGGGGAGTGGGGCAAGTCCCATTCCCCGCCCTGCCCCGCAGTGCATTTAAGGCCCATGATAAGGACGACAATCTTGAAATTCCTAAATTAAATGAAAGATTTTATTCTTTAGGAATGTGGGCTTCTTGCCTCGACTGCGCCATGTCCTTTCACAGTGGCACCTGCTACCATCCATCTGGAGACTGACATACCCACATCTCTGAAGAGAATCTGCCTCCAGGGTCCTGAATGAGCCCAGAAAGCAGAAAGCACTAACATAGAAAGCGCAGATTTTGATTCCCACATAACATTGATGGAAAAGTGAGTAATTGGTGTACTCCACCTGCCCAGATGGGTGGGGGTAGTCACCATATCATTTGTTTTTTTGTAGGGCCTCATTGAAACATACTGCAAAATCCAGCAGTCACCCGAGATGTGATGCAACCTGGCCAAGTAACCTTCCAGTGAGTTAAAGCGGTCTCTGTCTATTCCGGGCCAATGATTTTATCACCACATTTAGATTCATCAGCTTACCAAGCTGCTTGTTCTAAGTTAGACAAGACTTTTAATTATTACAGGTCAGTAGCTCCAAAGGATGCCTTTGTTCAACATCAGAGAAATGTTCATTAAAGTTCCACAAGCTTTCACCACAATGGCAGTGCAGCATTTGGAGACATCCTATCTCCTTGCTTAAGAAGCTTTGCGCACAAACTTGCCTTGGTGTTGTGACTTCGATGTGCGTTGGAGAAACTGTCAATGTGACGCGTTTCAAATTGAATCCCAGCCATTTTGCTACTTCAAAACATGCTGGCAGATTTTCTCAGCGGAGTCGAGAGTTGCCGTGGAAACACAGAGCAAGGTTCCAGACGTGCAAATTCCTTCCTGAAGAATTCGAGGCGGTACTTTTGGAGGAATCTAATAGCGGCTCAGATAGCGAGCTGACTTTTGAAATAGCAGCAGCAACCTTTACTAATGTTAATGAACTCTCATTTCACAGCAAATCACGCACTGTACCGCTAAATTTTTTATTAAACTTCAGTCAGCGCACAGCCCATTAAATACTATCATTAAACTTGGCTTTTTATTATAAAGGTTGCTTCCCAGCAAGGGGCTGCTAATGACCCATGCTCTGCATGAGCCTCGAGAACTTACAGCTTTAAGCTGCAGGGCTCTGAGCTTCATCAGCTCAAAGGGGGCAATTTTTGATCCCAAAACACAGAAAGCAGACGATCAAATATGCAATCAACTTGAAGCCTTTTTCCTCCCCTTGCTTTAAACACTTGGTCTCCAGTGACTGAGGGACAGGGAGAGGGGGTCGTGACTCGAGGTGGTGATGGTGGCAGGGTGGGGGGGGGGGGGGGATTGGCAGGTGAGGAATTGATGATAAAAATAAGTGAGGAAAAAGTATGGTGCAATTAAAGATTAACTGGATCCTTTGGAGCAAATGTATTGTGCGTAGATTAACATTTTAGTGCTGACATTTAAGATTTTAAAATGCTACATTTACATTTTTGGTGCATTGAAAATGTTTCTCCCTGGCCTAAGAGACACAGTTTTACATTTTTGCTCACTCTGTTTGTCCAGGAGATTTCAAAATTGAAATTCTAGCAATTGCAAGTCTCCTCGAGCACATGCTTGGCATATTAATGCTGAAGTACCTGGGCTGTGCCAGTAGGGACACCAAGTGAAGAAAAATGAGGTCATTTGGCAGAGGGCTGCCACAGGCCGCTCAGTTGGCTAGACAGTTGGTCCGTGATGCAGAGTGAGGCCAACAGCGCCAACAATTCCCATACTGGCTGAGGTTATTCATGAAGGCCCTGCCTCCTCAACCTTGCCCCTCACCTGAGATGTGATGACCTTCAGGTTAAATCACCACGAGTCAACTGTCCCCCTCAAAGGGGGCAATGGCGACTTTACTTACTTACCCACAAGCCCTACTCTATCCGTGTAACCTCCTGGGTAAACCATAGAATCCTTACAGTGTAGAAGAAGGCCATTCAGTCTATCAGTTCTCCACCGACCCCCCCGAAAGAGCACCCCAACAAGGTCCACTCCCCCGCCACATCCCCATAACAACACCTAACATTTTTATACACTTAAGGGTCAATTTAGAATGGCCACGTCACCTAGCCTGCACGCCTTTGGACTGTGGGAGGAAACCGGAACCCACACAGACACGGGGAGAACGTGCAAGCTCCGCACTGAACACCCCTTTAGAATCTAATGGAAGAGACACAGAAACACACGGTTGGATAGAAATGTACTAAAGTTGATTAGTATACACAAAATTACTAAGAAAACAACTCCTTTCTCCGAAGGGCTTGGAGTTTATAGTCATAGATGTTTACAGCATGGAAAGAGGCCCTTCAGCCCAGCTTGTTCATGCCGCCCAGTTTCTATCACTAAGCTAGTCCCACTTACCTGTGTTTGACCCATATCCCTCTATACTCACCCTGCCCATGTAACTAACTATCTTTTAAAGGAAAGAATTGTACCCGCCTCTACCACTGCATCTGGCAGCCCATTCCAGATGCTCACCACCCTCTGTGTGAAACAATTTCCACTCTGGTCTCTTTTGTATCTCTCCCCTCTCACTAAACCTCTGCCTTCTTGTTCTAGACTCCTCTACCTTTGGGAAAAGATGTTGACTATTACCCTTATCTATGCTCCTCATTATTTTATAGACCTTAATGAGATCACCCCACAGCCTCCTATGCTCCAGGGAATAATGTCCCAGCCTATCCAGCCTCTCCTTATAACTCAGATCAAGTCCTGGTAGCATCCTCGTAAACCTCTTCTGCACTCTTTCTAGTTTAACAATATCCTTCCTATAATAGGATGACCAGTACTGAACACAGTATTCCATGTGTGGTCTTACCAATGTCTTGTACAACTTCAACAAGGCATCCCAACTCCTGTACTCAATATTCTGCTCAATAAATCCTAGCATGCTGAATGCCTTCTTCACCACCTGTCCACATGCAATCTCTTTGTTCTGTAACTCTCCCCAACTCCCTACCATTAACTGAGTAGGTCCTGCCCTGGTTTGATCTACCAAAATGCATCACCTCACATTTATCCAAATTAAACTCCATCTGCCATTCATCGGCCCACTGGCCCAATTGGTCAAGATCCTGTTGCAATCTTATATAATCTTTTTCACGATCCAATTTGCCACCAATCTTGGTATCATCTGCAAACTTACTAACTATGCCTCCTACATTCGCATCCAAATCATTAATATATACAACAAATAACAGTGGACCCAGTACCGATCCCTGAGGCACACCGTTGGTCACAGGCCTCCAGTTTGAAAAATAACCACCCTTTGGCTTTGGTCGCCAAACACATTTTATATACCAAGAGCTCTTTCCTTGTTAAAGGGAAACGCTGCCCCCAATTACCAGGGGAGTTCATATTCCGAGGTAAATGTGGGGAATCCATTTGAGCATTGACTGTGGCCCTCGAGGGCATTGTAACGACCCCTAAATTGCCAGCAGTAATAGAGTAAAGTTTTACAATATTTATCCATTACTCACTGCAACCCAGTTGCTCCTAATGGACACCAACCTTTCTTGCACCCAGTAAGGGTTAAAAGATGCCGCATGTAGGATCCAGGATGGTGACCACAAGGAAGCGATATTGGATATGGAACAAAAAGATTTAATATACACATAACAAGGTATACTCACCACTCCCTGATGGGATTCCCGCGCTGACCCACACTTGGGCCGAGGAGTGGGAGAGAGAGTGAGCGAGAGCGAGATATCGGTTGATATTGTGGGCTCTCCATGTTTCAAGCACAGCTATGGGGATCGGTTATGAAGGTCGGGGTGGCATGCGGTTGAAACCAAAAAGAGCAGAGGTGCCCTTTGAATTTAAAGTGAACTTCAGGAATTGAACTTAAGTTAAATCTGTTCAGTAAGATGATAGGTAGATGGAGCCCTTTTTCCTTTGCCTTTTTTCAGCACTGTGGTTTGGTAAGCAGGATACTGGTCAAACTTCAATCGAGACTTTTCAAACAGTACCATAGCTTTGGTTGACTCATTCCTTTTCATCCAATCAAATCTCCCATATATTTCCTTTAGCTCCATGGTTAGCTGCAAATTGCTTTGTCTTTCATTTTCTTACATAGTGCATCACCCACCTGTCTTTGTGCTATCCTCAGAAGTCTCAACCACTCCTGTTTATTTGAACCAGTGGTAATTGTGGTAATCCAAGTTGCTAATTTGAGCAATTGTTGAGGTAACAAAAGGGCCTTTGTCATCTAATCTAATCACATATTCTCATTTGTCTCAATTGTCCATTCTACTCATTCTCAATTTAATTCCTTCTTTCCCAAGCCACACATGTCATAAACTTATGAGCGAACACAATAAAAGGTCAGCAAGTGCGTGGATGGGTACAACTTGATACGAGCTTGGATAGGGGCAGCAGAGTTCCGGACACGCTCAAGTTTCCAGAGGTAGTAAGGTCGGAAGCTGATGTGGAAACATCAGTGTGAATCCCTGGACTCGAATGCACTTGCTGAGCATGTTCTTTCGCCACTGCTTGACCTCTGGAGGATCAGATCGACTGACCCATTTTTGCATTGCATTGAAGTTAATGGAGGGTGAAAGATGAGAAGGCTAACATTAGGATAGAGGCAATGGATGTTTCGTCAAAACATGAGCTGAGGTAGAGACAGGTGCTAAGGAAGTGGAAGTAGGCAGGTTTGATGATGGAGAAAGTAAGGAATTGGAAGCTCAGCTCAACTCAGGATCAGATAAGATCCCAAGGTTGTGAATGGTATGGTTCAACCGTAAACAGTAGCGAGTTACATGGACGGAATCTCTGACTAGGAAACATTGATGACAGGGACTGAAGACAATGACTTTGGTCTTCCAGCTATTGAACTGGGCGAAGGGTTTCTGATCATGCAGTACTTGGTGTCAGGCATAGAGCGTGACAATTCTGAGGCAGGGGAGGGATTGAGCAAGGTTGGCACCTAGAGTTAGGTGTTTTCAGCAATGGGGGGCAGAATGTAGATGGTAAATGAGAGAGGGCCAAGGAAGGGGGTCACCAAAGGTAGCAGTGTAGGAGTAGGATGAGGAGTCAGTGCAGGAGATTCTGTGGCGACAACTAGAGGTGAAGACAATCTAATTCAGCTGGTTAGCTGAGGAGGATGCTGTGACCAATATCCGTTTCTGCAGATGGATAGATCATTGAACTACTGAAGTAGGTTAAAATTTGATGAAAGGATTTCAGATTTGGAGCTATGAGAAAGGTCAGCACAGATTTGAGATCAAAATGGGCCATTGAGTAGTTGTTCACCAAGAAAAATCTTCATAAGCGATTTTCATTTCATTTCATTTCATTTCATTAGTTACTTTGGAGTTCAAAATTTAAGAAGGAATATTGGGCACGATCTTGCGGCTTCATTATGCACACACTCAAGCAAAACGAGGCTGGTAAATATGGGAGGTACAGTGGATAGCTCTGTTGCTTCACAATGCCAGGGTCTCGGGTTCGATTCCCGGCTTGGGCCACTGTCTGTGTGGAGTCTGCACGTTCTCCCCATGTCTGCGTGGATTTCCTCCGGGTGCTCCGGTTTCCTCCCACAAGTCCCGAAAGATGTGCTTGTTAGTTAATTTGGACATTCTGAATTCTCCCTCTGTGTGCCCTAACAGGTGCTGGAATGTGGTGACTAGGGGCTTTTCACAGTAAATTCATTGCAGTGATAACATAAGCCTACTTGTGGCAATAAAGATTATAATATATAATGAAATAGTCACAGGATGAGTCCATTCACTCCATCATGTCCACACTGGCTGACAACCAACCACCCACCCTAATCCCTCTTTCCAGATCTTGGCACATAGCCCCATGGGCTACAGTAATTCAGTTGTATACTGAAGTACAATGTTATGATGGTTTCTGCCTTGACCATTCTTTCAGAAAATGAGTTCCAGATCCCCAACCCACTGGGTAGTCTGCTCTAAACTTCAAGCTCTTACCCCAAAATCTATACCCCCTGGTTATGGGCCCTTCAACAAAGGGGACAAAGGTCTTCTTATCATTCTATCTGGACACCTCATAATTTTATACACTTCAATTAGGTCTCCCCTTCAGCCTTCCTATATCCAACAAAACAACCCCACTTATCAAATCTTTACTCCTGAATACAATGCTCCAGTCTATACCACATCCCCGTGAATCTCCTCTGCACCTTCTCCATTGCTACCACATCGTCCCTATAATGACAAGGACTACACATTTTACACAGTTGCAGCTTTTACTCTCAGCTCTGAACGTCCATGCCTTGGCCAGTAAAGGCAAATATCATGTGTGCCTTCTTGACCAACTTATCCACTTGCCCAGCCATTTTCAAGGATCTATGGACATGCATTCCAAGGTCCCTCTTTACACCCCTCAGTCATTGATTGAGTATTCCCTTACCTGTTAGTTAGCACCCCTAAATGCATTATCTCACACTTCTCCAAGTTGAACTTCATTTGCCGTTCCAACTTGTCCATTGATATCATCCTGCAGTCTATAGCTTTCCTCTTCATTATCATCACCATTTTTTATATTGGCTGCAAGCTTCTTAATCATACTTCCTACATTCAAGTCCAAACCATTGACAGAAGCCATAAAAAGCAAGGGACTCGACTGGAAACCACTTTCCAGGACTTGTGGGAGGAAACCGGAGCACCCGGAGGAAACCCACGCAGACACCGGGAGAACGTGCAAACTCCGCACAGACAGTGACCCAAGCTGGGAATCGAACCTGGGACCCTGGCTCTGTGAAGCCACAGTGCTAACCACTATGCTACTTTAAAAAAAATAAATTTAGAGTACCCAATTATTATTATTTTTTTCCAATTAAGGGGCAATTTAGCATGGCCAATCCACCTAACCTGAACATCTTTTGGGTTGTGAGGGTGAAACCCACGCAGACACGGGGAGAATGTGCCACTATGCTACTTAGCCTTTCATATTGAAAGGCAAATCATTTGAACCCCAAATTTTGGAATGGAAGCTTGTTTTTCTTGAAGAATTTATTATTGAAAAAAATGGAACTTTATTACTGTACTGTCGCTAACATTTTCTGAAATAATTTCATAGGTCGTAACGTTGCTAGCTAGGCCAACAATTATTGACCATCCCTTATTACCTTTGAGAAGATGGTGGTGAGCCACATTCTTGAACCACAACAGTCCATGTGGTGTAGGAACACCCACAATGCTGTTAAGGAGGGAGAGTCCCAGGACTTTGACCCAATTTTGGCCAAGCTGGAATATTGTGTTTAATTATGGGTCCTACCTTTTAGGAAGGATGTCAAAGCCTTTGGAAAGGGTGCAGAGGAGAAATAGTAACAAGGATGAAGGACTTCAGTTACGTGGAAAAGCTGACATTGTTGTTCTTAGAGCCAGCAAGGTTCGTAGGAAATTTTATAGAGATATTCAAAATCCTGAATGTTGGCAAAGTAAATCTACTTTTAGTGACAGAAGGCTTAGTAACTGGAGGACACAAGATTTAAGGTGATTGGTAAAAGCGACAGGCGATATGTGGAAATATTTTCAACACAGTGACTTGATACTGTTAGGAAAACAAAGGTAGTTAGTTTTAAGTGGGTTTAATTTAAATGTTTCTGTAATTTAATGTTTCTGTGCCTAGAAGGTAAAAGCCTATAGTTAGATTCATGCTGGTCAAAGGGGGTTGGTTTCAATTCCAATTATGTTTCTTTTGTGTGTAGTGTGAAGAATAAACAAACCAGCAGTGGTTGATTATCTAATGGGGCTTTGTAAGGTAGAGAAGCTTTTAAGTATTCATTTAGTTAATTTGATTGCAGTTGGAGATAGGTAGTGAGAGAGAAGGCAGCTTTCCCAGAAGCAGTTGCTTTTCGAAAGCTAAAGAGGGAACATCTCTCCAGCCTTACTAGAAGAAAAGCCATACGATAGAGTAATGGTCAAGAAAACAGATGCTGGAAATCTAAATTGCCGTGGCACAGTGGTTAGCACTGCTCCTCGCAGTGTCAGACACCTCGATTCGGAATCCGACCTCAGATGACTGTCTGTGTGAAGTTTGCACAATCTTCCCATGTCTGCGTGGGTTTCCTCAGGGTGCTCCGGTTACCTCCCACAGTCCAAAGATGTACAGGTTAGGTGGATTCACCATGCTAAATTTCCCCTTGGTGGGGTTACAGGGATAGGTTTGGGGATTGGGCCTGGATAAGGTGCTCTTTCAGAGGGCCGGTGCAGACTCAATGGGTCAAATGTCCTCCTTCTGTACTAAAAGGATTCTATGATTAATAAAGTCTAACTATTTAAGGAAATTAGAAAAATGAAGAGAAGTGTCCAAATAGTATAGAGTTAAGGGAATGGAGACCAACGTATAGGTCAGAAGACTTCAAGGAAGAGTAAACAAAGTGTTCTGGGTTAAAGGGACAATTGCAGTAACCAGATTTAAAATGGGACACAGCCTTCAAAGGTCAATCAGATATAATGCCATTTTAATAGTCTGGGAATCGAGAGTTAAAGCAATTGTGCGCAGTTTGCACAGCAGTCAAGACACAGAAATCCTAAAGTTGTTGATGTAAAATCCTGTACTAGATTTGCTGTAAAAAGTGGAGCGGAGCTTTGTTTAAAAGTGTAATTTGGAAAATCTTGTCTCGATTTCAGAAGGCAACCCGCTAAAGGAAAGCATATTTATGGGGGAAGATTTTAAAGTGTGTTTTAGGGAGTGAAGATTGGAAACTCTCATGTGACAATCATCTGGGGAGATTCTGAGGAGACATCTACAAGCATTCACTTGGGGTTCAGAGTGGAGAGTGTATTTGCGCACTGTCTTGTGTGTTTAAAAGGGACTGTGTGTTAATGAGACCATTATAGATTAAGATGTACTTTAATAAATAAACCAGCAGTGGCTGATTACCTACTGGGGTCTTGTAAGGTAGAGAAGCTTTTGATAAATGTTTTTCCCTTGTTAAAACTAAATAATGGTCTTGAGACCCTGCTCCTTCACATTTTATATTTAAAAAGAACTTACGGCCTTTTGAGCCAGGGTTCCATTCTGCAATCTTCCCATTAATCAGGATCGTAACAATATCATCCTGACTGCACTTCCGGAAAGTGTGGTGCTAGCATATTTAATGATAACGTTCTGAAGCCGGTTGGATAAATGCTCGAAGGGATAGAAAACATGCAGCATTTAGGAGAAAGTGCGGGTGAGTGAGATTAATTGGACAGCTTGACTGAAGGGTTGACAAAGCCACTTTTGGCAGAATTACCTCCTTGTGTGCTGTGAGTAATAGCTGTTTAGTTTAGAACATTGGAATTTACGGGAAAAAAAAAACCGCTTCAACAGGTTTTCAGAGTTTCATCCTAATCGGGCAAAAAACAAAATGACCTTTCAGCGTAAAGGTCTTTTTTCTCCCCGTTCATTGACGCTCCATTGACTTTGCAACCTGTCAAAAGGGTTAAATTTAAGGGTCTGAAAGGCCTTCGCTCCTTGAGTCTGCAAAGCCATCTTTCGCAGACCTATTGATTGTTGCTTGGCTTCTCAATCCAGCGAGATTTTTAAAATCTGTTCATTGTCAGCAAAGCACAGCAGCAAAATGTAATTGTCTCAGCATTCTTTGAAAATAAAATCTCAGTCAGAATAGGGCTGCACAGTGCAAAACGGAAAGGTATTGAACGTGGCATGGCACTGTACTTGTTTGTGTGCTGCCAATAAGTTTCCCCTCCCCACTTAATTTATAACCGGTGGCATGAGCCAAAATGTGCATCAGCAGAACCAATTACATTTATTCCTTGGCTTCAACCTATTCTCTGATGGGCTGTCTAAGCTGTTGCCCACGGGGAGTGGCTGGAGCTTTGTGATTGATATCTATTTCATTGCCATTTATTTGTACCATTACGTCAACAGCTTGTTCAGGTGTTCCTGCAGAGTGGAGCCCAGCCCCATGGCGGTTAGCTTACTGACTAATGGTGGACCAGTTCAGCAATCTCACACTGAGCTCCCCAGAGCAAAATACAATTGCATTTGAAGGCAGAATTGACTGACTGCAATTTCTCTGCCTGAACCAAATCTTGTTGTTTACTATCATTTCCAATGCATAAATTAATCATCCTGAATACTGCTTGAAGGAAATGGAACCACTGCATGTCTTGCATAAAATAAATAGTCCGGAGTGGTGATGTAATCTGAACTGTGTAGAATGTGAACAGTTTTGTCATTGCTCAATATCTGCAGTGTCGAAACTGCAAAATAATGATTTTGTGAAGGGAAGGAGTTTTGTCACCCTGTCACCCTGAATATTAGAGTTATTTTACTGAATTGCGGATGGGCGATCTTTCTGTTAACCCTTTGTGCGCCAATCAAGTCAGCCCACGGTCAGTCAATCAGAATGAGAAGGGGGCTAATTTTAGGCCAGGGACTTCAGAAACCTGCTCCACAGCATCACCTAGTGCCCAGAATCTGCAACTACAGCATGGCAGTTGGCTAAGCAAAATCGTGTTGACAGGAAAAATATCACCCACGCTCTTTTGATAATGGACTGCAAAGGTTATGGATGGGACGTGGGTGCCCAATGCTGGATTTTAATATATCGCGCTTTGACCTACTCATCCATTTGGGATCATTTCATTTTCCACATGAAATGTCTGACTGGTCCCATGGAACTTGCAAATAGTGTGAACATGCTTCAGCCTTTATAGCCCTGGGTATCAGAAACATGGGAACACTAACATCTGTAGGTTCTACCCCACCAAAACAGACGGAAAAAAAAAAATCATCATTCCTTTACTGTTGCTGGGCTGAAATCCTGGAACCCGCACCCCAACACCTCCTGTACCTCACATACTGCAGCGATTCAAGAAGGCGGCTCACCATCATCTTCGCGAGGGTAATTAGGGACGGACGATAAATAACAGCCTTGGCAATGATGCTTGCTCCTCATGAACAAATAAAACTAGGATGCCTTTTTTTGTAATTTGGTTCCATAGCTAATCTCCGATGAGGTTAAAAACTGGAGAAATTAGTGCGAACATTGCTGACTCATTTGTCATTTCTTCCGGCTATTTAGTTGAAAGCCGTTTTTAAAACATTCTTTCATGGGGTTGCGTGTGCCACTGACAAGGCCAATGTTTGTTGCCCATCCCTAACTGAACTGAGTGGCTTGCTCGGCCATTTCAGACATTAAAGAGTCAACCACATTGCTGTGGGTCTGGAGTCACATGTAGGCCAGACCAGGTAAGGACATTAGTGAACCAGATGGGTTTTTACAACAATTGACAAGGGTCATTATTAGACTCTTAGTTCCAGCTTATTATTGAATTCAAATTCCTGTCGTGGTGGGATTTGAATTTGGGTCTCCAGTCCCTGGGTCTCTGGGTTACTAGTCCAGTGACAATACCATTATGCCACCACCTTCTCTTTTATCTAATGTTTATTTCAGTATGGTTAGGGGTGGGGTGGCGGTGGATTTTTGACTTCCTCTAGAAAGGAAAATCTGTGCGCTAGCCGCACATCCCACACAAACCATAATTGGGTTGGGGCCTCATTTCAATGTCGTTCATGAGTTGCTGCTGTCAAACAGACGCTCTATTTGTTGTGGGAGGACACCAAACTGGCCAGTTCCATTGCTGTTGCAGCCAGCAAGTTGTATGTAGAAGAGTTAGAAAATGCTGAAAAAACCTATGTTCCCATGGAGTTAGGAGAAAGGTCTTGGCCCCACGGAAAATATTTGGTTGGATACCAGATCACATTTCCCCCCCGCCCCCATCCCATTAAAGGGCTGCTGACTAATTTGTTCACTGGGGACAGAGTGAACTTGGGTCTTTCAGACCTGAAAATAGTGAAGAGGTTCTTGTGACCAATGTAATAATAATAATAATTGTTTATTGTCATGAGTAGGCTTCAAGAAGTTACTGTGAAAAGCCCTTAGTCGCTCAGTTTGCTTAAGGGAATAACAATATTGCTCATCTCAACCGAGCTGCCTGATAAATTAAACCAGTCGAATTTTGGGCACTTTGTTTGCTGCCTGTTTCTTGCTCAAAACACGAGCGATCCTCAAAGACCCATTTCTCCACCTATTATCTAATATATGACTGAAGACCCTGTATGCAAGAAAGAGTATAATGCTAAAAGTATCCCAGCTGTAGAACTGAAAACTTGTGCTCGAAACTTGCCGTCCCCACCCCGAGCCAACTTGTTCCAGTACGGCTACAACACTGGCATCTACCCGGCAATGTGGAAAATTGCCCAGGTATGTACTGTACACAAGAAAAGAGACAAATCCAATCCGGCCAATTACTGCAGCATCACTGTACTCTCTATTGCTAGCAAAGCGATGCCGTTGTTGACAGCACCATCAAGCGGCACTTACTCAACAATAAGCTACTCGCTGATGCTCAGTTCAGAGTCTGCCAGGGCCAGTCAGCTTCTGACCACATTGCAGCCTTGGTCCAAACATGGACAAAAGAGCTGAAGTCCAGAGGTGAGGCAAGGGCGACTGCCCTTGACACCAAAGACACCAAGTGCGGCATCAAGGAGTCCTGGCATAATTAAAATCAATGGGAATCGGGGGGAATCTCCCCATTGATTGGAGTCATACCTACCACACAGGAAAATGGCTGTGGTTGTTGGGAGCCAATCATCTCACACCCACGACCGCTGCAGCAGTTCCTCATAGGCTCAACTATCTTCAGCTGCTTCATCAATGGCATCCCCTCCCCCATCATAAGGTTAGAAGTGGGGATGCTCACTGCAGTTGCATTCATGAATCCACTGGTACTGAAGCAGTCTGGGTCCACAAGACGCAACACCTAAACAACGTTCAGAGTTGCACTGGTGACATTTGTGCCACACAAGTGCCAATCATTGCCAATTTCCAACAAGAGAGAATCTAACCATGTCCCCATGACATTCAGTGGCACTGCCACCACCGAATCTCCTAAAATCAACATTCTGGGTGACCAATGATCAAAATCTGATCTAGACCAGCCATAGAACATAGAAAATACAGCACAGAACAGGCCCTTCGGCCCATGATGTTGTGCCGAACCTTTGTCCTAGATTAAGAACAACTTAATCTACACCACATCATTCTACTGTAATCCATGTACCTATCCAATAGCCGCTTGAAGGTCCCTAATGTTTCTGACTCAACTACTTCCACAGGCAGTGCATTCCATGCCCCCACTACACTCTGGGTAAATAACCTACCTCTGAACCTATATCTTCCTCAATTCATATTAAATTTATGTCCCCTTGTAATGGTTTGTTCTACCCGGGGAAAAAGCCTCTGACTGTCTACTCTATCTATTCCCCTGATCATCTTATAAACCTCTATCAAGTCTCCCCTCATCCTTCTCAGTTCTAATGAGAAAAGGCCTAGCACCCTCAACCTTTCCTCATAAGACCTACTCTCCATTCCAGGCAACATCCTGGTAAATCTCCTTTGCACCTTTTCCAAAGCTTCAACACCCTTCCTAAAATGAGGCGACTAGAACTGCACACAGTACTCCAAATGTGGCCTGACCAAGATTTTGTACAGCTGCATCATCACCTCACGGCTCCTAAATTCAATCCCTCTGCTAATGAACGCTAGCACACCATAGACCTTCTTCACAGCTCTATCTACTTGAGTGGTAACTTTCAAAGATCTATGAACACTGACCCTAAGATCTCTCTGCTCCTCCACATTGTCAAGAACCCTACCATTAACCCTGTATTCCGCATTCATATTTGTCCTTCCAAAATGGACAACCTCACACTTTTCAGGGTTAAACTCCATCTGCCACTTCTCAGCCCAGCTCTGCATCCTATCTATGTCTCTTTGCAGACGACAACAGCCCTCCATACTATCCACAACTCCACCAATCTTTGTATCGTCTGCAAATTTACTGACCCACCCTTCAACTCCCTCATCAAGTCATTAATGAAAATCTCATGTAGATACTGTGGCTGTAAGAACAGGTCAGAGCCTGGGAAATCTACAGTGAATAACTCGCCTCTAACTCCCCAAAGCCTGTCAACCATCCACAAGACACAATTCAGGAGTGTGATGGAATACTTTGCCTGGATGAGTGCAGCTCCAACAACACTAAGAAGCTCAACACAAGGGCACCATGGTGACGCAATGGGTTAGACTGCTGCCTCACGGCGCCGAGGTCCCAGGTTCGATCCCGGCTCTAGGTCACTGTCCGTGTGGAGTTTGCACATTCTCCCCATGTTTGTGTGGGTTTCGCCCCCACTACCCAAAGATGTGCAGGCTGAGTGGATTGGCCATGCTAAATTGCCCCTTAATTGGAAAAAATGAATTAGGCATTCTAAAAAAAAATAAGCTCAACACCATCCAGGCCAAAGCAGCCCACTTGATTGGCACACCTTCCACAAACATTCGCTCCCTCCATCACCGATGCACAGTAGTAGCAGTGTGTCCCATCCACAAGGTGCACTGCAGGAACTCACTAACGCTCCTTTAACAGAGCCTTCCAAACCCATGTCCTCTACCATCTAGAATGACAAGAGCAGCAGTTATAAAGAAACACTGCCAGCTGAAAGCTGCCACTCCAAGCCACCTACCATCCCAACTTGGAACATATCACCATTCCTTCACTGACGCTGGGTCAAATCCTAGAACTTCCTTCCTAATAGCACAGTGTGTGTATCTACACCACATGGTCTACAACAGTTCAAGAAGGAAGCTCACCACCACCTTCTCAAGGGCAATTAGGGATGGCAATAAATATTGGCCCTGCCAGGCCTTTGGAAAAAATAAAATAATAGTCACTGATAAGAACATAAGAACATAAGAACGAGGAGCAGGAGTAGGCCATCTGGCCCCTCGAGCCTGCTCCGCCATTCAATTAGATCATGGCTGATCTTTTGTGGACTCAGCTCCACTTTCCGGCCCGAACACCATAACCCTTAATCCCTTTATTCTTCAAAAAACTATCTATCTTTACCTTAAAAACATGTAATGAAGGAGCCTCAACTGCTTCACTGGGCAAGGAATTCCATAGATTCACAACCCTTTGGGTGAAGAAGTTCCTCCTAAACTCAGTCCTAAATCTACTTCCCCTTATTTTAAGGCTATGCCCCCTAGTTCTGCTGTCACCCGCCAGTGGAAACAACCTGCCCGCATCTATCCTATCTATTCCCTTCATAATTTTAAATGTTTCTATAAGATCCCCTCTCATCCTTCTAAATTCCAATGAGTACAGTCCCAGTCTACTCAACCTCTCCTCATAATCCAACCCCTTCAGCTCTGGGATTAACCTAGTGAATCTCCTCTGCACACCCTCCAGTGCCAGTACGTCCTTTCTCAAGTAAGGAGACCAAAACTGAACACAATACTCCAGGTGTGGCCGCACTAACACCTTATACAATTGCAACATAACCTCCCTAGTCTTAAACTCCATCCCTCTAGCAATGAAGGACAAAATTCCATTTGCCTTCTTAATCACCTGTTGCACTTGTAAACCAACCTTCTGTGACTCATGCACTAGCACACCCAAGTCTCTCTGAACAGCGGCATGCTTTAATATTTTATCGTTTAAATAATAATCCCGTTTGCTGTTATTCCTACCAAAATGGATAACCTCACATTTGTCAACATTGTATTCCATCTGCCAGACCCGAGCCCATTCACTTAACCTATCCAAATCCCTCTGCAGACTTCCAGTATCCTCTGCACATTTCGCTTTACCACTCATCTTAGTGTCATCTGCAAACTTGGACACATTGCCCTTGGTCCCCAACTCCAAATCATCAATGTAAATTGTGAACAATTGTGGGCCCAACACGGATCCCTGAGGGACACCACTAGCTACTGATTGCCAACCAGAGAAACACCCATTTATCCCAACTCTTTGCTTTCTATTCATTAACCAATCCTCTATCCATGCTACTACTTTACCCTTAATGCCATGCATCTTTATCTTATGCAGCAACCTTTTGTGTGGCACCTTGTCAAAGGCTTTCTGGAAATCCAGATATACCACATCCATCGGCTCCCCGTTATCTACTGCACTGGTAATGTCCTCAAAAAATTCCACTAAATTAGTTAGGCATGACCTGCCTTTAACGAACCCATGCTGCGTCTGCCCAATGGGACAATTTCTATCCAGATGCCTCGCAATTTCTTCCTTGATGATAGATTCCAGCATCTTCCCTATTACCGAAGTTAAACTCACTGGCCTATAATTTCCTGCTTTCTGCCTACCTCCTTTTTAAACAGTGGCGTCACGTTTGCTAATTTCCAATCCACCGGGACCACCCCAGAGTCTAGTGAATTTCGGTAAATTATCACTAGTGCATCTGCAATTTCCCTAGCCATCTCTTTTAGCACTCTGGGATGCATTCCATCAGGGCCAGGAGACTTGTCTACCTTTAGCCCCATTAGCTTGCCCATCACTCCCTCCTTAGTGATAACAATCCTCTCAAGGTCCTCACCTGTCATAGCCTCATTTCTATCAGTCGCTGGCATGTTATTTGTGTCTTCCACTGTGAAGACCGACCCAAAAAACCTGTTCAGTTCCTCAGCCATTTCCTCATTTCCCATTATTAAAACTCCCTTCTCATCCTCTAAAGGACCAATATTTATAATTATAATAATTTTTATTGTCACATGTAGGCCTACATTCACACTGCAATGAAGTTACTAGTTGCCACATTCCGGTACCTGTTCGGGTACACAAAAGAAAAATTCAGAATGTCCAAATTACCTAATAACACATCTTTTGGTACTTGTGGGAGGAAACCGGAGCACCTGGAGGAAACCCACGCAGATAGGGGGAGAACGTGCAGACTCCACACAGACAGTTACCCAAGCCGGGAATCGAACCTGGGACCCTGGCGCTGTGAAGCAACAGTGCTAACCACTGTGCTACCGCACTGCCCACGATTAAAGAATAATCTTAATGTCATAACTTACTTTTAATGCAGTGCATTTCAGTGGACATAGGTGGAGTTCTGCCTCGTGCAGGCATTCCTCAGTTGCATAGCGGTTTGCAAAATGTGACTTTAACAAGCACTCCCAAAAGGTCTCCATACCTCGAGCTTCCTGGCTCTCCATTGCTGCCTTCAAAACATCTTTTTTTCTCTTTTTTTTAAATTTAGAGTATCCAATTCATTTTTTCCAATTAAGGGGCAATTTAGTGTGGCCAATCTACCTACCCTGCACATCTTTGGGTTGTGGGGGCAAAACCCACGCAAACACGGGGAGAATGTGCAAACTCCACACAGACAGTGACCCAGAGCCGGGATCGAACCTGGGACCCTGGCCCCGTGAGCCATCAAAACATCTTGTCAGATACTCCAACCTGACAGGCCAGGAGTTTGGAGAAAACAGGAGGCACAATTTTTCCGGTTCACTTCTGCTGGGTGTATCATTATGCCTTTGCACTTCTCCACATTATTCAGCTGTGTCCGCCATGACTGGTCCACATCTCAAATCAGTGGATTTAAATCCCACTCCAGAGATTTGAGAGCGCCATCTAGGCCAATACTCCATTGCTGCACTGTCAGAGGTGTCACTTAAATGAGACATTAAACTGCAGCCCGTCTGCCCAACCAGCAGGTTGCAAAAAAACCAGTGATACGATTCCAAAGAGAACAGGGACATTTTCCCCAGTGCCCTGGTCAATATTTATCCCTCAACCAACATCACAAAAGCAGATTATTGTTTATTATCTCACTGCTGATTGTTGGGCTTTGGAAATTGGCATGTTTTCAACACTACAACAGTGCTGGCACTTCAAAGGTATTTCATTGGCTGCGATTAGGTTGCGAAATATAAATGCAAATCTTTTGATTGTTGCAAGGCCTGCCCCTGCTTGAGAAGCTGGAATGATCCACACCAACAGTATAGTCAACCGCACCACTGAACCTTTCCTTCCTTTTGCTAGCGGGAGCTGAGCATCGGAGAGCATCGGAGTGAATATTTTTCGGTGATTGAGATTTTCAGTGAATAAAAGCATTTAGGAAAGAAATTGATGGACAGGCAAACCGAGTTTAGAGCTAAAGTAAAATTGTCTAACCTTTTTCTTTGTATTGTGCGTGTCTGTAGACACTTCAATGTATTATGGAAATAGTGACATTTTGCAAACCACCCAACAAGGACTATCTTGCTGTATTAATGTCAATGCTTCCACATGAATCAGTATTTAATCCACATGAGTGAGGCATTGCCTAAAACTAAACTCAGGTGGATCCCCAAAGGCTGACAACAAATGAAGACAGCCTTAATGTGTCAAGTTTTTATTTCCACAGAGCAGATCTTTGCAACATTATTTCCTTTTATTCAAAGTTTTCAAATAACAAATGGAAGTAGAATTTTCTCAGTACACAGGTTACCAGTGGTTTTTCGATAAACCTGGTATGAACCCCAAGCATAAATTCTAAATTTAAATTGGTTCATAGTTCAGTCATTTAGAAAAATATAATTCTCATGTTCCCCTTATGACATTGTATTTGAACATTTGTATTCACATAATGTCATATCATAATTAACCCCT
The DNA here is from genome assembly GCF_902713615.1 of Scyliorhinus canicula. Taxonomy (NCBI): domain Eukaryota; kingdom Metazoa; phylum Chordata; class Chondrichthyes; order Carcharhiniformes; family Scyliorhinidae; genus Scyliorhinus; species Scyliorhinus canicula. The sequence continues at coordinate 63,409,561 of NC_052165.1, read as the reverse complement.
ACATGGAGCTAGATGCAGAACTATATAAAGCTCTGACTCACAGGTTTCTAGGAGAAGGTGGGAGAAGAACAGAGACAATATAGAGCACAGTTATAGATAGAGTGAAGAGACTAGTATTTGTATAGTGTAGATTGCAGATTACTAGGTTATTGTTTACTATAGGATTAAGTGGTCAAGCTTTAACAAGTAGTGTAAATAAAAGTTAGCTTCTTTAATGAACTGAGCTTCTGTGGTCTTTGTGAGCACTACAATATCCCTCCTGATAACAGAATCACAAAGAACACCACACCCCTCGTTTCATTTGTATGGCATTAGGAGCAGAAGACCAAAAACCTCACAGGAGAGGCCCAAATCAGCCTTCACATTGGGTGCAAAACAGCATGCGAATCAACTGACCAGTATAATCAGGATCACACCTCACTAGTCTCACTCGAATATAGTTTTAATGCCAAGTTTACTAACCAGTCCAATGGCCTGCTGGTGAGCAAGTGCAACTCTAGGATATTGCCCACAAACTTGAGTCAGGGGAATGATGTTGTCATATGCTCCATGGTTTGATCACGGTTTCCACAGTCATAGCTCGGTGAGGTTTCGAGGTGCCATTTGTGCATCAGGTGGGCACATCGGCCATGTTGAGTCTGTGTTCTGTTGAGGTTTGTCCACATGTTCCGGGGGAAGATAGAAACCTGGTTGTTGATCTGTTAGGCGGGAGGCAATGTGTATATTTCAGAATCCCTACAATGCAGAAGGAGGCCATTCGGCCCATTGAGTCTGCACCAACCCTCTGAAAGAGCATCCCACTTAGGGTTAGGCCCCACCCTATTCCCATCACCCAACCCAACCTTTTGGACACCAAGGGACAATTTAGCATGGCCAATTCATCTAACCTGCACATCGTTGGACTGTGGGAGGAAACCAGTACACCCGGGGAAACGGGGAGAAAGTGCAGACTCTACACAGTCACCCAAGGCTGGAATTGAACCCCGATCCCTGGCACTGATGCAGCAGTGCTAACCACTGTGCCACCGTGCCGCCATGGGAGGGTATTTCCTGCCCAAAATTTCCTCCAGATTCCATCAGTGTTCTGGAGTTGGAGATGTTCCATTCGTGTCCAGAGGGGTTTTGTCAAGCCATGTGGTGAGTTGAGGGGTCTGTAAACTCCCCATGGATGAGGAAGTTGTTGCCCTTGCTGCATGCTGTCAAATGGAGGGAGGGACAAATGTGAGGGATTGGTAGCCACTGAACTGAAGGTGGTCTCTGAACTCAAGGGATTATCGGCATTACTGAGTGACGTTGTGTTTCATTGAGTTTGGTGTGAGGATTTGAGGCACATAGAGGTACGCAGTATTCAGCTGTCAGGAAGATCACAGCGAAGCATGAAGGTTGGTGGTTTTTGCACCCCAGCTTGTGGCGGCGAACTTGCAGGTACCGGCATTGGAATCGAACCCCTTTGCCTTAGAGACCTCGGGCAAGTGCCGTTCAATGTTGGTCTCCACAAATGGGACCGAGACAGAATGGCATTCATGGGGGTCGCCCAGGGGATCGGAGGCCCCAGGTGCTCGTCCTGTGGGCAGGATGGCACCCTGGCACTGCCAGGCTGGAACCCTGGTGGTGCCATCTTGGCATTATGAAGGTTGCCAGATGGCACTGCCAACTGACAAGGGCACTGGCAGGATGCCAGGCTGGCATTTTTCCCACAGTGGGGATCGGGCCCGGAGGTGCCCTGTGTAGGTGCAGCGGGGTGAAGGGGGGCTCCGAGGAACTGCTTAAAGGTGTGTTGGGGGGGGGTTGCGTCGGTGGGGGGGGGGGGGGGTTCAAGAGATCGAGACACCATTTTAAAATAGCATCCCGATCTCTTCCTTCACTGAGGACTTCCGGCGATCAGAGCTCCTCCGTGAAGGAAACAGTGGCCTTGGCGAGGCATTCCCCACTGAGGCCCCAAACAGAACTAGAATCCTGGTAGAGAACGTGCCGCTTCCCCGCATTTATCGGCGCTACGACCGCCGGGACTCTATTCCCATTCGGTTATATCATTGCTCTGTGTGTGGGTGAATATTAGTCTGGATCACATCCGAATAGCCAGCAGGAAACACCCCACCAAATTCACCCAAAATGACACTCTGGGTGCGATCTTCTGGCCACGCTGAGCCAGAAAAACATCTCACAACGCCTTGCGAGATTCAACGCAATCTCACGAGGGGTTGCAAGGAGAATTCGGCCTGCAATGAGCAGGGCCAATTTTTGGCAAATCTGTATATTAGAGTAAGGCTGATTCGAATATGCAGATTTCTAAGGTACCTGAGGCTTTCGAATTCAATCCCTTCACCTTGGGGACCTCGGGCGAGCGCCGTTTGGTAAAGTCCTCACAAACAGGGACCAGCTGGAACAGCACTAATTGGGGCCTCCAAGGGGATTGGAGGCCCCCAGCTGCATGCCTTTTTGGCAGGGTGATGCCCTAGCACTGCTGGAGCTACCTGGGAATCCTGGCAGTGTTAGCCTGGCACCATGGCAGTGCCACCTGGGTGCTTTCTGGCACTGCCAAGGTGTCCAGGTGGCACTGCCATGATGCCTGATTGGGCCAAGGTTGCCCACCGTGAGTGTTACATTTGGGCTGGGGGGGGAAGGTCAGGGATTTTATTTTTGAGCCTCGGCGATCAGGTCACCATTTAAAAATGGAATCCCGATCACTCGCGACAACGGGCAGTTCCGGAGCTCCGCGTTATAAAAAAAAACAGGGCTTTGTGCAGCCTCCGACGTGTGTTCCCCTTATTCAGCATGAGTAGCGTTGAATAGCCACGTGTTTCTTGGCACTGCGAGAGCTGGGAGACACGCGGCTAAACGGGCTCGCTAGGGGACTTTGTTCCCTTTTGGGAAGATCGCGCACTCAGTCATTTTCTGGTCTTTCCAGTTTGTTTCGAAGTTGGTAATGGTACGTTAGGGAGCAATCAAGGGTCATTCCAAGATAGGTGCGAGTTGGGTCACACCACACTTTTTCTCTTCAGTTATCCACCCACCCCATTCTGATTCTCCTGAAGGTATTGATTGATGCTTGGCATAGCTAGATCTAATTAAATGATGGAGCAGGCCCTAGGGTTGAAAGACCTACAGGTGTTGCTGTGTTCCTGAAGATTCTCAAATTCATGAGCCGCCTATGATTTCTCCAGACAGGAGGAGCCCTTGTTTCTAATGTATGTTCAGTGTGAGAGGTTTCAGCCCCTCTTCTGTTAGCTGATGGAGCTGGTCATCAATTTCTGGTTGCACTCTAGTCCCACTTTCTTGATATTTGGCCAGCCAGTGTGGAGGGGGTACAGGCAGACCTGATGTCTTTCTTCTTGGACTGCTCCAGTACCCAGCACAGTTGTGAGATCCTGGCCTATTAGTGCCTCTGGCCCTCTCTTCCTTGTTACAAAATGATCCGTTCATCATACAATTGTGTTGCTTGCTTGTTGGCAGCTACAAAATGGAGGAATCTCGCTTGCATAATTTCGCCCCCAAAGCAGGGACCGCTTGACATCAGTGTGTGTCCCCGGTGTGTGACCTACTCTCTGCCACCATTTTCAAAAATTAATTTGGTCCTGGGAAATCCAGGTGATGTCACGAGGAGGCAGTCTGCCCTGCTGGGCGGATCCTCCAAAGGGGCATGCATGGGGCGACCGGCATCCTCAACCTACAAGCTGGTCACGGCCGGCAGTTTTAAAAGCTGCGACCAATCGCTCCACGACCCTCCCGATACCTGCCAGTGACCCACCCGCAGGTCAGGACCCTGAGTTTGAAAAATCATTCCCTAATCCTTATTTCCCTAACTTTCTATCCTCATGACATTAGCTAGCCTGCACATCTTTGTGACACTAAGGGGCAATTTAACATGGTCAATCCACCTAACCTGCACATCTTAGGAAGTGGGGGTGGAACCTGAGCACCCGGAGGAAACCCCATGCAGACATGAGCGTGTGAAAACTCCACGCAGGCAATCACCCGAGACAGGAATTGAACCTGGGTCCCTGGCGCTGTGAGGCAGCAGTGCTGGCTCCTTGCACGTATTGCCAATTAGTTCCACTCTCTGTTCTTTTCCAATAACCTTTTCATGCATATACTTATTTTCCTTTTGAAATTTACTTTTGAATCTGCTTCCACCATCCTTTCAGACAATGCATTTCAAATCATGACTTGCTGGAGAAATAAATACTCTGACTCTTTTGACAATTCTTTTCAATGTTTTTATGAATTCAGTAGTTCAGATAAAAACTTCTCCAAGGATCAGTTAACTATTACCAACTGTCGCCTTTTCCAGACTGCTGCTATTAGTATATTGGGAGTTATTGGGAGTTTCTGTCAAGGTTTGTTGATTACTGTAACCATGAAGGCTGTGAGAAGTTGCTTGTTTGGAGGGCTGGTGCAAACTCGATGGGCCGAATGGCTGCCTCCTGTACTGTAAGGATTATAAGGATTCCAGGCAGGAATGTAGATGTCCCTCTCTACGAGACAAAGCATGAAATGTAAAAGTCTTGAGATACAGTAGCAAATACAAAAGACATAAATATGTAAGGTAAGTGACAACCATTTAATCTATTCCAGGTTGGTCAAGAAAAGCATGATCACCATGGGGCTGAGGATGATTCGGGGGTGGGGGGGGGGGGGGGGGATGCGGCAGTGTAATTGGCAAAGAACCAAGATGAACGACTGCCACCAGATCAGATTCAGGAAAGATAAGAACGTGAGAGCTAGGAGCAGGAGTAGGCCATCTGGCCCCTCGCGCTTGCTCTGCCATTCAATGAGATCATGGCTGATCTTTTGTGGACTCAGCTCAACTTTCCTGCCCGAACACCATAACCCTTTATTCCTTTATTCTTCAAAAAACTATCTATCTTTATCTTAAAAACATTTAATGAAGGAGCCTCAACGGCTTTACTTTGCAAGGAATACCATAGATTCACAACCCTTTGGGTGAAGAAGTTCCTCCTAAACTCAGTCCTAAATCTACTTCCCCTTATTTTTGAGGCTCTGCCCCCTAGTTCTGCTTTCACCCGCCAGTGGATCAAGCTGCCTGCATCTATCCTATCTATTCCCTTCGTAATTTTATGTTTCTATAAGATCCCCCCTCATCCTTCTAGATTCCAATGAAGACAGTCCCAGTCTAAACCTCTCCTCATAATCCAACCCCTTCAGCTCTGGGATTAACCTATTGAATCTCCTCTGCACACCCTCCAGCGCCAGTACGTCCTTTCTCAGGTAAGGAGACCAAAACTGAACACAATACTCCAGGTGTGGCCTCACTAACACCTTATACAATTGCACATAACTCCCTAGTCTTAAACTCCATCCCTCTAGTAATTAAGGACAACATTCTATTTGCCTTCTTAATCACCTGTTGCACCTGTGAACCAACTTTTTGCGACTCATGCACTAGCACACCCAGGTCTCTCTGCACAGCAGCATGTTTCAATATTTTATCATTTATATAATAATCCAGTTTGCTGTTATTCCTACCAAAATGGATAACCTCACATTTGTCAACATTGTATTCTATCTGCCAGACTCCAGCCCATTCACTTAACCTATCCAAATCCCTCTGCAGACTTCCAGTATCCTCTGCACTTTTTTGCTTTACCACTCATCTTAATGTCATATGCTAACTTAGCCACATTTCCCTTGGTTCCCCAACTCCAAATCATCTATGTAAATTGTGAACAATTGTGGACCCAACACTGATCCCTGAGGGACACCACTAGCTACTGATTGCCAACCAGAGAAACACCCATTAATCCCCACGCTTTGCTTTCTATTTATTAACCAATTCTCTATCCATGCTACTACTTTACCCTTAATGCCATGCATCTTTATCTTAAGCAGCAACCTTTTGTGTGGCACCATGTCAAAGGCTTTCTGGAAATCCAGATATACCACATCCATTGGCTCCCCGTTATCTACCGCACTGGTACTGTCCTCAAAAAATTCGACTACATTAATTAGGCACGACCTGCCCTTTATGAACCCATGCTGCATCTGCCCAATGGGACAATTTCTATCTAGATGCCTCGCTATTTCTTCCTTGATGATAGATTCCAGCATCTTCCCTACTACCGAAGTTAAGCTCACTGGCCTATAATTTCCCGCTTTCTGCCTACCTCCTTTTTTAAACAGTGGTGTCACGTTTGCTAATTTCCAATCTGCCAGGTCAACCCCAGAGTCTAGTGAATTTTGATAAATTATCATTAGTGCCTCTGCAATTTCCCTAGCCATCTCTTTTAGCACTTTGGGATGCATTCCATCAGGGCCAGGAGACTTGTCTACTTTAGCCCCATTAGCTTGCCCATCACTACCTCCTTAGTGATAACAATCATCTCAAGGTCCTCACCTGTCAGAGCCTCATTTCTATCAGTCACTGGCATGTTATTTGTGCCTTCCACTGTGATGACCGATTGAAAAACCTGTTCAGTTCTTCAGCCATTTCCTCATCTCCCATTATTAAATCTCCCTTCTCATCCTCTAAAGGACCAATATTTACCTTAGCCATTCTTTCTTTTTTGTTTTATATATTTGTAGAAACTTTTACTATCTGTTTTTAATATTCTGAGCAAGTTTACTCTCATAATCTATCCTACTCTTCTTTATAGCTTTTTTAGTAGCTTTCTGTTGCCCCCTAAAGATTTCCCAGTCCTCTAGTCTCCCACTAATCTTTGCCACTTTGCATGCTTTTTCCTTCAATTTGATACTCTCCCTTATTTCCTTAGATATCCAAGGTCGATTTGCGGTCTTTCTACCGTCCTTCCTTTTTGTTGGTATAAACCTTTGCTGAGCACTGTGAAAAATGCTTGGAAGGTTCTCCACTGTTCCTCAACTTTTTCACCATAAAGTCTTTGCTCCCAGTCTGCCTTAGCTAGCTCTTCTCTCATCCTATTGTAATCTCTTTTGTTTAAGCACAAAACACGAGTGTTTGATTTTACCTTCTCACCCTCCATCTGTATTTTAAATTCCACCATATTGTGATCGCTCCTTCCGAGAGGATCCCTAACTATGAGATCATTAATTAATCCTGCTTCATTACACAGGACCAGATATAGGACCGCTTGTTCCCTCATAGGCTCCATTACATACTGTTCTCGGAAACTATTGCAGATACATTCTACAAACTCCTCCTCAAGGCTGCCTTGATCGACCTGGTTAAACCAATTGACATTAAAATCTCCTATGATAACTGCTGTACCATCTCTACATACATCAGTTATTTCTTTGTTTATTGTCTGCCCCACCATAATGTCACTATCTGGTGGCCTATAGACTACCCTATCAGAGACCTTTTTGTCTTACTATTCCTGATTACCACCCAAATGGAGTCAACCTTATCCTCTATAGCACCGATGTCATCCCTTACTATTGCCCGGATGTCATCCTTAAATAACAGAGCTACACCACCTCCCTTACCATCCACTCTGTCCTTCCGAATAGTTTGATACCCACGGATATTTAACTCCCAGTCGTGACCATTCTTTAACCATGTTTCAGTAATGGCCACAAAATCATAGTCTCTCACGAGGATTTGCACCATCAACTCATTTATTTATTCCGAATACTATGAGTATTCAGATAAAGTACACTTATATTGGCTTTTAAACCTCTGTTTTGAATCTTAACACCTCGATCAGTAACCTCTCTGAAGTTATATTTCCTCTTACCTTTTCTCCTAATTTTCCTTGTCGTTGAACCCATATCTTCATGTAACAACCTACCGCGTCGCTTACCATTTATATTTTTACTTCCCGTTTTATTCCTTTTAGTATTACTGGGCCTATTCAGTGAGCTCCCCACAGTCACTGTACCTTGTACTGTCGCCCTTTTTGATTTTTGACTATGGCTTCTCTGCCTTACATTTTCCCCCTTACTGCCTTTTGTTTCTGTCCCTGTTTTACTGCCTTCCGGCTTCCTGCATCGGTTCCCATCCCCCTGCCACATTAGTTTAAACCCTCCCCAACAACTCTAGCAATCACCCCCCTAGGACATCGATTCCAGTCCTGCCCAGGTGCAGACCATCCAGTTTGTACTGGTCCCACCTCCCCCAGAACCAGTTCCATTGCCCCAGGAATTTAAATCCCTCCCTCTTGCACCATCTCTCAAGCCACGCATTCATCCTATCTAGCCTGACATTCCTACTCTGACTAGCTCGTGGCACTGGTAGCAATCCTGAGATTACTACCTTTGAGACCCTATTTTTTAGTTTAACTCCTAACTCCCTGAATTCAGCTTGTTGGACCTCGTCCCTTTTTTTACCTATATCGTTGGTGGCTATGTGCACCATGACAGCTGGCTGTTCACCCTCACCCCCCAAGAATGTCCTGCAGCCGTTCCGAGACATCCTTGACCCTTGCACCAGGGAGGCAACATACCATCCTGGAGTCTCGATTACGTCTGCAGAACCGCCTGTCTATTCCCCTTACGATCGAGTCCCCTATCACTATAGCCCTGCCATTATTCTTCCTGCCTTGCTGCACAGCAGAGCCAGCCACTATGCCATGAACCTGGCTGCTGCTGTCCTACCCTGGTGAGCTATCTCCCTCAACAGTATCCAAAGCGGTATATGTGTTGCAGGGAGATGACCGCAGGGGACACCTGCACAGCCTTCCTACTCTTGCTCTGTCTTTTGGTCACCCATTTTCTATCTCCCTCAGTAACTTTGACCTGCTGTGTGACCAACTCACTAAATGTGCTATCCACGATGTGTCCCCAGCATCGTGGATACTCAAAAGTGAGTCTATCTGCAGCTCCAAAGCCATCAAGCGGTCTAACAGGAGCTGCAACTGAACACACTTCTTGCACGTGAAGGAGCCAGGGACGGTGGACAGGCGGCAGAGGTTGGAGAAGCCAGTAAGGGTGTAAGAGATTGTGGAGGGGGTGGGATCGATGCAGTCAGGGAAGGTTCCAGGACCGACCGTGGTCATGACCCCGTCGGGCAGCAGGGTGCCGTGGTGGTAGTAACGATGGATGCGGAGACGGCCTTCAACTGTACTGAGTGGCGGTATTTGAGATTCTGAAGAGGTTTGGTTTTGGGCCGACATTTGTGCCATGGGTACGATTGCTCTTTGCATCCCCAAGGGATGAAATTAATGGAGTGGAGTCGACTTTTTAGGTTACATAGAGAACGAAGCAGGGGTGACCACTGTCACTGTCATTGTTTGCACTGGCAATGGAGCCATTAGCGAATGTGCTCCGGGCCTCGGAGGTGTGGCAGGGGATTGTGAGGGGGGCAGGGAGCATACATCTGTCTTTATATGTAGATGACTTGTTGCTTTATGTAGATCTATTGGATAGCATGGGAAAGATCCTGGTATTGATGGGAAATTTGGGGGCTCTCTCTGGGTGTAAATTGAATGTAGAAAAGAGTGAGGTTTTCCCGGCGATTGTGTTGGGAAGGAACACTCCTGGGGACCCTGCCACTCAAGATTTTGAAGCTTCGGTTTAGGTATTTGGGGATACAGATCGCGCATGACTGGGCAACGATGCACAGGTGGAACTTAGCAAGACTGGTGGAGGGAGTTAAGGGGGATCTGAAGAGGTGGGATGCCCTGCCACTGTCACTGACAGGGAGCATACAAGTTGTAAGAGTGAATGTGCTGCCCAGATTCTTGTTTATTTTCCAATCGCTCCTAATTTTTCTTGCCAAAGCCTTTTTTCGGATGCTCGATGGGTTAATCAAGTTTATGCGGGCTAGTAAAACACCAGCATGTCAGTAAGGCATTGTTGTAGAGGGAAAGGCAGGTAGGGGGAGGAGTGGCGTTACCGTTTCTGCTGTAATACTATTGGGTAGCCAATGTGGGGAAGGTAAGGCAATAGTGGCAGCGGGAGGAGGTTGGATTGGGTATGGGTGAAGAAGACTCCTGTAAGGGGTTGAGTCTGGGAGCCATGTTAACGGCCCCGCTCACATTCGCCCCGGGGAGATATTCTGGTAACCTGGTCGTGTTCTCTTTGATAAAGATTTGGAACCAGTTGAGGAAGCACTTTAAGCTGGAACGCAGGTCGGTGCTGGGAACCATAGATTGCATCCAATAGGATGGATGGTGTTTGAGAGGTGGCGAGGGAAAGGAGTTGAATGAGTCTGTATCTGGAAAAGCGGTTTGTGGAGTGGGCGGAGTTTTGAGAGAAATTCAAGTTGCTTTGGGGAAGTGAGTTCCACTACCTACAGGTGCTGGACTTTGTACTTAGAGAACCAATCTGATTCCTGTCCTTACCAAAGCATACGCTTGTGGAATAGCTGTTGATTCCAGATATATGTGGGGAGTGGAGGATTGGGGATATCTATGGATGGTTGAGAAAGAAAGAAGACGGCATTGGTGAATAAGATTAAGAGTAAATGTCAGGAGGATCTGGGGATCGAGCTAGCATGGGGGAGATGGAGTGAAGTGCTGCGCCGGATCAGCACAACCTCCTCGTGTGCGAGGGTGAATCCTATTCAATTTAAGGCGGTGCACAGGATGCATAAGGCAAGGGCCCAGATGAGTGGATTTTTCCCAGGGGAAGATTGCTGTGAGAGGTGTGGCAGGGGGCCAGCAAACCATGCCCATATGTTCTGGGAGTCTGAGAAATTGGAGGGGGTTTGGGGTGGAGTGTTTGGGTTTTTGTTGGAGATACTGGGGTTTGAATAATGCCGTGCTCCCTTATGCCGATATTCACGGTGTTGGAAATGCCGGAGCTGCAATGAGGGGAAGGGGCCGATGTGATGTCCTTCGCCTCCTTGATTGCCGAGTGGAGGATGGTGATGAGCAGGGGTGGAGGCACCGATGGGGGACATATAGGAATTTCAGAGCTTGGTGAAGATTAATTATGCCCTGAGGGGGTTTGAGAACGGTTTCTGTGCGAGACGGTATCTGTTCTTATCAATGTTCCAGGAATTGTTTGTCACCGGGGAGGGGGGATGATATAAAAGGGGGGAAATTTGTACAAAATATGAAAATTGATGGTATGTGTGGATGTTCTCTTATTACAATGGGTTGAGTTTGGAGTATAATACATTTAAAAATAAGATTGTACCTAAAGGAACATGAAAAATGTTTGTATGTTTGTCAGAAATCCAAATTGAACTGTTCAAATCATTGGGCGATAAATGCGGAGAATCGTAAAGGCTGCCGTGGAACAGGCCGTGACCCACGGCAGCCTTCACGCCCACTTCTGGGGCCGATTCTACCCCCCGGGCAGGGGCTAGGAGCGTGGCCCCATGCGTCACGGCGGCGCGACCCTGACGACGGTCGTCAAGGCCACACGTCAAGCGTCACGCCGGCTGACACGGCCGATGACATCGGCCGCGCATGCGCAAGTTGGACATCGCCAACCCGCGCATGCGCAGTTGGCGTCTTTTCCCTCAGCCGCCCCGCAAGACGTGGCGGCTTGATCTTGCGGGGTGGCGGAGGGAAAAGAGTGCAACCGTTACGGATGCACATCCCCCTTGGCACGGCCGTGGTACTGCCGTGCCAATCGAGCCCCCAGATGCCCCAAACGGGCATCTGGTGCCCGTTTCACGACGGCAGCGAGCAGGTGTGTTTGCTGCCGTGTTGAAACGGGCATGAAGGCCCAGCCGCTCGGCCCATCGGCCTCGGAGAGTCGCCGCTCGCCGTAAGAAACGGGCGGGGTGGGAATTGCGCCGCGCTGGTCGGCGGGCCACCCTGCGCCGGTCGGCGGGCCCCCTGCAGCGATTCTCCGGCCCGCAATGGGCCGAAGTCCCACCACTGACAGGTCTCTCCCGCCTACCTGACCGGCGGAATTGGCAGTGCGGGCGGGCTCCGGGGTCCTGGGGGGGGGGGGGGGCGCGGGGCGATCTGACCCCGGGGGGGTGCTCCCACGGTGGCCTGGCCCATGATCGGGGCCCACCGATCGGCGGGCGGGCCTGTGCCGTGGGGGCACTCTTTTCTTCTAACTTCGCCATTGTCTTCACCGTGGCGGAGGCGGAAGAGACCCCCTCCCCTGCGTATGCGCCGGTATGACGTCAGCAGTCGCTGACGCTCCGGCGCATGCGCAGACTTACGCCGGCCGGCGAAGTCCTTTCGGCCCCGGCTGGCGTGGCGCCAAAGGCCATTCACGCCAGCCGGCAGAGTGGGAACTACTCCGGCACGGGCCTAACCCCTCAATGTGAGGGCTTGGCCCCTAAAGTTGAGGAGACGTCCGCACCTTTGGGGCGGCCCGATGCCGGACTGATTCACGCCACTCCAACATGCCGGGACCCCCCGTCCCGCCGGGTAGGGGAGAATCCCGGCCCTGAAAAATTATTTGAAAGGAGAAAACGGATAAACAGAAATGATTGGAAGTTTATTGTGCTGTCTCTTTGAATAGGTGGTGTCCCTCTATTAAGTTTTTTAGTCTAAACTTGTTGGAGGTTTTATTTAAAGTTAACTTTTCCTTCATTTTAAAAGGTGCCTGAAGATACAGCACGGGAATAATGTAATTTATCTTTTCTCTTTCGAGTACGCGCTGTGTTTAGTTATAAAGTGTGAATTAAATTGGGAGTATTAAGGTTAACTAACCTGCTAAGTTGTGAAAACTAGAATTTCATTAGTGGCCATGGTGACATTGTAGTTATAGTGTCAAGGTATGTGAGAGTCTTTTAAGTCTGGATAATAAGGCTCACACGTCTTGTGTGAATTTTGAATTTTAAATGAACAATGATGTGAATTGGAATTTGAGACATTTAAATTGATTCTAATTATGTAATCATCCAAGTTGCAAAAAAAACCCCACAACTGTTACACTGTTTGTTAAAAAGAAGATGAGTACGTCTTAACAGATTTCTGCACTTGGTGGGTAATACTAAATCTCATTGATCATCAACCATCAAATGATTCAATTAAAAGAAACATCTTTACCTTATAGGAAGGATATGATTATACTGCAGAGGATGTTGTCTGGGAAGGAACATTTAAGTTGTGAAGAGAGGTTGAATAGGTTTGAGTTGTTTTTGCTGGAACAGAGAAGACTGAGGGGGCGATCTGATCGAGGTGTACAAGATTACGAGAGGCATGGACAGGGTGGTTAAGGAGCAGCTGTTTCCCTTAGTTGAAAGATCAGTCACGAGGGGACACAAGTTCAAGGTGAGGGGCAGGAGATTTAGGAGGGGTGTGAGGAAAAACGTTTCTACCCACAGGGTGGTGACAGTCTGGAATACACTGCTTGGGAGTATAGTAGAGGCAGGCATTGCCATGTTTCAGTGATAGGGTCTCCGAGTTTCTGGTCCTGCCAGCAGTGGGCATTGCGATGTTTCAGTGATAGGGGTCCGTGGTTTCCGGTCCTGCCAGCAGTGGGCATTGCCATGTTTCAGTGATAGGGTCTCCGAGTTTCTGGTCCTGCCAGCAGTGGACAATGTCATGTCTCAGGGATAGGGGTCCGTGGTTTCTGGTCCTGCCAGCAGTGGACAATGTCATGTCTCAGTGATAGGGGTCTCTGAGTTTCTGGTCCCGCCAGCAGTGGGCAATGTCATGTCTCAGGGATAGGGGTCCGTGGTTTCTGGTCCCGCCAGCAGTGGGCATTGCCATGTTTCAGTGATAGGGTCTCCGAGTTTCCGGTCCCGCCAGCAGTGGGCAATGTCATGTCTCAGAGATAAGGGTCCGTGGTTTCCGGTCCTGCCAGCAGTGGGCAATGTCATGTCTCAGGGATAGGGGTCCGTGGTTCCCGGTCCTGCCAGCAGTGGGCAATGTCATGTCTCAGGGATAGGGGTCCATGCTTTCCAGTCCCGCCAGCAGTGGGCATCGTCATGTCTCAGGGATAGGGTCCGTGGTTTCCGGTCCTACCAGCAGTTGGCATTGTCATGTCTAAGGGATAGGGGCCTGGGGTTTCTGGTCCCGCCAGCAGTGGGCATTGTCATGTCTCAGGGATAGGGGTCCGTGGTTTCCAGTCCCGCCAGCAGAGGGCATCGTCATGTCCCAGGGATAGGGGCCTGGGGTTTCCAGTCCCGCCAGCAGTGGGCAATGTCATGTCTCAGGGATAGGGGTCCGTGGTTTCCAGTCCCGCCAGCAGTGGGCATCGTCATGTCTCAGGGATAGGGGCCTGGGGTTTCTGGTCCCGCCAGCAGTGGGCATTGTCATGTCTCAGGGATAGGGGTCCGTGGTTTCCGGTCCTACCAGCAGTGGGCAATGTCATGTCCCAGGGATAGGGGCCTGGGGTTTCTGGTCCTGCCAGCAGTGGGCATTGTCATGTCTCAGGGATAGGGGTCCGTGGTTTCCAGTCCCGCCAGCAGTGGGCATCGTCATGTCCCAGGGATAGGGGTCAGGGTTTCCAGTACCGCCAGCAGTGGACATTGTCATGTTTCAGGGATAGGGTTCCGTGGTTTCCAGTCCCGCCAGCAGTGGACATTGTCACGTGTCAGAGAAAGGGGTTGGGGGTTTCCGGTCCCACCAGCAGTGGACATTGTCATGTCTCAGAGATAGGGGTCGGGGGTTTCCGTTCCCGCCAGCAGTGGACATTGTTACATCTCAGAGAAAGGGGTTGTGGGTTTCCGGTCCCACCAGCAATGGACATTGTCATGTCTCAGAGATAGGGGTCGGGGGTTTCCGTTCCCGCTAGCAGTGGACATTGTTACATCTCAGAGAAAGGGGTTGTGGGTTTCCGCTCCCACCAGCAATGGACATTGTCATGTCTCAGAGATAGGGGTCGGGGGTTTCTGTTCCCGCCAACTGTGGGCATTGTCATGTCTCAGAGATAGGGTCGGGGGTTTGCTGTCCCACCAGCGGTGACAGGAATTGTTATGTCTCAGTGATAGGGGTCGGGGTTTCCGGTCCCACCAGCAGTGGGCATTGTCATGTTTGAGATATTGGGGTTGGGGTTTCCGGTCCCGCCAGCAGTGATGGGAATTGTCATGTCGCAGTGATAGGGGTTGAGGGTTTCCGTCCCTGCCGGCAGTGGGCATTGTCATGTCTCCAAGATGAGGGCCGGAGTTTCTGGTCCCTGCCAGCAGTGGGCAATGTCATGTCTCAGGGATAGGGGTCCGTGGTTTCCAGTCCCGCCAGCAGTGGGCATTGTCATGTCTCAGGAATAGGGGTTGGGGTTTACGGTCCCTCCAGTGGTGGGACTTGTCGGGCGCAATTCTCCGGCCCCCACGCCGGGTGGGAGAATCACAGGAGTGCCGGGCGATTCCCGCCACGCCGCCCTGACACCCGCACGCAATTCTCCCAGCCCCCCCCAAAACGGCGTGCCGAGTTTTACGACAGACCACTCGGAGAATTGCCGCTCGCCGTTTGTAGCAGGTGAACGGCAATTCTCCGGCCCGCATGGTCCGAGCGGCCTTCCCAATCCGACGGGTTCATGCCGGCGCCAACCACACCTGGTCGCTGCCGGCGTGAACAGCGCGCGAACGCTGTGTGTGCGGCCTGTGGGGGTGAGGGAGGATCGAGCACCAGGGGGGTGCTCAGTAGGGGTCTGGCCCCCGATCGGTGCCCACCGATCGGCGGGCCGGCGTCTCTAAAGGACACACTCTTTTTCTCTGCCACCCCTCAAGATCAGTCCTCCATGTCTTGCAGGGCGCCCGCGGGAGGACAGAAACCGTCCCTCCAGTGGTGGGAATTGTGATGTCTCAGAGATAGGGGTCGGGGTTTTCTGTTCCCGCCAGCAATGGGCATCGTCATTTCTCAGAGAAATGGGTCGGGGTTTCCATTCCTGCCAACCGCAGTAAATTGTCATGGGCAGAACCAGAAAGTTGGAGAGCAGCCAAAAGCCTGTTAACTGGCTGGACTGGAAAACACAGATGATCTGTTGTATTAACTCCTCTGCTCTTCTTCAAAATAATGTCAAGGGATTATTTACATTCAGCTGGGAGAGCAGACAGGGCCTCGGTTTGAGGTCGCATTTGCTCCCGACAGTGAGGACCTCCCTCGGGCTGCAGTCAGGTGTCACCCCCAGATTATGTGCACAGGCCTCTGGAATGGGACATGAATGCACAGCCTTCTGACTGAGGTGAGAGTGCTACCACTGAGCTATAGCTAGCAGCACCTTTGATTAATAGCACTTGGTCTTTGGCCATATAACTTTTCAACTCTGGATAAATCATCGACCCACTTTCACAACTGTAAAATGAAAATGCAGGCTCCCCTTTAATCTATGCTATATGCACCATTTTACTTCACCGGGTCACACTCTACATGACCCCAGCCGGATTAACTTGCATAGGGTTCTGACTTTACCTAGTTCATCATTTGCAGATGAAAAATCATCTGCCATCTCCACACTGCAGAAGGCTAACCAGTACAGAGGTTCATTCCTGTGCTCCCTTAGTGCTCTGTGGGTTTTTGGCCAGTGCGCTCATTCGTGCAAAAGTGTCAACATCGTCCCCTGGGCTGACATGCTTTCAAACTGGGTGAAGCAGGCCTTTGTTAAATTAGATAGGCCGCTGAACTTCACAAAAGGCACAACAACTTTTTTAATGTCATGTTGGGTTGGTGCCTCTAAATTGCTGTGCTAATTAGTCAGCCTTCCAGCTGTTGACCCACAATTAAGCTCATCCCATTCTGCAATGCAAGGCACATCCTTCTGCTGCTACACAGACAACTGCATCACAAATGACAAGTCAATTACAATGTGCCCACTTTGGCAGCCAATTTTGATCACTGCCTTGCACTCAATCCAGCAACTCGCTGCTGCAAACAGAACGGAAACAGCTGTGGCCCGACTCTCTGTCCATTGCACGTATATGTGCGTGTCTTTCCAGCGAGCAACTTGAAAAGTATGATTTAGGTGCAGAGCATATGATGAATCTGTGCCAGTTCATCCCACAGTTTTCAACAGCATCACTTCCGTATCAAATTGTGAACTAGCTAGCTAACTAGCTAGTCTCACTGACCAGGCAAAGGGTGTTGTCAAGGGCAAAAAAAAATCAGATGCTGCAAATCTGTAACATCCTGACGTGGCTCTGCCATTTCCCTCCCACTCCCTCCTTCAAGCCCAGTACCCAGGATGAGGAAAATTCACTTTAGTGCTCCAGTTGAGGCCGAACAAATGTTTTTTAAAGGGTTATCATCACTTCCTTGCTTTTGTAGTCCATGCCTCTATTTATAAAGGCCAGGATACCACATGCAATTTTTGCTGCTTTCTCAAACTTCCCTCCCACATTCAATGTTTTGTTTCCATAACCCCTTCCACATAATTGTGAATTCTACCTTTTATATATTGCCATACTTCATTCTTCCTGCTAAAGTTTATCACCACATTTCTTCTGCATTAAATTTATTCTTACACGTGTCTGCCCATTCCTCTGTCTAAATGCTCTCTTGATTGAAGCCCATCTCAATTCTCCTCAGACTTCACAATACATCCAGGTTTTGTGTCACATTTTGAACTTGTTTCCTGACATCCAAGTACAGGCCATTAATGCATGTCAAGAAAAACATTGGTCATGGTCCTGACTCCTGGGGAATCCAAAAGTCTTCCTTCTCCCAGTCCCGGAAACAACCATTCTCCTCAACTCTTGGGTTTCCTGTCATTCAGCCAACTACATATGTAAGCTGCCATTGTCCTTTTGTTTCATTGGCATCAACTTTTCTTTTTTTTTTTTAAATAATTTTTATTGAATTTTTCAAAATACAAACATTTTAACCCCCCCTACATTTACATTTAAATTATAACAAAACAAAGTCAAACCCCCCTACTTAACAAGACAAAGAAAAAAAAAAATCCCCCCCCCCCCCTACCCGCGCATCCCCCCCCCCCCCCCCCCCCGCCGGCGAACCGACAGTCAGACCAACTTATCATTCCTAGCAGCGTCCTCGGGCAGGCCTTGCCCGTGCCACCGCCGCTACCGTACTTCCTTCGTCGTTGTCCCCCCTCCCCCCCCCCCTCCCGCCCTCCCCTCCCCTCCCGGGTCGCTGCTGTCATGGCCTCAGTTTCTATCTCTGATCCAAGAGGTCTAGGAAGGGTTGCCATCGCCTGGAAAACCCCTGCACCGACCCTCTCAGGGCGAATTTGATCCTTTCCAATTGGATGAAGTTTGCCATGTCGTTTAACCAGGTGTTAACACTCGGAGGCCTTTCGTCCCTCCACTGAATCAGGATCCTCCTCCGAGCCACCAAGGACGCAAAGGCTAATATTCCAGCCTCCCTCGCCTCCTGTACCCCCGGTTCCACCCCAACCCCGAAGATCGCAAGTCCCCATCCTGGCTTGACCCTGGACCCCACCACTCTCGACACCGTCCCTGCCACCCCCTTCCAGAACTCCTCCAGTGCCGGACATGCCCAAAACATATGTGCATGATTCGCAGGGCTTCCCGAACACCTAATACACCTGTCTTCACCCCCGAAAAACCGACTCATCCTTGTCCCCGTCATGTGGGCTCTATGCAGTACCTTAAATTGAATGAGACTTAGTCTCGCACATGACGACGACGAGTTGACCCTCTCCAGGGCGTCTGCCCATGTCCCGTCCTCTATCTGTTCCCCCAGCTCTAACTCCCACTTATCTTTCAGCTCCTCTACTGGTACCTCCTCCACCTCCTGCATAATCTTATAGATGTCCGAGATCTTCCCCTCCCCGACCCAGACCCCTGATAGCACCCTATCACTCACCCCCCTGTCGGGGAGCGCGGGGAACCCCGCTACCTGTCGTCTGGCAAATGCCTTCACTTGGAGGTACCTGAACGTGTTCCCCGGGGGGAGCCCAAATTTCTCCTCCAGCTCCCCCAGGCTCGCAAACCTCCCCTCTATAAACAAGTCCCTCAGTTGTCTAATACCCGCCCTCTGCCAGCTCTGGAATCCCCCTCCTGTGTTTCCCGGCGCAAATCTGTGGTTCCCTCTTAGTGGTGCCCCTATCAGACCTCCCACTTCCCCCCTGTGTCGCCTCCACTGCCCCCAGATCTTGAGGGTGGCCGCCACCACCGGGCTCGTGGTATACCTCGTGGGAGGGAGCGGCCATGGTGCCGTTACCAGTGCCCCTAAGCTTATGTTGCCGCAGGACGCCCTCTCCATGCGCTTCCAGGCTGCCCCCTCCCCTTCCATCATCCACTTTCGTACCATCGATGTATTTGCCGCCCAGTAATATCCTGAAAGGTTGGGTAACGCCAGCCCTCCACTATCCCTACTCCGCTCCAAAAAGACCCTTCTAACTCTCGGGGTGCCATGTGCCCACACATACCCCATGATACTACTCGTTACCTTCTTGAAAAAGGCCCTGGGGAGGAAGATGGGCAGACACTGGAACAAAAACAAGAACCTCGGGAGGACCGTCATTTTAACTGACTGCACCCTCCCTGCCAGCGACAGCGGCACCATGTCCCACCTCTTAAACTCCTCCTCCATCTGCTCCACCAGTCTGGAAAAGTTCAACTTGTGTAGGGTCCCCCAGTTCTTTGCCACCTGCACCCCCAAATACCTAAAACTTTTAGCTGCTCTTTTGAAGGGGAGCCTCCCAATTCCCTCCCCTTGGTCTCCCGGGTGTATTACAAAGACCTCACTTTTCCCCAGATTTAATTTATATCCCGAAAAGTCCCCGAACTCCGCTAGTATCCCCATTACCTCCGGCATTCCCCCCTCCGGGTCTGCCACATACAACAACAAATCATCCGCATAGAGCGAGACCCGATGTTCCTCCCCTCCCCTTGTCAGTCCTCTCCACCCCCCTGAACCCCTCAGTGCCATCGCCAACGGCTCAATCGCTAATGCAAAGAGTAAGGGAGATAGGGGACATCCCTGCCTAGTACCTCGATGGAGCCCAAAATATTCTGACCTCCTCCCGTTTGTTACCACACTTGCCATCGGAGCTGAATAGAGCAGTTTTACCCACTTGATAAATCCCTCCCCAAACCCAAACCTTTCCAACGTCTCCCACAAGTATTCCCACTCCACCCTGTCAAATGCCTTCTCCGCGTCCAGCGCTACCACTATCTCCGCCTCCCCTTCCACTGCTGGCATCATAATCACATTTAACAATCTCTGGACATTTGTGTTAAGTTGGCGTCCCTTCACGAACCCCGTCTGGTCTTCATGGACTACCCCTGGCACACAGTCCTCTATCCTGGTTGCCAGGACCTTTGCTAACAGCTTGGCATCTACATTTAAGAGGGAGATAGGCCTGTAGGACCCGCACTGGACCGGGTCCTTGTCCCGCTTCAAAATCAAGGAGATCAGGGCCTGCGACATTGTTGGAGGCAGAACCCCCCCCTCGCGCGCCTCATTGAAGGCTCGCACCAGCACTGGACCCACCAAGTCCACAAATTTCCTGTAAAACTCCACCGGGAACCCATCCGGCCCCGGCGCCTTCCCCGCCTGCATCTGGCCTATCCCTTTAATTAGCTCCTGCAGCTCTATCGGCGCCCCCAACCCTTCCACCAGCTCCTCCTGTACCTTTGGGAACCCCAGTTTGTCGAGAAAGTTCTTCATTCCCCCTCTCCTCTTCGGCGGTTCAGACCGATACAATTCCCTATAGAAGTCCCTAAAGACCCTATTCACCTCTTGCCCCTTCTGCACTACATCCCCACCCCTCTCTCTCACTCCCCCAATCTCTCTGGCTGCATCTCGCTTACGAAGCTGGTGTGCCAGCATCCTGCTCGCCTTTTCCCCGTACTCATACGCCGCACCCTGCGCCCTTCTCCACTGCATTTCCGCCTTCCTAGTGGTCAGTAGGTCGAACCTGGCCTGCAAGCTACGCCGCTCCCTTAATAGCCCCTCCTCTGGCGCCGCCGCATATTTCCTATCTACTTCTAGGAGCTCCCCCACCAGCCTCTCCCTTTCCTGCCTCTCCTTCCTCTCTCTGTGTGCCCTTATGGAGATCAGCTCTCCTCTAATCACTGCTTTCAAGGCCTCCCAGACCGTCCCCACCTGCACCTCACCTGTGTCATTCGTACCCAGATAGTTCTCCATGCCCGTTCTCACCCTTCTGCACACCTCTTCGTCCGCCAACAGCCCTACATCCAGGCGCCACAACGGGCGTTGGTCCCGCGCCTCCCCCATGTCCACGTCCACCCAATGTGGTGCATGGTCCGATATCGCAATGGCCGAGTACTCCGTGTCCTGCACTCTCGGTATCAGCCCCCTGTTCAATACGAAAAAATCGATCCTAGAGTACACTCTGTGGACGTGGGAGAAAAAAGAATACTCCCTCGCCCTAGGCCTACCAAATCTCCATGGGTCTACCCCTCCCATCTGCTCCATGAACCCCCTTAACACCTCTGCCGCTGCCGGCCTCCTATTCGTCCTGGAACTCGATCTATCCAGCCCAGGGTCTAACACCGTATTAAAGTCCCCTCCCATGATCAGGCCCCCTGCCTCCAGTCCCGGGATGAGGCCCAGCAGGCGCCTCATAAAACCCGCGTCGTCCCAGTTCGGGGCATACACATTTACCAGTACCACACTCTCTCCCTGCAGCCTACCCCTCACCATCACGTACCTGCCCTCCTTGTCTGCCACCACCTCTGCCGCCACAAACGACACTCTCTTTCCCACCAAAATCGCCACCCCCCGGTTCTTGATATCCAAGCCTGAGTGGAACACCTGTCCCACCCACCCCCTTCTCAGGCGGACCTGATCTGCTACCCTCAAATGAGTCTCCTGCAGCATTGCTACATCAGCCTTCAGTCCCTTCAGGTGTGAGAAGACCCTTGATCTTTTGACCGGCCCATTCAGCCCCCTTACGTTCCACGTGATCAGTCGGGTCGCAGAGCGACCCGTCCCTACTCCCTGTCGATTAGCCATGTCTTGTCCCTTGCTCGCCCCGGGTCATCCCTTCTTTTCTGACCCGCTTCCCATAGCGATGGCCCCCCCCCCCCACCCCCCCCGGCTCTCCCCTTCTCGTCCCTGGTCTTTCTAGCAGCAACCCGGTGTCCCCCCCCAGTCCCCCCCCCTTCCCCCCCCCCCCCCCCCCCCCCCCCTGGCTAGGACCCCTCCTAGCCGCGATGTACCCCACATCGTACTCCCGAGAGTCAGCTGGTCTCCGCTGACCCGGCTGCTCCTGCCACATTCCGACTCCTCCCGGTTCACCCCATCTGCGCCCGTGAAAGATCCCCTTAAAACCCCCGAGAAAGACCCGCATAATCAACCCGCTCCCCCCCCGTCCCGTCTCCCCAACTTAACGATATAAATACAAATACCCAATGGCAACTAAATACATAAATACTTAACTACATACTTAAATAACAAAATAATTAACTAACTATCAACTAACAGTGTGCCCAACCATCACCCTCCATCAAACAGTATAAATAACCGCAGATAACCATAACCCGAAAAGAAAAAAAAGAACAAAAAACCCCCCCAAGCACCCAAAGAAAAAGGGTAAGAGGGGTAAATAACTAAGGGAAATTGGAAACGGGAAAAAACACCCCATAAGAAGCCAACGACCCACAATAGAGATTTCAACAGTACAAATATACAGAAACACCCAACAACTCGAAACCTTCAAAATATTCAGAAAAGTCAACCGTTCGAGAAAAAACACCCCAAACCCTCCACGAAACTGTTACCCAGTTCCGACCTGGCCTGAAAAAGAAAAGGGCCACTTGCACAATCAAGAGTCCCCCGGCGGCTACGACCGCCGGTGCTCCCAGGTTTTAGTTCGTGTCCAACTTTTCCTCTTGTACAAAGGTCCAGGCCTCCTCTGGGGACTCGAAATAATGATGTTGGTCCTTGTAGGTGACCCACAAGCGCGCCGGTTGCAACATTCCAAATTTGATCTTTTTCGCGTGTAGCACCGCCTTTGTCCGGTTGTACCGGGCCCGCCGCTTTGCCACCTCCGCACTCCAGTCCTGGTACACCCTTACCGTCGAGTTCTGCCACTTGCTGCTTTTCTCCCTTTTAGCCCACCTCAGGACTTTCTCTCGATCACTTAGCCGCTGGAACCGCACCAGCACCGCCCTCGGGGGCTCGTTTGCCCTAGGCCTCCTGGCCATGACCCGGTATGCCTCTTCCAATTCCAGGGGCGCCGGACCGGCCCCTTCCCCCATCAGGGAGCTCAACATCTCCGCCACATATCCCGGGAGATCCGACCCCTCCAGGCCTTCTTCCAGGCCCAGGATCCTCAAATTTTTCCTCCTCATCCGAGTGTCCAGCTCCTCGAAGCGGCTCTGCCACTTCATGTGGAGTGCCTCGTGCACCTCCACCTTTGCCCCGATGACTGTGGCCTCCTCCTCCCTCGCGGCCATCTCCTGCTGCAGATCTTTAATCGACGCCTCTTGGATCGCCTGGGCTCCCACCAACCTGGTGGCCGTCGCGTTCATGGACTCTAAGAGTTCCACTTTCATCTCCGTGAAAAAACGGAGGAGAGCGGCCTGCTGCTCCTCCGCCCATTTCTTCCACTCCTCCGGTGCACCGCCGGCCGCCATTTTGATTTTCTTCCCCCGCTTTTTTTGGGGAGCTGCTGCCGTTTTTCTTGCCGCTCCACTCCGGGTACCGACCATAAAATCGGTCTAGTTCTCCTCAGGGGACCTTCCCCCACCGGGATTCGTTTTTTCAGCGCCGTTGGGGCCCTCCAATTGGCCCAAAAACACCTTTGTTGCAGGAGCTTCCAAATGTGCGGCTTAGCTAGTCATAGCCGCAACCGGAAGTCGCATCAACTTTTCTGACAAGCCTAGGATGCAGCACTTTATCAAAAGTCTTTTAGAGTTACGTGTATGCCCCATCAACTGCATTATCCTCATCAATTGATATCCCCAAAAGACAGTGGTTTCTTGATATTATCAAGATAGCTATTTAGCTAAAGGATAGCTATTTAGGATCAACCCTCTGTGTCATCTCATCAAATGACTCAAGTGAGATAATGCAGCCTGAAATCCATGCTGGCTTTCCTTAATTAATCCAAATGACTTAATTTTATCCCAGGTTATTGTTTTTTAAAAGCTGTCCCACCACCATCTATGGCCGTGGGAGGAAACTGGAGCACCCGGTGTAACCCCACGGAGGCACGAGGAGAAAGTGCAAACTCCACAAGACAGTCACCTAAGGTCGGAATCGAACCTGAATCTCTGGTGCTGTGAGGCAGCAGTGCTAGCTACTGCGCCACCATCTTCCCAGAAGGATTGAAAGATTATGGCCAATGCCTCTACAATTTCCACGCTTTCTTCCCTCAGTGTCCTGGGATGTATCTCATGTGGTCCTGATGATATATCAAAGTTAAGTGCAGCCAGCCTTTCTAATACATTTTCTTCATCAATTTCGGCCATCCAGTACCTCAACTACATATACATGTTAACCATGATTTCCACAGCGTCCTGGTAAAGTTAGTGAAGCAAGGTAGTGAAGTAGTATCTTAACCAGGCCCTTGTCTCCATTTTCTGATCTTTTATTGTTTCCTAATCAGACTCAGTCTCCAACTACCCCAACTCCTCTTTACCATCCTTTCACCGTTAATATGCCTATAGAAAACTCTTGGACTCATTTTTATGTTACTTGCCAGTCTCTTCTCACATTCTTTTATAAGTATTGCATGCTTTATCTTTATTTTTGTTTAAATAAACAGTTGTAGTATTTCACTTAAATATCCGGTGCCTGTAAGTCATTGGGGAAGTCAAGAGCCAAAGATATCAGAAACTTTATAATTCACTTATGTTAGGACTTCGGGGTCTGTGGGGCTGGAATTGACCCGGCTCTAACCCATGGTGTTGTAACACAGGAAAGTTGCCCTACTTTTCCCCTGCTTGAGATTGTATTCAAACCATCTCGTCTTTGAAGGCAACACATTGTTGTGTTCCACTTTTGCCATCAATAGATGGTCACCAATTAATCCAATAAAGAATCCAGAAGAAACCTCTTTATCCAAGAGGGGTAGAATGTGGATCCTGCTAGCCACATGTAGTTGAAGTGAATGGTGCAGGCATGCTTAAAAAGAAGCTAGTAAAACATGAGAGATGAAGGAACAGTAACAGCAAGTTACATATTTTTTATTCTTTCATGGGATTTGGGCATAGTTTGCAAGGCCAGCATTTGTTGCCCATCCCTAATTACCCTCGAATAATGTGGCTTGCCAGACCATTTCAGAGGGCAGTTAAGAGTCTGTGGACCTGGAGTCACATGTAGGCCAGACTATGTAAGGATGGCACATTTCTTTCCCTAAAGGACATTTGTGAACCTGGTAGGTTATTGCTACAATTGACTATGGTGACGTGGTCACCATTATTGAGAAACTTTATAACTAGCTTTATAATTCCAGATTATTAATTTAATTTAACTTTCACCAGTTGCTGTGATTGGATTTGAACTCTTATCTCCAGAACAATAGTCTGGGCCTCCGGATTACTAGCCCAGTGAGATTACCACTCTGCCACCACAGGTCTTTAATGTAATAGAATATTCCAAGGCATTTTCCAAAAGCATTATGAAGTAAAATCAGACACTGAGTTTATGAACAATGTTGGGGCAGAAAGCCAAAAATCACAATCAAAGAATTAGGTTTAAAATAGTGCTGGAAGATTATGCTGACAGGGTAAGACTTAGCAGGTGGGAAGAGGACCATGTGGGGCATAAATATTGGTGTAAACGTGAATACAAAAGCAAAATACTGCAGAGGCTAGAAATCTGAAATAAACACAGAAAATGCTGAAAATACTCAGCAATTCTGACTGAATCTGTGAGCGAGAGAACAGAAGTTAACGTTTCAGGCCTGTGACCGCATATCAGAAGTGGGAAAAGTTAGAAATGTAATCGGTTTTGAGCAAGTTGAAAGGGTGGGACAGAGAACAAAAAGGAAGGTGTGTGGTAGGGTGGCGGGCAGGATGCGGGAAGGGATTTTCACAGTAACTTTATTGCAGTGTTAACGTAAGCCTACTTGTGACACTGATAAAGATTCTAGATTATCGGAGAGATTAAATGGCAAAAGGGTCCCTGGTGGAAGGCCAAATGGAGTGGTAATGGGACATGTGGGGGAAAAAAATGGAAGTGTCTGCGGGATGTATAACTAGGAGGATCATGTGTGATTGCTGTCCAAATCAGAAAAGGAAAAATAAAAGGAAAATAACTAAACCAGAAAAGAAAAGGGAAACAAATAACTGGTTTACATTTTTGGGGTAGAAAGGCCTATTTCTGTGTTTAATGTTTTGCAATGCACAGTATAGTGTCCAGCCATGCAGGGCTGGAAGAGTCCAGATTTAACCCCTGGCCTGTGGTGTGCAGTGTCATCTACTCTGAGGTATCAGTAGAGTTAAAATCCATACATCCTGATGCTGTTGACATTAAGGGGGAGAAACAGTCTGCCGGTTTCCTGATTCTGGCTCACAGCTGGATTAGGTTCACTGGTGATGCACTTTCTGGTTGAATTGCCTCCTTGCACACGAAAACAATAGCCAGCAGCGTGAGTTACCAGAGAATTGTTGGCATCAGTGAATTAGGGAGTTCACAAATTTGTGTTTGGGGAAAAAAAGAAAATGATTAGCCTGTCAGATCTTTGAAGCTGTAGCCTTTGACTGCAGGGCCAACTTGACAAAACTCAACGCGAATAACTTCTCAATTCTGGCAGTTATCAGCATGATCTCAGAATTGACGATTGTGCCCTGGGATGATGCTGTCGTTCTGATGTTTTAAGCTAGTCGCCTCCAACTGTGGGCAGTTACAAAGATTGCCGCGATACAGATTTTGACCAGTGCATTGATTCCTGTTTTGAAGGTCACACTGTTGGAAAGACTTCAGATGACTCCTAGCTGCAGGGAGACTGGCACATTTGACGGTGCTGAATCGGTAAAATGAGCTGTAATTATAGCCTTTAATGTCTAACTGTGCCTAGGAGAGACACAGAGGTCTAGCACCCATCAGTTGGAACAATTAAGTTGCCGTCATGTACAGTACCATAATTCAGTTGGAGCTCCATTCAAGCTTCAGATTACAATTAGATCCGGATCTAATTGCACTCGTTACGAACAAAATCACTTCTCAATGGGGGTGCCGGAATAATCTACATTCAGCTTGCTCATTCTGATGTGTCACTAATTGTGTACTATGATCATATCAATCTCCAGTTAAACAGCACACTGTTTATGTACTCATGAACAACCATTGCAAAGTCAGCAATGTCCTGACAGTCCACTAGCTGGATTCTGATGGAATGGGATCATTATCGTTTTAAAGGCGCTCGCTGATGGTTTTGAAGATTATTTTTTAATACATTGGATGTGATCCACCCTGCCCTTGAACTGTGTGCCTTGTCAGGCCATCCCAGAGGACATTACTGTAGATCTGGAGTCACGTTTAATCCAGTGAATATGTATGCAAGAGATGTGAGGTAAAGTTGGATTTAGCCAGCTGGGATGTTTCCATAGATTCAATAGCTTGCCAGCATCCACTGTCTAGAGTTGATTTCAAGAGTGTGGATGAGTCAAACATAAGGAAAATGGAAGAAAATTGGGAAATCTGGAGCAGGAAGATAGTTTGGAGTTTACTACCCGTGGTCTAATTTTGCAGAGACAGACATGGAGACCTTCAGTCCCAGAATCTAACTGCCTCGTTGGTTGGTCCCGAATGTTTTACCTCCATTATCCTATCTAGAAGACTCCCCCCAATGTATTAATCACTCTTCACATGAGGGAACACCCTTTTACATCAGCCCTATACTTCTATTTAACCAGTTGGAATATGTATCCGTTTGCCCTAGGACTAAAGTTTGACTTGAAATGGTGTTCCAGATTAACTTTATATTAGTTTCTCTATCTCTACATCTCTCATTCCTTTTCTTTCATAAGAAATGGGAGCAAGAGTAAACATTCTGGTCCCTTGATATTGCTCCACCATTCAAACATATCAGGCTGATCTACCTCAGATCTAGTTGCCCACACTATTACTTGATTCCCTTTAGTGTCTAAAAAATCTATGAATTTTGTATTTGAATATATTCAGCAATTCAGGCCTCGAGCACACAGAGTTCTAAACTTATCTCAATATTTCCCTGTAAGACAATCCTACCATTCCAAGGATTAGTCTGGTGAACCTCCAGTGCACTCCCGCTGTGGCAAGTATATCCTTCTTCAATGAGGAAATCAAGGCTATACACAATACTCGAAGTGCGATCTCACCAATGCTCTGTGTAATTGCATCTTTACTTCTGTACTCAAACCCCCTTGTGATGAAAACCTCCATATCATTTGCCTGCCTTATTGCTTACTAGCTTTTAGTGACTCATGAACAAGGATACCCAGGTGCCTTTGAATGCAAATACTTCCTAACCACTCACCATTTAAGAGATATTCTGTTTTTTTGTACCAAAGTGGATAACTTCACACATTATGTTCCAGCTGTCATGTACTTGCCAACTCACTTCATCTGTCCAGGTCCTCTTGAAGCCTCCTTGCGTAATCCTCACAACTTACATTCCCACCTATTTTGTGTCATCAGCAAATTTAGAAATATTACAATTCGTCCCCACATCCAAATCACTGAACAGCAGTGTTCTCAGCACTGATCCTTGTGGTACCACATTAATAGCAGCCTTCTATCTTGAGAATGACTTGTTTATTCCTACTCTCCGTTTTCTGGCTGTTAAACAATTCTCAATCAATACTAATATATTACACCCAATCCCATGCATTTTAATTTTGTTTACTAGCCTTCTATGTGGGACCTTATCAAAGCCCTTCTGAAAGTTCAAATACATCACATCCACTGGTTTTCCTTTATCAATGCTACAAGTAACATCCTCAAAAAACTCCAGCATATTTGGGGCTGGTTTAGCACAGTGGGCTGAACAGCTGGCTTGTAATGCAGAACAATGCCAGCAGCGCGGGTTCAATTCCCGTATCGGCCTCCCTGAACAGACGCTGGCACGTGGTGACTAGGGGCTTTTTACAGTAACTTCATTGAAGCCTACTTGTGGCAATAAGTGATTATTATTATTATCAGGTTTGTCAAACATGATTTCCCTTTCAAAATCCAAGTTGACTCTGCTCTAATTTTGCTATTATTTCTCAGTGTCCAGTGATCACATCCTTTATAATAGATTCCAGCATTTCCTCCCTACTCATGTCAAACACAGGTCTCTGGTTCTCCATTCTCCCTCTCCTTCCCTTCTTAAATAGTGGGGTTACAGTTGCTACTTTACAGTTCGCAGCAACCTTTCCAGAATCTACAGAATTTTGAAAGCTAACCACCAATGTATTTATATATGTCCACCTCCTTCAGCACCGTGGCATGGAGCTCATCTTGTCCACCAGAACCATGAACCTTCAATCAAATTAACTTTTCAAGTACTAACTCTTTACTAATATTCATTTCTTTCAGTGCCTCAGCTTCAATGTCCCTTGGTTACTGAGTATTTCTGGGAGATTTTCTGTATCTCCTTCCAAGAAGACAGACACAGTTAATCGTTGCTCGAAAGCTTTTACAGTCCACTTTTATGTTTCTCACTAGCCTAAATTCATAATCGCTTTTCCCTTTGAGTTTCTTGGTCATCTTTTGCTAGATTCTAAATTGCTCCCAATCCTTAGTTTTACCACTTTTTTGGCTTCCTTTGATGTAATGTAATCTTTATTTTGTTAGCCATGGTTGATTAACCTTTCCCAATGGGTGTTTATACCTTTATATCTGTTGGAGTGTATGTATTACTTCTTTAAATACTCTTCTTGAAATACTAGCCATTGCCCGTCTACCATCAAATATTTCAGTGTATGTTTCTGATCCACCATAGCTAAATTGCCTTCTCAGACCTTCATAGATTCCCTTGTTCAGATTTAAGGCTCTAGTTTCAGAAGAATCATATTTAAACTTAATGTGAAATTCCATTATAATATGGTCACTATTACCAAAAGCTCCTTTACAGCAAGGCTATGAATTAGCCATTTCTCATCTGGTTCTTCAATGTACGGCTCCAGACATCCACTCTGTTCACACTGTAGGAATCCATACTCCACAATATTAACGCTAATTGGGTTTACCCAGTCTATATGTAAATTGAAGTCCCCCATTACTGTATTCCTCATGTTGCATGCATCTCTAACTTCCTTGATTCATACCATGCCCGATATTACCGCTACTGTTTGGCCTATAAACAACACCTATCAATGTTTGTTGACCTTAGCCACACCCAAACTGATTCTGCATCATGATCCTTCAATCTAAGATCCTTTCTTATTAAGGTATTGATCGCATACTTTATTCACAGTGTTGACCCCCTCCTTTTTACCTATCCTTCCAAAGTGATGACTCACAACCCTCAGAGTGAAGGAACTTCTTATCTCAATCTTAAAAAAGATGACTCCTTATTCTGGGACTGAGAGTCCCTCGTTCTAGATTCTCTACCCAGGGGAAGCAGCCTCTCAGCGTCTACCAAGTCAAGCCCTCCAGGAGTTTGATTCATTTCAATAAGATCACCTCATTATTCTAAACGGATCCATTCTACTCGATCTTTCCACATAAGACAACTCTTTCTTCCCAGGAATCAATGAAATGAATCTTTATTTTCCCCCTTAACTGAAGAGCCTATGTTTCTCTAACCTTTCATCAAAATTCTCCTTTGTCATTATCAATCAGCTTATGGCTATTTTTCGTAGTGTTTCCAGGGTCTAAAGTTTAGACTCTAAACGCTTCCTTTCTGTCCTGTTGCCTGAAACACCATAAAACCGCAACCTGGCAGTGTCAGACTTACAATCTAAAAATAGAAACCAGGGCATCCCATAATACTCTACAGCCAAAACATTTTTCTGTTGTAATTTACGATACCTGTCAACATGCTGCACAACATGTTCCCACTAGCAAAGGTGAGGTAACGGCCAATCTAAGTGATGTTGGTATGAATTTTTTACAGACTCCCATTTCCTGTTAGTTAACTAATTATCTGTCCACACAGATATATCACCAGCGACATTATGACTTTTTATCTTGTTCAGTAATCTTCTTTGTGACAGCTTATTGTGACAGCTTATCAAATGGCTTTTGGGAATCCAAGTAGTAGTTCATTTGAATCATTTGTGATCATTTGAAATTTGGTATTCTTGCATTTGGCCTGCTGAGTTTAAAATGAAAAGCTTTGACAATATGTCTTTCTTTTCAGCAAAATCTGGAACAATGAGATGTACTTCAATTTTGGAAACTCACTTCTTTTCTTGTATCTGTTGCAGATGGGGCACACAGGGAGATTTTACCACGACACATCCTCGTCCAGTTGTCAAGATTAAATTCTTCACAGAGAGCACAGGAGTTCTTGCCCTGGAAGATAAAGAACTGGGGAAGGTAAGATTCACCTTTGCGTTCTGGAGTTTCAGTTCAGTGTTGAAAGCCCTGAGTATTTTTTTCAAGTTGTTAACTTGATGCATAATTGAAATGGTGCAACAGAACAGGCTGAACATTGAGTTTCCAAATTGAAATATGCAAAATCCCTTCAAGGTTTAATTCTTCTCTCGACCAGAACTCCAATTTGAATGGCAGGCATCTGAGAATCAGATGATCACGGTATGTGGTTCAGTTATACTGATGTACTTTTCTAACTTATCTAACAAACTTCTCAAAAGAGGGGAAAGACGGGAAACAAGAAACTATAGGTCAGTGAGACTAATGCCTGTTATTGGGAAAATGTTAGAATCCATTATTAAGGAGGTAGCAGCAGGAAATTTGGGAAATCATAATGCAGAATGTATCAGCAAGGTTTTGTGAAAGAGAAATCGTGTTTGAACAATTTATGAAAGTTCTTTGAGGATGTAACGAGCAGGATGGATAAGGGAGAACTGGTAGATTTGGTGTATTTGGATTTCCTAAAGTCATTTGATAAGCTGTCACATGAAAGGTTACTGCACAAGATAAGAAATCATGGTGTTGTTGGTAATATACCGGTGTAAATAGACGGTTAGTTAATGAACAAGAAATGAGGTGTTGGTATAAATGGGTCATTTACAACTTGGCAAACAATGAACTAAAAGTAGAAAAGTTTTACTAAAACTGTGAAGGGTTCTGGTGAGACGACATCTCGAGTAAGGATTAGCAAGGATCATACTTCATGATGGAGCAGTCTCGAAGGGCCAAATGAACGACTCCTGCTCCTATTTTCTATGTTTTTAGGACTTATGAGAGGTTTGGGCCAAAACACATTGGAGTTTAGAAAAATGAGAGGTGATCTTTTTAAAGCATATAAGATTCTGAGGTAGTGGCTGCGAAGATGTTCCCCTTGGGGTGAATCAAGAATTAGGTGTTTCAAATAGGGGGTCTCTATTTAAGATAGGGATGGGGTGGAATTTATTCTCCAACATGGTTTGTTACTTTGAAATTCTCATCCACCGAGAGCAGTGGAGATTTGGCCATTGAATATATTCGACAGATTTTTGATTTACAATGGAGTCAAGGGATTCAGGAGACATGCAGGAAAATGGAATCAAGATCCAAATCCCATCACCCACAATCTTACTGACTGAGAGAGAAGGCTCGATGAGCAAAATGGCTTACTCAGCTCATTTTTTTCTGATCTAATGGCTTTATGATTGTGTTCAATGGTGTAATATGGTAATTTGGAAGGCACTTTCCATTCATACCACAGAAATGCATTATAATACAGTGAACTAGCTGCTGTCAAAACAAAGATGAGGTTGATGATTCGGTATTATTTATGCACACATGGTTCAGCAATGTCAGGCAAGGAGCAGGTGGTGTTTAAATGCTAAAATCTAAAAGTTGTTATCCGAGGTGTACAGCTCCACCATTAGCTTCACAAAAGAAGCATCTCAGGGGATGTCTTGTGGGGTAATGTAGGGGAAAGATGTGCATTGTCATAATATACATCCATGTATATAATGGAGTGCAGACAGGCAGTGATTGAGATACAGGATGACCAGTAAGCACACAGAACACAGCAGCCAATCACCAGACAGGACACGACCACTATAAAGCCAGAGGTCACCAGTTTTCCCGCTCTCTCGGGATCCACTGTAAGTCTGGTCAGGCTAGCATCAGGTCTCCAGTCAAGTCAGCATAGTGTCAACCCACAGTTGGACATGTAAAATAGTTAGATGTTAAATAAAATCGTGTTGCATCTCATCAAGTGTTAGAAGTCTGTCTCTCGCTACACTGTATCAAACGCAGTCCACATAGACCCAGCCTGCCCAACACATCATGCATGAGGTGGTTCCTGGACCTTTTGCCCCTTTTCTTAGTACCACAGATTGGTTCTTGAAAACCCACACAATTAATAAAATAAGGATCCTGTTTGACTGAAATGCCCAAAAGCGTCGTGGGAAAAAAGGTGGAAGGAAAAGTTGGTCGACATAGTCTGAGGCCTCTCAGAGTTCATCGGCAGGTAGAATGGTGGAGTCGGTCTCTGGCGCTCAGGCCACACCACAGACGGCTGTGGTGTTTTCTAGTACCTTGGCGAAGGAGCTCGAAAAGCACCACAAATTCTGTCGGAGGACCTCGAGAAATCAACGGAAGAGGAATTGGCCTGCATTTGAGACTCCCTGGGGAAACCGTGGAAGCCCATGGAGCCACAATCAAAGATATGGAAGTGGCCCTTTTGAGCCACAGTGACTGGATTGCCCCGCTGGAATCGGAGCTATCTTCGATGGTCGTAGTGAACAAATCATTGAAGGCCATGGTAGGTGAATGACCGAGAGAATAGAACTAGGAGACAAAATATTCGAATTCTGGGACTGCCAGAGGGGATGGAAGGCTCTGTGTCCATGGGGTGCTTCTCAGATTTGTTCGGTAACATGTGGTTGAGGGTGGACTCGCATCCCCACCTGAGTTGGACTGAGCCCACCATACACTCCGGCAGAGGCCTCATCCTGAGGATCCACAACCTGCAGTGATAGTGAGGGCTTCACAGCTTCAAAGAGAAAGAGAGGGAGAGGGTTCTAAGATGGGTGAAGGAACACGTGACTTTAAGTGGGAAGGACATGCCATCAGGTTTTCTCAAAACATGAATGCGGGCCTGGTGAAGAAGAGGGCTGCATTTCATAGAGCTCAGAACGCCCTGTATAAAAGTACAGTTCAGTGTGGTCTACCCTCCTCGGCCTGGAGTCACTGGAGGGAAAAGACTCTTTCTTTGACACATTGGGAGAGGTGATCTTTTTGTTAAAAAACACGTTAAAGCAAGGGGGGGGGGGGGGGGGGGGAGGAAGGGATTGATGCTGGGAGATATTTTTCGAGAGAAAATGTAGGGGGGGGATTTTGGAAGGGGGGAAGGAGTTCGATATTAATAATGGATAGGGGCGGGTCAGGCTCATGGGGCAGGGCCGGGTGGTATGATGGTGGTGGATAAGAAGGGTGGGAGGGGTGAGAGACCCCCCCAGTTATGATAGTCACGTGGAGCATGAGGGGGTTAGGAGGTGAGGTCAAGGGTGCATGCGCATCTTAAAAGTTTGAAAGCTGATGTAGCAATGATGCAGGAGACTCACTTGAGGGTGAAGGACCAGGTTAGACTTGGGGTTAGTCAGGTTTTCACTCTGGATTTGACGTAAGGGCTCGAGGGATAGTGGTAATGGTCAGCAAATGAGTACGTTTCCAGATGGAGAATGTGGTTGCAGATCAGGTGGGTAGATATGTGATTGTGACAATGGCACTGGAGGGGAGGTTAGTGGCGCAGGTAAGTGTATACGGTCCCAATTGGGACGATGTGGGATTTGCAAAGAAGGTGTTTGGGGCCATCCCTGACTTGGACACACACAAACTGATAGTGAGAGGGGGACTGGAACTTGACGCAGGAGCCAAGGTTGGACAGGTCACGGCCGCACTCGCTGATCCCATCAAGGGGGGGGGGGGCGAAGGCGTTGGCTGGGCGAATGGTGGAAATGGGAGTTGTGGACCCTTGGAGGTTTCTGCACCCGAGGGAACGGGAGTACTCGTTTTTCTTGGCAGTCCATAAGGTATACTCGCGGATCGACATATTCGTGGTGGGGAAGGCTTTGCTGACTGGAGTTAAGGGGTCAGAATACTCTGCAATTGCAGTGTCAGATCATGCTCCGCATTGGGTGGATATGGTACTGGAGAAGGGGGTAACACAGAGGCCGGGGTGGAAATTAGATGTGGGACTTTTGGGGGACCAATGGGTTCTGTGACAAAATTGAAAAGGTAATTGAGGAATATGTAGGTTTCAACTGTACAGGTGAGGTGTTGAAGGAAGTTGTCTGGGAGGCTCTAAAGGCGGTGGTGAGGGGTGAGGTGATCTCGTTTAAGGCCAGGGTGGACAAAGAGGAGAGGTTTGAGTGGCAGAGGGTAATAGATGAGATGTCGGAGGTAGATAGGAGTTATGCAGAATATGAGGACCCAGCGAAGTTGGAAAAGAGGAAGGAGCTACAGGCGAGCTTTAACCGACTATCCACCAGGAAGGTGGTGCACCAACTGAGGCATGCAAAGGGTGCAGTTTCCACGCATGGAGATAAAGCGAGTATGTTAGCAGATCGGCTCCAGAGGGAGGCAGCAGTGAGGGAAATCGTTCAAGTGGGGGATAGGGCAGGGAAGTTGGTGGTAGTTCCAGATCTGATCAACAAGATCTTTGAGGACTTTTATGAGAGGTTGTACAGGTCAGAGCCACCTGGGGGAGACTGGGAGATGCAGGAATTTCTAGATGGGTTGGAGTACCCCGAGGTTCGGGGAGGGGGACAGGGCTACATTAGAAGGAGCGATAGTGGAGCAGGAGATAAAGGATGCGATTGGGAGGATGCAGTCGGGGAAGGTGGCAGGGCCGGATGGGTTTCCGGGTGGAATATTATAAAAAATTCAAGGATAAGCTGGCACCCCTGATGTTGGGGATGTTTGAAGAGGCGATAGGGAAGGGCGTGTTGCCACAAACTTTGGGGCAGGCATCGATTTCCCTGTTGCTAAAAAAAGATAAAAATCCGACGGAGTGTGGGTCGTTTCGGCCCATATCACTTTTAAAAGTGGACGCAAAGGTATTGGCGGAGATACTGGTGGGTAGGCTGGAGGAGTGCCTCCCGAAGGTGAGAGGTGAAGATCAGACAGGGTTCATGAGAGGGAGGCAGCTTTTTTCAAATGTTAGAAAGGTGTTGAACGTGGTTATGGCACCGGCGGAGGGGAAGGAAACAGGTGGTTGTGGCATTGGACGCTGAGAAGACGTTCGACCGGGTAGAATGGGGGTACTTGATGGCAGTCCTGTAGCGGTTTGGGATTGGACCAAGATTTGTGAACTGGGTAAAGCTACTATATAAGGAGCCGAGGGTGAGTGTCTGCACAAACAACATCAGCTTAAGATACTTTTCTCTCCACTGTGGGACCAGGCAGGGATGTCCTATCTCCCCCCCTGCTGTTTGCACTCGCGATTGAGCCGTTGGCCATCGCAATAAGAAGTTCGGTGGTATGGAAAGGAATAGTGCAGGGAGGGATAGAGCATAAGGTGCACTTATATGCCAGTGACTTGCTGTTATACATGCCGGAACAAAGTGTGTCGATAGGGGGAATATTGGACCTGCTTCGGGTGTTTGGGTCTTTCTCGGGATACAAACTAAATCTTGACAAGAGTGAGTATTTTATGGTGTCTCAGCCAGGGGTGAGGGCAGGGTTGGGGGGGCTGCCATTCCATAGGGCAGGGACTCACTTTAGATACCTGGGGGTGCAGCTTGGCCGTGAGTGGAGGGGGCTCCGCAGGTACAACATTTCTAGTTTGGTGGGGAGAGTGAAAGCTGATCTGGCAAGGTGGGATGGTCTCCCTTTGTCACTGGCGGGTAGGGTACAGGCGGTTAAAATGAATGTGTTGCCGCGATTTCTGTTTATTTTTCAATGCCTACCGATTTTCCTGCCAAAGTCTTTTTTCAGGGAGATTGAGGGAAGGATTACCTCGTTCATATGGGGAGGGAAGGTGGCCAGAGTGAGAAAGTTGCTGCTGAAGAGGGGAAGGCAGGCAGGGGGTTTGGGCCTTCCGAACCTGATGTAGTGCTACTGGGCGGCGAATGTGGAGAATGTGCGGAGCTGGGTAAGAGGGGTTGATTCC
Source organism: Scyliorhinus canicula (assembly GCF_902713615.1). Classification (NCBI taxonomy): domain Eukaryota; kingdom Metazoa; phylum Chordata; class Chondrichthyes; order Carcharhiniformes; family Scyliorhinidae; genus Scyliorhinus; species Scyliorhinus canicula. The sequence goes on along the minus strand of NC_052165.1, from coordinate 63,372,781 downwards.
CAGTGGGTCAGAATGGAGGACAGTTTGTGCAGGGGGTCGGGATTGAAAGCACTAGCAACAGCGCCACTCCCGATGGCCCCGGGAAACATCAGGGAGTCTGGTAATAATAGCTTCATTGAGAATTTGGAGGCAGTTTCGCCAACACTTTGGGTTGGGGGCAGGGTCAAGTGAAATGCCGATTCGGGGAACCACAGATTTGAGCCAGGAAAGTGGGATGGAAATTTTCAGAAATGGGAGGAGAGGGGGATTAAGACACTAAAAGATTTGTTTCTTAGGGGTCGGTTTGCAGGATTAAAGGAACTGGAAGCGAAGTATGGGCTGGAGCAGGGAGAAATGTTTAGATACAGGCAGGTTCAAGATTTTGCCAGAAAGGATATACAGAGCTTCCCGGAGGAACCGGCCTCCACATTGCTGGAGGAGGTGCTGATGACAGGGGAACTGGAGAAGGGGGTAGTGTCAGTGGTTTACGGAGCTATTTTCGAAGAGGAGAAGGCACCACTGGAATGGATCAAAACAAAATAGGAGGAAGATTTGGGAGAGGATATGGAAGAGGGGTTCTGGTGTGAGATGCACCGGAGAGTGAACAGATGGAGGATTACTGGAAGGAGGTTTCTGTGGTAATCTCTAAAGTGGTGCACGTGAAACTGGACCTGGGCCCCCAGGAGGCCATATTCGGGGTGTCGAACCAGCCGTGGTTGGAAACGGGTGCAGAGGCAGATGTTATAGCCTTCGCCTCATTGATCGCCCAAAGGCGGATCCTGATGGGTTGGACAGCAACCTCTCCACCGTGCCCTGGCGTGGAGGGGGGGGGGGGGACTTGTTGGAATTCTTGACTCTTGAGAAGGTTAAGTTTGAACAGAGGAAGGACGGAGGGTTCTACAATTTATGGCCATTATTCGTTATGTACTTTCAAGAACTGGTTAATCAAACATTAGTTGGGGGATGGGTGGCAGGGGTGAGGGGAGGGGGACTGTGTGTGTTAATGGCGACTATGGGTGATTCCTGATTCTTTTTGTCATTTGTTTATGTGAACATGCGGGCTAATGTTTGGGGTTTGGTGGGAGGATGGGATCGTTGTTATTGACATGGGGATTGACATATTTGTTACTGATTATTGTTTATTGTTGGTAGGTGTAAATTTGGGAGAAAATGTGAAAAAGGAGAATAAAAATATTTTTAAAAAACATAAGTTAGGCACGGTGTGATGGAGATTTTGGTTCTGATAAGGTCATGTTGATTTGTTGCATTTTTGGGGTTTCATGGTTGTTATGTTTTCTTGGTCTGTTGGGGTTGAATCTTTCTGCTTCTCGTTTAGATTTTGGGTTCAGTTCTGTGTGGGGTTTTGTTTGTTATGGTAATATATATCTCATTTTAGGAGCGCAATGTTTATGGGGTTTGGGTATTGTTTTGTATATTATGGTGATATGCCTATGGGCTATATCATAGATGGATGGTGTGTGACCTCCAACCAGGTGACGGTGCAGACATACCATTCAGTCTCAGGACCAAGGTCATGTGACCAGCAACTCCCATATAATGTTTGGCTGCAGCTCATTATAGTATTTCAGATTATAATCATAATCATAATCTTTATTAATGTCACAAGTGAGGGCAGCAAGGTGGCGCAGTGGTTAGCATTGCTGCCTCACGGCGCCAAGGTCCCAGGTTCGATCCCGGCTCAGGGTCGCTGTCCATGTGGACTTTGCACATTCTCCCCGTGTTTGCGTGGGTTTCGCCCCCACAACCTAAAGATGTGCAGGGTAGGTGAATTGGCCGCACTAAATTGCCCCTTAATAGGAAAAAATTAATTGGGTACTCTAAATGTTTTTTTTCAATTAATGTCACAAGTGCACTTACATTAATACTGCAATGAAGTTATTGTGAACATCCCCTGGTCACCATATTCCGGAGCTTGTTTGGGTGCACAGAGGGAGAATTCAGAATGTCCAATTCACCTAACAAGTACCTCTTTCAGGACTTGTGGTAGGAAACTGGAGCACCCGGAGGAAACTCACACAGACACGGGGAGAACGTGCAGACTCTGCACAGACAGTGATGCGATCCGGGAATTGAACCGGGTCCTTGGTACTGTGAAGCAACAGTGCTAACCACTGGACTCGTTGAACAGATCAGCAGTTGACCAACAAGAACCTTCTCTGATGGTGTTTCTCAGAGCTCCTCCTGTGGTATTATGTCCCAAAATAGTTGTTCTCAGCCAGACTTTATATAGTATGTCATGGTGTCTCTCCCTCCCATGGTGTGGATCCGGCGGGGCATTTACATTGTTGTTTTCTTTGGCAGGATGGTAATATCCCATTGATCAGGGGGGGCTGCAAAATCCTGGCCGTAGTTCCAAAATTTAAAATGGCTGCTGTTCCAAACGATCAAAGCACCCTTCCGTATTAGCTATTGGATTAGCTATGCTCTGGGTGGCATGGTGTCAACCATTGCCTTTTAGCCAAGGTAATTAACCTTTTACGTGCCTCAGCCATCAATTTGAATGGTTCCTCTTCTCCCAGGTTTGAGAACACAGAAAAGAGCTACTCACCACCCGGAAATCACATAGAGGTTTTGTTTACCCTTGTGGAAATGAAAATTTAATTTCAAGTGTGTTCACTTTTCTGGATATGTGTCCACATACAATCCACTTAGAGCCTTCCAGAGATTCACCACCTGCAGTTGGATAAGGTTAAGTGACTTTGGCAGCCATCGTTCAGGCATCTTGTGTCCATTTAAAACGAAGATTAGCTTCTTTTAAAAAGCCCATTCATGACACAATCCTCTATTCATGCTGATATATCACAGCCAACATCTCCTTTTATGCGGCGCCTTGGCGAAAGACTTGAAATCTAAATACACCAAAGACGGGATTCTCCGGTCCCTGAGCCGCTTGTTCCTCGGCTGGGCGCCATTCGCTGCCGCTATCCTCCCGCCACTCGTCAATGGGATTTCCATTGGTAGTCCATCCTATGCCGCCACGAAATTTGCTGCCGGAGGTGCGCTGCCTGTGGGAAAAGTTCATCCAGACAACCAGAGAATTATGCTCTGCATGTGCTGGTTCCCCTTTATCCAGCCTGCTTGAATCATCTTCAAATAACTCTCACACATTGGTCAAACACAATTTCCCCATCATGAAACCATACTGCCTCCCACTGATTGTGTTATGGTTTCTAAATGCCCTGCTGCAACCTTTTCAGGAATGTATTCTAGCAATTTTGCAATGACAGATATTAGACTAACTGGCCTATCATTTCCTGCTTTTTGTCTCCTTTGTTTCTTGAGTAATGATGTTACATTCATGGGGCGGGATTCTCCGTCCCTCTGTGCCGGAATCGTGCCCAGCCGGGGGCGGAGAATAGCCATTCACGCGGAAATCCGGCGCGACGACGCTTCTGCGATTCTCTGCGGACCTGCCAGTCGTGGGCGGTCGACGCGGCGCCGGTCGGGGGCCATTGGAACAGGCCCCCACGGCAATTCTCCATGGTCGAGAATTCTCCCGCCAGCGTGGTTCACATCTGGTCTGACCCAGCGGGAGCTCAGACCCGGGCCGCCGGGGGGGAGTGGGGTGGGGGGGCCTCAGCAGTGGCCAGAATCGCGATCGGGCAATCTAGGAGGGACCTACCTTACTCCGCTGTGTTGGCGGCGCCCATGCCAAAGTGGGCCACCACGCGCATGCACGGACCCGCTTGCAGCCCTGAAAACAGGGAATCACCCTGAACGTTCGATGAAAAAGTCCGGAGTGATTCTCGCCTGTTTTCCAGTGGGCGTGGGGACTTAGTCCCCAAAAGGAAGATTCTACCCATGGTGTCCCAGTCTGCCGAATTTATGCAATTTTGGAAAATTACAACCAATACATCCACTATTTCTGCAACCACTCTTTCTAAGACACATGTGCAGGCCATTACATCCTGGGGATTTGTCAGTCTTTAGTCCTATCAGTTTTCATAGTACCTTTTCTCACATGATCATGACTGTTTTAAGCTGCTCTCTTCCTTTTGCCCTCTTCTTTTCTACTCCACTTGGGATTCTACTTGTGTCTTCTACTGAAGACAGCTACAAAATACCTGTTCATAGTCTCTGTCATTTCCTTATTTACCATTATCAATTCCCCAGCCTAAGCAGAGCCAACGCTCACTGCTGCTACTCTTTTCCTTTTTATTTCCTTGTAAAAGCTTGTAGCATTGTATATATTTTCTTTGCAGTCTTAACTTGCTTAGGTAACCACTGGTAGTCCATCCTTCTCGCACAGTCTTTCTTTCTCAATGGACTATTTGTTGAGAGTTATGAACTAGCTCCTCAAATGTGCCTCACTGCTTCTCTACTCTTTTACCTTTTAACCAATCGCACTTCAGCCAACTATGCCTTTGTCCACTTGTATTTGCTTTTATGTTTAAAACAATTGTTTCAGACCAAAAATTTCCTATCCTCAAATTGAATGCAAAATTCTATGATGTTATGATCACTCTTGCCTCGAGGATCATTTACTATTAGGCTTTTAATTAATTCTGTCTCATTACATATTACTGAGTCCAAATAGACTGTTCCCTAACTGGTTCCAGAATGCATTGTTCTGAGAAACTGTTCAGAATACATTCCGTTTACTTATCCTGCAGGCTACCTTTGCCAATTTGGTTCTTTTCGATCAGCTGATGATTAAAGTCTCCCATTGATTATAGCAATACCTTTCCTACAAGCCCCCATTATTTCTTAATTTATACTCCACCCTACATTGTAGCTACTGTCAGCAGCTGGGTTGTTAGTATGTAATTGTATTCCTAATGGTTGTATATCAAAGTAGGGCATTTGAAATGAATATTTCAGATAATCTATTCCATTCTAAAAGTATATGTAGTTTGCTTCAATGTGTTATTCAAACTGTTCGGCATGGCTGTTCACATCACACACATTTTCAAAGCTGGATTCCTGCCCAGACTGTAATCCTTATTCAAATCAACAAAATACCTAGTTACACAAAATGAATAGAGGAACACAATAGATTAAATCAGTTCACTTTTTTCAGAGATGTTCAACAATTTGCTCAATTACTGAAGCTGATTCAAACAATTTGCCAGTTCTTTAGGAAAGCGAGTATCTTCTAAATCACTCAAGAAATTCCTCAAAAATTATACATCCTGCTGTCTAATATATTGCATGGTGCCCACCTCTTGCCAAGCTGGGCTCAGATGTTACTTGTTAATGAATTTGAAAATCAATGCACAGTTGCCATTCTTGGAAAATTCCCAATCTAGGAAGGATAGTGTATCTAATTGCTAAAAATGGAATGCAATAATATGAATTTAGGCTGTTGCCTCTTATTCATTTTTCACATCAGGCTAATGAAATATAATTATGCTGTAAAGTCATCTGAGGTAATTGTTGCCTGCTATGATGAGGTTGTCAGTAATATTACCATTTCTACTAATAGCTGAGTTTTGCAACCTTGTTTGTTCTCTGTCAGTGAAGAGGACTATTGAGATTCAAGGTGCCCACTCAGTCGTACACCCACATCTCTCAACTGTCATGTGGATCCCCTGTTGTGCTGTTAATCCAGCCTGAAGTATCTCAGGAGGAGAGCTTGTTAGCACATACCTTGGAAACACCCATTCGTCAGAAAATAAATCAGCCCATATTAAAAACACATCTGTTATCCATTTGATGAAGTCAATGGGTTTATTCACCACAGTACAGCACGTCACAAGCATGACATAGATAAAGTAAGTCACCAATGACTTACTCAGTTGGTCACAGCATGACACATCCAGCTGGTGTTGTTTGTTTACAGCACATTTTACCCATTGATATATGCAAGATCTTGCATTGTGAGCCAAGCTGCACTGATTACTGATTACTTATGGCACATTGTTTCCATAAGGTGCATCATTAAAGCTGTGCTGTAACTCTCTCCTCACTAACTTTCCTTACATGCACTAGCTAAAAATAAGTTATGTCCATCAATATATTGCATGTCTATGAAATTGGAAAGGTCGCTAAATGAATTATAATATATAAATTATACGTTGGAATAGTAGTGTTGGAACTGATGTAATTACCAAGATATATAAATAAGATCATCGGCTGATCGAATGGTAGAGCCTAGAATATGGCCATTCAGCCCATCGCATCTGTGCCAGCTCTTTGGTAAAATTATCCAATGAATCCTATACCCCTGCTTTGAATCTACTTCCATCACCTATTCAAGCAGTGCATTCATGATTGAAACATTGAGCTACACAAAATAAAAGTATTCTCATGTTGTGTCTGATTCTTTTGCCAATTACTTTAAATTTGTGTCCTTTGGCTACTGACCCTTCTGCCTTTGGAGAAGCTATCAATATCCAATCGAGTTTTGATTAAGTCCATTAATCCCCACTTCACCTTCTCTACTCGAAGGAGACAGTCGAAGCCTTCCATTCTCTTCATATAACTGAAGTCTCTCATCCATGGTACCATTCTAAAAACTCTCTTCTGCATCTTCTCCAAGACCTTGACATCATTCCTAAGCTGTGTTGCCTAGAATTGAACACTGGGTAGAATTTTATCTGCCAAAACCAGTTGAGTTACGGGTGTTGGAGGGTCAAGAATCCAACACAATCCTGCTCTCTTGCAGGTTTAATTGGGGCTCCCATGTACATCAGTATTGAAAGCCAGTGGAGTTGTTGGTGAGTAATTTCAAGATGGAAGCAGGCGGTTCATTGTGGATTTGAACCAGCATCCTGCTTTTAACAGGCATTGAATAGGTTTCCCGAGCTGTGTGACACTTGAACGATCACCAAGGTGAGAACACAGCAGGGAGACATTATTCATTGAAACCGGCAGCTGGAAAACCTTTAAACATTTAAACTGCACAGCTATTGGGCTGTCTAAATGAAAGGTTTGTACTCAGAGGACTTGTTCACAGAGACAGATTTCACTGCTTCGTAGGTAGATTCCTACTTTTTGGAATTATAATAATCTTTATTGTCACAAGTAGGCTAACATTAACTATGCAATGAAGTTACTGTGAAAATCCTCTTTGGAAGTCAAGTGGCTTAGATTTTCATGGCAGGTCATTATCTTTTTTCTATATTTCAACACTGGGTCTAAATCTCATGAACCCATCAAATTTTGTTATGGTATTCCAACAGTGGCCACCCTAGCCTCTCTCTATGAAGCCTATTTACACAACTACCCACTGACTCACCATTGAAGATCTCCTGCAGAAAGACGATAGATCCCCATAAACAAACTGAAGCTGGACAAAGGATTTTCCTGATGACACTGAAGCTGGAAGATCCACCTGATAGATGCTCCAGCCTTCACTGCTGTGATGTTCTGGGATCCAAGGTTGCTGGTGCCCTCCATCCCAAAGTCCAGAGGCAGCCCCGGGCATTCTTCATCCTGGTTCCATGGAGAACCTGGCATGGGGAGGGGGGGGGTGATGATTCCTGTCGGGCCTTCACCTATATCTCATTAGCGGGATGCAAATCAGCTTCACGTCGGCCACGAGCAAGTTTGCCATGGCAGGCACCATCAGAGGATTGCGTGGGAAATTCACACCAGTATAAAATCAAATTTTGGATCTCTGTACAAATTCTAACCCCTTTCTCTCACCCCCCCTCCCCCTCCCCCCCCCCCTCCCCCCCCCACTGGCCCAGCCTTGAACCTGCAGGCGGAGGCATGGGGGAGTTCTGCCCTATTTCTGCAGGCAGCCTAAACTCTAAAACACAGAAATATTGCCACCATTTAATTTTTAAGATGACAGGAAGTCCCCTTCCATGGTTCTACTTTAAGCCTCAGGGGGACAATGTAATCTCCCACACCCAGTTCAAAACTATTTTTTGTGTTGCAATCCAGGACCAGACCCCAACAGTGGCGACATTAGTTGACCGAAGCCCCAATATTTTAGTTTATTTATAAGACTGTGCGAAAAGAATGATTCGCTCCAGGAGTGGTTGTATGAATAAATAGGGATTTGGTATTTTTAAAACAAAACATGATTGGGAATACAGTATTAAACTCTTTACCTTCACATCTGAAAAGAACAGCTTACAATTACTCCTTAAATACTACTTCTCAATTCCTCATTAAGCAAGAAGAAAATAAATGCTCTTAATCCATCTTAAAATAAGTATGGCATAGTAGGACATACTTATTGAACAGATTTGACTCCTGTTAGAATCTCTTCAGACTCTGGCTGAATATCTTCAAAAAGCTGGTTCACTTGGTGTATTTCAGCCTCTTTGTCTTCAGACAAGACTGCTCTGCTTTAAATATTTAGAACATACAGCACAGAACAGGCCCTTCGGCCGTCAATGTTGTGCCGAGCAATGATCACCCTACTTAAACCCACGTAACCCGTATACCCGTAACCCAACAATCCCCCCATTAACCTTACACTACGGGCAATTTAGCATGGCCAATCCACCTAACCCGCACATCTTTGGACTGTGGGAGGAAACCGGAGCACCCGGAGGAAACCCACGCACACACGGGGAGGACTAACTATCCTATTTCTAACTATCCTACTGTGAGAGAATTGTGGACTCCATGTCAGACAGATCAGACTTCAACCCCTCTTCAAAGCTTTTCCAAAATGACTCTGCATCTCTTAGCTTCACCCAGCAATTAGATAATCTATTTAAGCTGCAAAACAACTGAACTCTCCGGGCAGGAAGCACATTAACTCCGCAGGGACGTTCCCCAGTCAAACCACAGTGCATTAGACCAGACTGAAAACACATTCCTCTGGTCAATTTCACCTTCTGGCTCCTAAAGGCTCCCAGGCCGTGCAAAACAAAACCCTTTTCTTTAAAAAACGTGACCACTGCAATCAAACACACGATCACCCGAGGTTTGTAACCCTTAAATTTCCCCAATATTTAGGACACAATATTTTTTAAATCCTACATTTGTCACATATCTTGATGCTTTTATCCTCAATATTCCTGACTGCCCTGCATCCATTCCCAACAATCTTCCTGACACAAAGATTGTCTCTGCAACTGTCCCCACAGTCCAGGTACTCAAGCCCTTAAAGTTGTATACTTGAATATACATAGTGAGTAACCAGCTCAACCAGAATGGATGCACCACCCTGAAGGTATATTGTAACTCTCTTTCCAATACTATTCTGGGACAATTCTAGAAAGTAGAAATAGCTTCAAACCTCTCTTCACTATGGCATCACCCAATGAACTCCCAGTCCACCACTCCTTGTTTGAGACCGATAGAGGCCTCCACATCACCCGTGGCACTGAGTCCGTGCTGGTCAAAATCTTCATTTTGACATTGATTCAACAGACCCTCATTAATTTCCTCAATTTTCTATTTTATGAGACCACAGGCTACTTGATCCTCCTTGAATATGTATCCATCAGCTCCCCTCTGTGGCAACGGTCTGTCTTTAATAATCCCATATCTCCATCACCTCTGTTTTTAACCAAGATTCACTGACTCCCTGTATCCCAGGGAATGGATTATACTATCTTCATCCTCGCCTCTGCAATCTCCTCTTGCCGTAAGTCCCTTTTATACCATTCGCTCTTCCAATAACAACCATTTTCCACAGATCCATTGATTGGTATTCCTTCAGCCTTTATACTCCTGTTCTCAGGTACACTATTCACCATCCACTTTGCCTGAGAAACCTCTTTACAGTGGAGGAATGCTATAGAAATCTATGGTGCTGTTTAGCTGTCGATCATTGTCAGTGGTCAAAGAAAAAAGCAAGCAAAATACTCAGATTTTCCGCAGGACTATTAACTGCTGCGGACAGAACTATCTATCTGAAGTCAGCTTGTCTGTTCGCAGGTTTACCATAAGGATAAAGCAGGACATCCTCCTGGTTGCAGAACATTCCTTAGAGCAACATTATCCGTTTCTACCTTCACAGATCGAAAGCCTGACCTTGTATTCTTTGTCTTTCAGGTAATTCTTTATCAAACTCCAAACAGTCCGAAGGCACCAGACTGGCACAAGATGGTCACTCCAAAAAATAGCCAAGATTCAGAGTTAAAGATAAGACTAGCTGTGAAGATGGATAAGCCTCCAAACATGAAGCACTGTGGGTAAGTCTGTCAACTGGAGAGCGGTTCTGACCGGTTTTGAGTAAAGCTGCACATTCTCAGGCCGATCTGACATTGCGTAGATGAATTCCTTTGAGGGAGAAGTGAGGGGCGAGGGCACCGGCGTCAAGGATTCAGCAGTTCCTTGTTACATCTTAGGGCAAAGGTTTAAAAATGTGGTCTATGGACCACCGTTGGTTCTCAAGGGCCTACCAAGTGGTTTGCAGGTTGGTCCAAAATACAAGCCACTGACGCCATAGAGAATAGGCCAGAACACTCAATTCTACCACTTGCGTAATGCACACAAGCAGACTGGCTGTCGCATGCAGGGCCACGTTGTCATTAGCACGAGTAACAACAATGTATTTTTAGAAGCACGATTAATGGTCCTGTTGATTTTGTTTGGTTGATGCAGATGTAAGATCAGTACTAGTTTCTCAGAACGAGATTATTGTGATGGTTTTAGTAACATATTAGAATGTTTCAAATGAACGTTTGTGGTGTGAACGTTTTAGTAAGAATCTGCTATAATTTTGTGTCTGACATGAATGAATTACTTGTGATAATTAATTTTTTTTAAACCGTGAATTTATTACATTTAAGTCAAGAAGCAATGAAATATTTATAGTTATCAGGAGTTCCCGTTAATTCTGATGAATATTTTCTCGGTGGAAAGGGAAAGTGGGTGGGGGAGTTCCGGTGCGTGTTCCACGGCGTCCTTTGACTTGCATATGTAGCCCGTGATGCAAAGGTTTGGAAACCACTGATTTAGGGTGCATATCAAATCCTAAAGGTGGGCTGTTGCTTAGAGGATTACATCTAACACTGGTTCTGGAATTGCTATCCTCTCCCACACACACTGCTACCAGAAATATTTATCATTGATCAGTGTGAAAAGACTGTGTAACATATCGATCTGTGACACTTTGCTTCATCAACTTTCCAGCTGACGATCCAATCTTCCCAGTTAACTATCCAAAGTAACTATTTAGAGGTAGCGACAAAAGCAGAGGTTCTTAGAATCCATAAAATCCCTACAGTGCAGATGGAGGCCATTCAGCCCATCAAGTCTGCACAGGCCCTATGAAAAAGCATCCTACCTAGGTCCACTGCCTTGCCCGAGCCCCGTAATCCTACCTACCTTTGGACACTAAGGGACATTTTAGCATGGTCAAACCACCTAACATGCACATCTTTTGACTGTGGGAGGAAACCTACAAAAACACGGGGAGAACATGCAAACTTCACAGTCACCCAAGGGCGGGATTGGACCCGGGCCCCTGGTGCTGTGAGGCAGCAGTGCAAACCACTGTGCCACCATTGATCTGTGATTTTCTGACAACTGTATTTTCATATGACCCTCCATGCGTCAAGACGTCAAGAATGTTCACTGCATTGGGGGGGGGGGGGGGGGGGGTAGCGATTTTGTGCTCGTGTTCCCTGCCAGGGGGGTAGTGCCAGGGAGGTGGGCTTCAGTTGGAGAAATCGGTGCAGGTGGTTCCCTATGTGTGAGGGAGGGGATCCTGTTTCGGGGCAGGAGAGCCCCAAAATTGCTGGCTCCATGAAGGCCCGCCCCTCAAATTAGCCAGTCCAGCTGGCGCGCTGCACACCAATTTCTCTTGTGAACCTCTGATCCAGCACTTAGTAAAAACAAAATGGAAAATTTCACACCTTGGAATGAGACACTTCAAGAATGCATGTCTGGTGAAAACAAGGTTAATTTTAGATTTATTATGCAGGAGACTTTCTGCATTCCCAGTGAGAAACTACCCTTGGAAAGGAGTGTGACTCTGAAATCAGGGATATAATACTGTGTTTCTGTCTCCCTGAGAGTGCAGCCTCCCATTGCAACAGACAGGTAGGCAGGCTTGCCAAATCTTCGGTCAGAACTACAGGGAGCAAATTGTTTTTCATTAATAATGCAGGAAGTGTGTACTGAAAAATAATCAAACTATGTCGAACAAGAGAAAGGATGAGTGGTTAGGTGGGGGTCTTCCCTGGTTACCAGAGCAAGCAATGAGAACAAGTTGTTGCACAAAGTAGCTGTGGGTTAACAATCAAACATTAAATCCCAGCCTTGAATGTAGGTGTCGGAAATATTTCCCCATTTCCAGATCAAATTATGTTTGGCTCACCAGCTGTAAATCACAGGGTGATTCTGCCTGGGATGCACGGCTGGTAATTATAGTTTAAAGAGAAGAACTCCAGGAACATGGCATCAAATTCCCTCCAAGTGTCACAGATGTGAGTGAGTAATATGTCCGGCTTCCTGTTGTGGATTAGAATTGCAGCAACTATGGGCATGCTGTTTTAAAATTGACCTTCTCAGTGGTCACTTCTGCTAAGTATTTTTAAAATATAGCTCTGAAAGTGCCTCCTTGTTGCTGAATGTTTCTCGGTGAGATGTACAATTAATTGAGCATAGAACTAAGTGAACATCATCTGTCTAAAGTATGCATAGTGCTGGTTTTTAATCAAACGAGCAAAGACTCACTTAAAGGCTATTCGTTTAGAATTTTATTAAGCTGAATATCCTGCATAAAAGCTTTTAAACAAATGACACTGTACTTTCTGTTTGGTCTTAAAAGTCTCCTATTCCAGTCATTGTAAGGTTGTTATTGTAACACACTCAGAATAATGACATCCTGTTCCAGTCCCATTGGGCCACATATTTTCTTCAGAGCCGACTTATGGTACCCAACTTTCTTTTCACCTGCTTCTGGCCTCACACACATCCCTTGGATTCCCAAACTCTCACCTTTCCTACTCATAATTTTCCTTCCTCCCTCTGTCAGACACGTAGTCTCTTGTTCCCTTCTCCTTCAGTCTGTTGGTCTCCAGTGAAGGGGCAGTGATGTCATCAGATGGCTCAGCTCGAGTGAGCTTTTTCCTGTATTGTTAATGATGAAGGAAAGGGAATGGAAATGATGTGGAGCACTTTATCCGTTCTATACTATATTCACTGCTCTGAGGCTATCTTTATCAATGGGACTGAGCCACACAGAACACGAAGGGGCAAATATGAATCCCTAATTGAACTGTAGTAGCTGAACTCAGTCCATATCTCTCTACATAAGGGCAGGAGAAATATAACAAGCAGCTCCGGAGAATTGCCCAGTGATCCAGGTAGAAAGTGTGTTTGAAGACAGGGTCATACTTGGCAATGAGCTCACTCTACCTCCTGTTGGATGGGCCCCAGAGAGGGGAATCCCCAGACAGCATGGAGGCTGGGTCATTGAATGTATCAAGGCTGAGTTAGACAGATTTTTCATCTCCAAGAGAGTCGAGGATTATTGGGGGTGGCAGGAAAGTACTGTGAAGGCCTAAACCGAGCAGCCACAATCTTATTAAATGGTGGAGATGATCCAAGGATCTACTCCTATTCCTATTTCTTATGCTTCTGTGTTCCTTTGTTCGCTGCTTTTGACTTGATGGGATATAGAACCTCGACATGTCGACTGACATGCTCAAGTTTCTTTTCGAAATTGGATGACGAAAGTATTATTTGAGCAGGAAAAAGCATTGATTCCTTAAATCTTCCTGCTTTTATCCATTTACTGCAAAGGACACTCACCCCTTGAATTTTGCAGTTATCTTTAACCTGATGATATATATAGCCATGCAGATCACCTCGAACTTTCACTGATGTCCACGACCATTATCACAGGTTGTGAAATGAATTTCCATGTTCATTGGTTGCAGTAGAAACTATGGCCAAAATTATCCAGATGTTTCCACTGGCAGAATCTTCTGGCCCTGCCGATAGCGACACCCCACTGCGGGATCCCTGTCGGCGGAGGATGCGAATTACAGAGGCGGGTCCGGAAGATCGAGAATCCCAAATCGGGGGATTGCAATCTAACTGGCCTGCTCCCGTTGGCGGGATCCAGATCCCAACTAGATGCGGCGTGAAGCTAAATGAGGCCAATTAAGGGCAAACTCCATCTCATTAAAGAGCTGGAATGGGGAGGGGGGGGTAAAGGGTGGATGTGAAGCAGCATCTGGAAGGTTAGGGAGGGGTGAAGGGTGGGAGTCCTGAGAGGGCTGGTCCTGAAAGGTAGTGTGGGAAGGCTTGATAAGGGGGGCCCTCAGCGGCCCAATAGTGGGGTGTCCTCACTTGGTGGGGGGGGGGGGTGATGCCCATGTGTGTTGGGGGGTGGCATTGCCTGTGGGTGAGAGGTGTGGTGGTCCCTCCACCTCGCTTAGAAATTGGGCCACCCTTTCAAAATGGTGACCTGATCTCTGAGGAGCCATCTCCAGCCAATGGTAGGATGCCTCCACCACCACAAAACATTTTGCCGGGTTGGGAGTGGGGGGGAGGGTGATATTCCCACCCTATGCCAACATTCTAAATTAGATAGATCAATGAAGGAGATGGCGTGATGCAAGAACGGGGCGAGTAAATGTATATGGTGAATTTGGTTGCTTGGCCTGTTTCCAGTGTTGTAACCTTTGTATTTCTATGATTGTATAAATATTCTCATTTGCTTCCATACAGTTACATACCACATTGATATATTGCATGTTTGTGATAGATGGGCCCTCTGTACAAGTGGAAATCTGTTAATTATTGAGCTCAGAGACTTTATTCCAATTTCTTTCAGGGTTTTATCTTTTATACCCTTCTTTGTAACCATGCCTGGTGTTTCTGATCGGGCTAATGGAAAATTATTGTTGATTGAGAGATGAAAGATTATTATCTTTGACAAAAATTTTCCCCAAAATATATGTGAAAGTTTTCCAATATCATTTGTTGTCCTAAAATAGACACTCCAGGTAATTGAAGCCTGAAGTTACAGGAGAACCAGAATGAATTCTCTGCCACTTGATTTTCCATGACAGTAAAGCTAGCTGCAACTCATAACAAGTCACTGGAATGTAAAGGGAAGCACTGTGCCTTCCACAATCTCTGGATGTTCCAAAGGACTTTACAGTAATTTTGAAGAATTGTCATTGTTGTGTTTCGGAACAGATGGTCGCAGAAAACTATTTGAGAGCTTGTCCCCATAAAGGTCGCCCATTGTAACAATGGTCACCATACCCTGCCAGTTGCCACCAGTCACTGTGACTTTGAAATTGTTCTGTTCTGGTTCCTTCCAAAGATCACTTGTGGACCTTAGTGGAATTTCAAAAATGGTTTTGATGGTCACTGATACTCTCTTTGCCAGAGATAGATAGGACATTCCTTGCAGGTATAAGACGGCATTGGGCTTTTGCTCCATTGGATTGCCCCAGGTGGAGGAAATCCATTTTTGCATTCTGACTCTCTAATGAGATCCATCAACAGAAAGAGCTCCCACTCCTCCAACATCCAACTGATCTGCACACCAAGAGCTTCCTTTGTTGGCTGCTTCCATGAATCCTTCATCTGCCACCAGGAACCTCAGATCTTCTTCCTAGCCTCCGAACTGTGAGGACGGATGCTACGGGACAAGACAATATCGGTTGAAGAAGTGTTTATTCACCATTCTACTGAACCTAAAATCAGAGGCGCAGAACTGATAGAGCCAATGCCACCGGCTCAGTAAGGCTACCTCGAGTTGGGCATCGGGCTTTGGGAAATGCGATTCTGGTGCCTGGACTGGTCAGGTGGCATCTACCAATACTGTCCAACAAGGACATTGACCATTGTGGTGGCCTAATGTGCTCCCTAGAAAATTGTCCTCCGAGAGATGTGGACCTTGAGAATGATGAGTGATAACACATCGGGGGAGGTGCAGGAGGTGAGAGAGAAGAAATTGAAGGCATTGAGAGAGAGGTGATGTTGAGCAGGAAGGTGCCCCTGCTGCATGATGAGGCGACCTCCTCTTGTCATCCTCTGGTCACCCTTCCTCTCCCTCAGGTGTCCAGCATTAGGCCCAGGTTGGGTCGATGAAATTAAGGGTCTGCCCTGCCGTACCCCACCCTGCCATACCCTACCCTGAGCATCTCCCCTGTGATATCTCACTTCCTCCTTGTGCTGTGGAATGCTTTGGCACAAACCTCAAGTTTATCCCTCGAGACAACCACAGGCTCAGTGATGGCTAAACGAGTCCACACTCTGTCTTACCAACTGCCAATCCCACCCCACTGGCTCTAATTGGACAGGAACAATATCTCCATGTCCATTACAGGCTCCGTCACATGTTCTGCGGCGACGGGGACGACCTGCCAACAGGACTTTCTGGTCCCGCCATTATCAATGGGATTTCCTGTTGACTGCGCCCCTCGCCGCCGGGAAAGCCGTGCACCATCGGTGGGACCGGAATATCCTGCCGCTGTGAACAGCCAGTAAATTTGCCCCAGGAATTCAATTAGTTTTCCAATGGAGGCGGAATTCTGACCAAAAAACAGTTCCAGCTCCTGTTTTGCAGCTCCTGACTTCCACCTCCGTATTGAAAATTCAGCCTCAGGATTTTGCATAGCTGTAGTAATGTATTAATGAACAGATTCTCCTTTCTGGAGTAGAAATAGAAAGTTCCAGATAAACTCAGCACATTTGACAGCAACTGTGGGGACAGAAACAGAGTTATGTTTTGAGACCCCCCCCCCCCCCCCCCCCCCCCCCCCCCAAACAACTGTGACCACCAAGTAAGGCCTCTGAGTCATTTTTAGGATTGTAGTTCAGAAAATGGGCAAGAGTCTGGTCGAAGCCTGTTATCCTCCATTTATTCAGATTTGTTTTATTGTCACGTGTACCAAGAAACAGTGAAAAGTATTGTTCTGCGTACAGTCCACACAGATCGTTCCACACATGAAAAAACATAGGACGTACATAAATACACAATATAAATACATAGACATTGGGTAGTGTACTGCGACTCAGTAGAGAAGATGTGTGAAAAGATCAGATCAGTCCATAAGGGGGTCATTCAGGAGTCTAGTAACAGTGGAGAAGAAGCTATTTTTGAACATAAGAACTAGGAGCAGGAGTAGGCCATCTGGCCCCTCGAGCCTGCTCCGCCATTCAATGAGATCATGGCTGATCTTTTGTGGACTCAGCTCCACTTTCCGGCCCGAACACCATAACCCTTAATCCCTTTATTCTTCAAAAAACTATCTATCTTTACCTTAAAAACATGTAATGAAGGAGCCTCAACTGCTTCACTGGGCAAGGAATTCCATAGATTCACAACCCTTTGGGTGAAGAAGTTCCTCCTAAACTCAGTCCTAAATCTACTTCCCCTTATTTTGAGGCTATGTCCCCTAGTTCTGCTTTCAACCGCTAGTGGAAAAAACCTGCCCGCATCTATCCTATCTATTCCCTTCATAATTTTAAATGTTTCTATAAGATCCCCCCTCATCCTTCTAAATTCCAATGAGTACAGTCCCAGTCTACTCAACCTCTCCTCATAATCCAACCCCTTCAGCTCTGGGATTAACCTAGTGAATCTCCTCTACACACCCTCCAGTGCCAGTACGTCCTTTCTCAAATAAGGAGACCAAAACTGAACACAATACTCCAGGTGTGGCCTCACTAACACCTTATGCAATTGCAACATTACCTCCCTAGTCTTAAACTCCATCCCTCTAGCAATGAAGGCCAAAATTCTATTTTCCTTCTTAATCACCTGTTGCACCTGTAAACCAACCTTCTGTGACTCATGCACTAGCACACCCAGGTCTCTCTGCACAGCGGCATGCTTTAATATTTTATCGTTTAAATAATAATCCCGTTTGCTGTTATTCCTACCAAAATGGATAACCTCACATTTGTCAACATTGTATTCCATCTGCCAGACCCTAGCCCATTCACTTAACCTATCCAAATCCCTCTGCAGACTTCCAGTATCCTCTGCACTTTTCGCTTTACCACTCATCTTAGTGTCATCTGCAAACTTGGACACATTGCCCTTGGTCCCCAACTCCAAATCATCTATGTAAATTGTGAACAATTGTGGGCCCAACACGGATCCCTGAGGGACACCTGTTAGTGTGTGTTCTCAGACTTTTGTATCTCCTGCCCGATGGAAGAAGTTGGAAGAGTAAATAGCCCAGGTGGGAGGGGTGTTTGATTATGCTGCCCTCTTTCCCAAGGACGCGGAGGTGTAGACAGAGTCAATGGATGGGAAGCAGGTTTGCATGATGGACTGGGCTGTGTTCACGACTCTCTGTAGTTTCTTACGGTCTTGGTAACCAGTGGCACAGGAGTTGACATCACACGAATGTTAATCTTAAAAGGGGACACTGTAGTGTGATGAAGGTTGAACCTCGGAATAGGAGCATTTCAAAGACAAAGCCAAAATGCTTTCATCTGACCATTACATTCACATACCCATGAAATGGTTTGCAAAAAATGAAATTTATTCACATTGATGGTGCACCCGTGACCCTGAGGTGACAACAAAACTTTTTGACTTTCCTAACCCCACTACTTCACCTTGGTGCAGCCCTGAGATGTCCAGCAGGGATGGAGGCAGCCTGGTGACTGCTACATCCTGATGTCTACATGACCTTGGCCGCCATCCTCTTGCGGCCCAAGTCCTGGATATGCCCAGCCTCATAAGGATCTACTGCTCAGGGGAAGAAGCACCCATTACAGCTTGCGTTGCTGTGGTTGGTGCAGACACAGGGAAAGAGGATTGAGCGGCTGAGCATATTACAGGTGTCCAAAGTGGAGGCCTCCAGCATGTCTGGCTGACACACATCGTCCATGCGGATGCCAGGTGAGACACCTGGAGGGAGGTCAAGGTGTTTCATTCCCACAGGGTCTGCATCCTAATATTGGCCACCAGTGTGTGTGGCCATGGAGTGCAGGGCCCAGTCCAAATCTGGCAATACCTGCTGGAACAAAGTCTCCATGGTCCTTGCCAAGCTTCCCATGGCAGCCTTGAGGTGCTTGGATGTCAGAGCGACAACATCAGATAGACGGTGAATGGACTTCTCCATTGTGCGTTCTATTCTGACGAATGATTGTCGAAGCTCTGACCAATGTTCCTCTGCCTCCCTTTGTATCTCCACCAGTGAGATGACAGCTGTTTCCACAGGCTCAGATCTGACTGGGACTGATCAGGTGGCTAGCCTCCAGCAGCCCTCTGGAGTGCTGGAGACTTGGGCTGTCCCTGCGTGGGCATGTCAGTGAGGTGTTCTCCAGAAAGTGACTCCGAGTCTAACCTTGAACTACGCCCCACCGAGGTGTCTCTGTGCTGGCGGAGGGTGCAGGGAGCGCTGCGATGGTTCTTCCTGAGCCCCCTCACCCTCAGACATGTTCCGGGGACTCGGAGTCCTGCTGAGCTGGCTACCTGGCCACGGTGTGCTGGTACCTGCAAAAGACAAAAGGACAGATTTAGTGGATGAGCTGAAGATAATTCAGAGTATATTGCACTCACTTTGAATTGCAGAATTGGGTGGAACAATGGGGCTGAGATCTGTACCAGGTTGTTGTGAGAGGTCAAACTCGGTATCGTGACAGGACTGATCCCTGTCCTCACCGAGGATCTCTACAACAGCCTCCCCACACTCGCTGTTGGCGATGGTCTCTGCCGTCCCTCCCCCATCTGGGCTAGCTCATGTTTGTTGTGCACATATTTGGCCTGTATGGAGACAAAACAAAGTGATGTGATGAGAGGGGATGGAGCAGAGGTTGGGTGAGATGCATGTCTCCTGACTGTGGTGAGCCCTATCCCGAAGGGACAGGGATTGGAGTTGGAGCAACAAGACAAATGGGTAGGCGGTGTTGTGAAAGTCTTGTTGATAGTGTGAGTGTTCAAATGGGCCCACCATGACTGGATATAGAACATAGAACATAGAACAGTACAGCACAGAACAGGCCCTTCGGCCCTCGATGTTGTGCCGAGCAATGATCACCCTACTCAAACCCACGTATCCACCCTATACCCGTAACCCAACAACCCCCCCTTAACCTTACTTTTTAGGACACTACGGGCAATTATGTGAGATCTGTGAAGATAGTAGCTGTTTGAGTACACAACGTCATGCTAAATGTTTGGTAGTGGAAGGAACTGAGAGAGGACTTACCTTGGTGGAGCGGATGAAATCATTCATACACTGCTCTACTCAATGGTGCCCTGCTGGCGGTTGGCAGCATTGCTACTTCCACGCCAGAGAGGTGAGTTTGATGTGTTTTTTTTAATCAATCCCTGGACTAGAGTACATACCAGTGGGCCTGGATTGCCCGAATAATGACCTCGAGGGCCTGGCATTGAAAGCTGATGCTGCCCTCTTCTTGAGGCTACTCGTCTTTTGTTTCTGGGTTGCTGACATCCTGCACAGTATGATGAAGGCTGGAGAACGATATGAATGTGCTGGGCCGGCATTTAAATAGAGCACTGGGACCTTCAAACCTGCCACCTGGTGGTGGGCGGATGAATCAGCTGCCGGCCCACTCGCTGGTTCAGAGAGGAACTCTCCTGTGCATAATTAAAGAGGTTGCTAGTGCAGAATCTAGCACGAGATCCTGTCACTCCAGCCAGTGGGAAAGGCGATACCACTGTGAGTCTCGAAATGGGAGAATTCAGCCCTCCCTCTCCAATCAGACATTAAAATAAAAATAGCTGAGAACCAGTTGTTAGACAAAGCACTTGACAATTGTATATGTTGGAGCAAGGAAGCTGGATTTGTGTAATTAAAGCCGTGTCTAAGTTCAACTTCCTCACTAATGCACGGTTATGGTGATGCAGTGATTGAACTAATGGTGGTATAGTTTTCATGGTGTCAAGTTTAATAACCAACCCAAAGCCAGTTCATTCATTTAATGGCATCAGCACTCAATTATTGTAAAACTAAATGTGTGATGAAACAAACGAGAGGTCAGGTGGCGATGGGAATACTAAAATTTATTGTAGCAGTTTAATTTATACAGGAATATGTGATGAGGAACTTTGCTCTTTATTTATTTCTAAACCGTAATATTTGCACAATTTCCTATTTATTGTGCATGAATACATGAAAAAGAACATCACTGTCATTAGCCCTGTCTGGCTGATGGAATCACCTAGAGTGATGATCATGTGCTGTGGTGTACATCAGTGACTTAAAATTGCCAATTGGAGGAAGCACATTTTGTAAACTGCGTGATGAGTACAATACATGGCACAGGATACCGAGTGCGACCTTTCTTTCCACTCAACAGACGGAAGTCTGTGGAACTGATTGATTAATTGGGCAATGGAATTGTTCCTGCATTAGTGATCAGCAGGCTCATCAGTTACCCATCCTGCACCATTTCTTGAACCTGCCCCTCAATAATTCTCAAGCCACATAATATTGTCTCAATAGTTGAGTAATACAAGGAATTATGATTTGAGTAGAACAAAAGGTTCATGTCCCCGAGAGGTGTCACTACAGCAAAGCTTTCTTCACCATTTAGGATTAAGATGAGGAGAAATTTCTTCACCCAGAGAGTGGTCGGCCTGTGTAATTCGCTATCACGGAAAGCAGTAGAGGCCAAAACACTGTATGCTTTCAAGAATCAGTTAGATACAGCATTTGAGGTGAACAATTTATTTAACATCATGGGCGGGATTCTCCATTGCCCGATGCCAAAATTGTAATCGGCGATCGGGCGGAGAATCGATTCCGATGCTGGAATCGGGGCTGGCGCCATTTTGATGCCCGTTTACGATTCTCCGCCCCCTCCAAAATGGCTTCATTGTGATGCCCACCGTTGGCAGTCGTAATGCTGTTTGCACCTCATCGTCTGACCGACCCACGATGCTCCACTTCCGATGGGCCAAGTATCCGATGGTGCAGGACACACAAATCGTGAACACGGCGTGGTAGCTGCGGACTGTGTCCAATGCTGCCACACTCTGCCTGGATCCGAGCCGCTGGCCGGGGCGGGCTCATGCGAGGGCTGGGGGAACTGGTGGGGGGTGGCCAGGGGCTGGGCTGTGGGGTCACGGATGGCGGGATGAGTCCATGCACGACCGGTGCCATGTTGTATGGCACGACCACTGCAGGTCGTCAGCTGTGCGCATGCACGGCCCGGGACCCTGCCATTCTCTGGCCGTTATCGGCGCGGGAGGCGGGAGTTTCTCACCAGTACCGAAATCGGTGATGAGTTCGCTCTGATTCTTTTCATGTATACCTCCCCCAGATTTTCCATTCGATCCGGCACTTAGAATCCCTCCCTATAACTTTTAAAATCTATACCAATAAACTTTTCACTTTGTTTCACAACTAAACATCGTATTATAATATTCACAAAGGTTTAACCAAAACAAAAGTCAATACATGCAACAAGTAGGATTACAGAATTCGCTCCACTCAGAATTATCATTACTGAATGCTTATGTTTCTTCTTTCTCTTGTTCTTCGCCTTTAACACTGTTTTGGTTAAGTCTACGGCATAATTGTATTTTTTATTAGCTGTAGGCGTAATTCTATCTCAAAACTCATTACACTTTTCACAATGAAGTTCTTACAGTTCAACAGCTTTGGTTTTTAATTTTAAATTGAATCAACAGTTCTGAGTCATGAGCAATTCATTTTCCTGTGACTTATACTTGAGTGTTCTCGCCAATTCCTCTTTTTCATTAGCAAATACATCTTTTGTGTGTAAATGTTGGTTCACTCCAGTGAACGTTTTTTCTTTCAATTGTTTGTTTTTGG
This sequence comes from Scyliorhinus canicula, assembly GCF_902713615.1. NCBI lineage: Eukaryota > Metazoa > Chordata > Chondrichthyes > Carcharhiniformes > Scyliorhinidae > Scyliorhinus > Scyliorhinus canicula. The sequence continues at coordinate 63,350,186 of NC_052165.1, read as the reverse complement.
CAATAAGTGTCTCATGTTCAGCCACAAAAATTCTTACAAGTTTGGCACGATCAGCACAATCAAACTCCTGCTGCAACACAATCGTCGTTATATTACTGTCTCTGTTTACCAAATCATTACCCAATAACAAATCTACCTCTTTGAGGTAACCTCGTCACTTCATAAATTGGCCTTACAAAAGGAAACAGGTTCTCAAGTTACATTAATATTTTCTATTAATAGTTTTCTTTCATCGAGCCATCTGGAACCAAGCCACCTGGATCACAAATTGGATCATAAGCCACTAATGATGACTGATTCCCCAGTATCTCTCCAAATATTAATTGGTCTCCAGATTTTATTGGTGGAGGAAGGAAACATTCTGCCTTTGAGATGAAACAGGCTACACCCAGTAACCTGATTCACTTTAGCAGTAGCCAAAGAAGAATTCTCTTAACTATCCTAAACCTTATCCCCCTTCCTAGTGTGTTCAAAGGGAACATTTTTCACCTTTACATCTACTACGGTTTTAGTATCCATCTCCACTTCCCGTATAGCCTTTTCTGAAAATTCTTTAAGAATTCTTACCACTGGCACTGTTTTTCCTTTCAGCTACCATCAATGGGCTTTGCGATGCCCTGTCCAATGGCAGTAAATATATAAATACTTTCACCCTTTTTACTCTCAACATTATCATTAATCTTGACTGAAACATCTTCTGCCTCCTCCATAAAGCTAACTCCTTTCATGTTCCTCGTGTGTCCCTGTTGGTTTACAAATGGAGATCTACTGCACCCTAGCTGCCAATATGATACAGCATTCACTTCTGCCAAAAACTGCCACTTCATGTACCTTAGAAACCTTACTATCTTCCAGGTGGGATTATATATAGAAGTTATATAGAACATATAGTGCAGAAGGAGGCCATTCGGCCCATCGAGTATGCACCGACTGGATTGGGATGCAATTTTGTAATTCTTCCATTACAAAGAACAAAGAAAAGTAAAGCACAGGCCCTCCATGCCTGCGCCAACCATGCTGCCCATCTAAACTTAAATCTTCCATACTTTCGCGGTCCGTATACCTCCATTTCCATCCAATTCTTGTATTTGTCAAGATGGCCCTCAAACATCACTATCGTCCCTGCTTCCACCACCTCCTCCAGCAGCGAGTTCAGGGCACCCACTGCCCTCTATGTAAAAAACTTGCCTCGTACATCTCTTCTAAACCTTTCCCATCGCATTTTAAACCTATGCCCCCCAGTAATTGAACCCTCTACCCTGGGAAAAAGTCTCTGACTATCCACTCTGTCTATGCCCCTCATAATTTTGTAGACCTCTATCTAATTTTGTAGACCTTAACCTCTGTCATTCCTGTGAGAACAAACCGAGTTTATTCAACCTCTCCTCATAGCTAATACCCTCCTCACCAGGCAACATCCTGGTAGATCTCTTCTGCACCCTCTCTAAAGCCTCCACATCCTTCTGGTAGTGTGGTGACCAGAATTGAACACTATACTCCAAGTGTGGCCTAACTAAGGTTCTATACAGCTGCAATATGACTTGCCAATTTTTATACTCAATGCCCTGGCCAATGAAGGCAAGCATGCCGTATGCCTTCTTGACTACCTTCTCCACCTGTGTTGCCCCTTTCAGTGACCTGTACACCTAGATCTCTCTGACTGTCAATACTCTTGAGGGTTCTGCCATTCACTGTATATTCCCTACACGTATTAGTCCTTCCAAAATGCATTACCTCACATTTGTCCGGATTAAACTCCATCTTCCATCTTTTCACCCAAGTCTCCAAACAATCTAAATCCTGTTGTATCCTCTGACAGTCCTCATTGCTATCCGCAATTCCACCAACCTTTGTGTCATCCACAAACTAATCAAACTAGTTCCATTTTCCTCCAAATCATTTATATATACTACGAACAGCAAAGGTCCCAGCACTGATCCCTGCGGGACACTACTAGTCACAGCCCTCCAATTAGAAAAGCACCCTTCCATTGCTACTCTCTGCCGTCCATGACCTAGCCAATTCTGTATCCATCTTGCCCGCTCACCCCTGATCCCGTGTGACTTCACCTTTTGTACCAGTCTGCCATGAGGGATCTTGTCAAAGGCCTTACTGAAGTCCATACAGACAACATCCACTGCCCTACCTGCATCAATCATCTTTGTGACCTCCTCGAAAAACTCTATCACGTTAGTGAGGGACGTCCTCTGCTTCACAAAACCATGATTGGGAGGAAGTCAGGAAGTCAACAGACTCTTTGCAACCCCAGTTACTGCCTCATATCCCACTCTCCAGAGCGGCGGTGGGGACGTTAAATTCCTTCAATTATTGCTGAAAGAAAAAGAGACCAGCTGTCAAAGCTTTTTGTTTTTTACTCATCAGAACAGATTAACAAGAACACCAAATCTGAAGGGAACATCAGTGTATCCTGAATGAGAGAGGGTGCTGAGGGTGCTGATCTCTGGTAGATGCATTGCCAGGGAGAATGTACCAGGGATCAGTTAAATACAAAGTGCCCTTGCTGTTCAAAACAGGTAAAGCACTAACCATACTCAATCAGCCTGTGCTTGCAAAGCTCAGAACATATGTGTCCAACATTAGATGCGATCCCATGATTGAATAATTCTGATTTAGCAAAGAATTACTCTGACTACTAATTTCACATCATCATTCAAACTCACCTTGGTCGTTAATTGTTCTCTGGTGCATTCTCCATGGCAATGCCAGAACCAATCACAATCCTCTTGCCAACCAGTCAGTGTGCTCTTCCCATTCAATTGTTGTTCCCTTTTGGTTTGGTATTCTTGCACGGCTGCCCTAATAAATGCAAGATATAAAGCTCCAGCAGCATGTATCTTTTTTTTCAGCAATACCCAAGTTCTGTCCACCCATTATGTTTATTGGCTGTTGCAATTGGAGGTCAAACTTCTTTGATGGATGGTACATATTTTGGGAAAATATTCCAACTGAATGAAATTCACAAGTAGTCTGTTACATCACTAAATTCACAAGTAATTTGTTATTTCACAAGCAATGACTGAAGAAATGAAATGAAATGAAAATCGCTTATTGTCACAAGTAGGCTTCAAATGAAGTTACTGTGAAAAGCTCCTAGTCGCCACATTCCGGCGCCTGTTCGGGGATGCTGGTACGGCAATTGAACTGTGCTGCTGGCCTGCCTGGGTCTGCCTTAAAAGCCAGCAACTTAGCCCAGTGTGCTAAACCAGCCCCTACCTATCCCCTAGAGGAGACAAACAAGAAATCTTTTGTGGGAATAAAGTCTTCAGAAGATCCAGAGGGGTATTTTAGCTCTGAACCGATTGGGGTATCCTTGGCCCTGCACTGTCAGAGAATCCAGGGCCTTTTCCTGGACCTGACTTTGTCGGGTCTTCGTTGGGCACTCTGAACTTCATTCTGCGCCTGACCCTGTCCAAGCATCCTGGACCTGTCCGTGTCGGGGAATCCTGGCTCTGGGCCTCATCACGGGCCTGTCCCTGTCAGGGCATCCTTGGTACACCCCTGCCTGTGTAGACTGAGCCTCCAGCTTGACCTAACTCTATTGGGGTAGACTGGGCCTGGCCCATGTCAGGACATCCTGCGACAGATTTCTCAAAGAATCCTGTGGCTGATCCTGTCAATATAGTATCAGGGACTGGTATATACAGGGTTAATAATGTACATTGAACTGAGAACAGTACTACCCATGCAGTAATGTAAGATGGCACATATCTAGAGCTAGGATAATGTTGGCCAGAGATGTGTAAGATCTTGACATGGAGATAGCATTGTGCCTGTACCCTTCACTGTATATAGAACATAGAACACAGCGCAGAAGGAGGCCATTCGGTCCATCGAGTCTACACCAACCCACTGAAGACCTCATTTCCGCCCTAACCCCCTAACCCATCTAACCTTTTTGGTCTCGAAGGGCAATTTATCATGGCCAGTCCACCTAACCTGCACGTCTTTGGACTGTGGGAGGAAACCGGAGCACCCGGAGGAAACTCACGCAGACACAGGGAGAACGTGTAGACTCCGCAAGTCAGTGACCCAGCAGGGAATCGAACCTGGGATCCTGGCGCTGTGAAGCCACAGTGCTATCCACTTGTGCCACCGTGCTGCCCGAGTACTTCCAAATTAATAAAGATTTGAAGGCTACAAAGACTTCCTTCACAGACATTCTATAACCAACACCATTATAAGCTGGTGTCAGGGCACCCTTGGCCTGATCTTGGTCCTGACCCTGTCAGTAAACCCTTGGCCTAATCTAGGCCGGACCCTGCCACGGCATGGTAGATCTGAATGTATAAACGATTTAATTCATCGTTATACTGTATAAGTACAACATGGCGGGTTTCACTTTGGCACAAAGCATTTCTTAGTTGCAGAAAAGAGGAAAATCAGGGAGAGTGGACCACACCCCTGCAGTCCAGCCAACTTGTTGTCTGTGAATGTAATGGATGGAAAGTCAATTGAGCAGCATTATGGAAATGCAATCCTCATTGCCTAATGTTCTATTTACCATCCCTCAGGCAATGCTTTATGCCCACGTGCTCGGGAAAACCTGATGCAACATTGCCACTCTGCTTATGAATTCTTCAAGAATAAGAAATATTGTACTAATAACTCCTCTGGAACACAATATTACCATGAACATGGCTCTCAGTTTGCTAGAAGGAGTGTCAACAACGATAGACCTGGCAGTCATTCTCTTTGTGTGACAGCTTTTGATTATTTTAATTTCTCGACATGATTAACAAGACATGGCAAACAATTTCTTTAATGGTTTCTTTAATCTGCAGATGGCTGTAGGGCAGGCTGGCCAGCTGCTGAATGATTGTTTCTGCAGGATATAATGGAATTACAGTAAACTGTGTGACCGACACTCTACCAACCGGAATTGCCTGGTAACCGGAATTTCTGACTGCTCAATTTTATATATTTTTTTTAAGCCAATCACTTTCAGTGTTCAGACAATGCAGTCTTTTATTTTAGATAGTAATATTAGCAATAGATGAAAATCTGCAGAAGTCATTCTGAGGTTTTACACTGAAATTATTGAGTCAGTTTTGGTTATTGTATCTGAACAGAGATGTACCACACCCTGACTCGTGTCTGGAATAGTGCAACGTCCGTCGGGGGTGAAGTGGAGTTATAAGTTCAGTCTTTGTGGTGGTCTGATCGTCCGTGCTGACTTTCGCTGCTCCGGTGGTGGCGCCGTGGATGGGGTCGGTTCCGATGGTGGTATATCCGGGAGCACGGTTGACTGAGCCTTTGCCCGCCTTGGAGGGAGGGGGGTATCAGGGGTGATTAGGGTGATCGGTGCCGGCACCGGCTGGGGGGCAGAGAGCGCTATGGGGGGGGCGCTGTCGGAGTCGGCGGTCGGTGCGGGGCGGGAGCGTCGGTAGAAGGGGGGGGGGTCGGTGGGGAAAACGGTGGGGTTGGTGGGAGAGCCAGCGGGTGCCAGGTCTCGCAGGGAGTGCCGTGGCCATTGACTTGAACCCGCATCATCAAGTTCCGCAGGTGCTTTGGCCGCGATTGATCGAGTGTGATCGCTCCTCGTTGCGGGCCGTCAGAGTCGAACTCACAAAATGGCCGCCCGGAGTCACAAGATGGCCGCCACCGCCGGTCGAACGTGTCGGGTTTTGAAGATGGCCGCCACCAAGATGGCCGCTCCCATGACTCGCACAAGGTCGATGATGCGTCGGAAGTGGGCGTGCGGAGTCTGTGAGACCGGGAGCTTGATTTGTGGGCCTGGTGAGGGTTTCGTTTGTGGCCTTTGGGCCCAGCCAGGCAGACTTTAGCGAAGTGCCCTTTCTTCCTGCAGTCTTTGCAGATCGCGGAGCGGGCCGGGCAACACTGACGTGGGTGCTGGCCTTGCACACAGAAATAGCATGGGGAACCCCTGGTGAGCGGATCGCCGAGCGGCGCAGGCCTGTAGCGTGGCCGAGTCTGGAGGGGATCGAGAGGGGTTTGCAAGGTCCGCGGAGTACGTACGGAGGTTACGGTGGGCCGTTTCAAGAGAAGAGGCGAGCATTACCGTGCCCTGGAGATCCTTTACCCCGTCTTCTAGGAGCCGCTGCCGGATGTACGAGGACCTGATACTGGACACAAGGGCGTCGCGAATATGCAAGTTCCTGTGGTCTTCTGCCATCACTGCTTTGTGGTTGCAGTTCCTCGCGAGCGAAGTGAGTCTTTTCACGAACTCGTCCAGCGTTTCCCCGGAACGCTGGCTGCAGGTTGAGAGCAAATGTCTGGCGTGTACCTCGTTAGTAGGTCTTATGAAGCGTTTCTTCAGTATTTCGAGCGCCTCTTCATAGGTCGTTGCGTTCTCGATCACGGCGGAGAGTCGGTGGCCCACCCGGCCATGTAGTAAATGCAGCTTGCGAGTGCTGTCAACATCAATCGTTGAGGAATCCAGATAGTCCTCAAAACACCGGAGCCAATATTTAAAAATTTCCGGGGCTTCCGGCGACCTGGCGTCCAGGTTGAGTTTCTCCGGTTTTAGAGCGCTGTCCATCTTGATGTGTCTGTAGATTAAATTGAGGCACCCTCAATTACGACGCGAGAACGAGGTCGGTAATCAAAAGGCTTTAATCTACAGAGAACTGAACAGCATCCGAGAGAAGTGTGCTCACCCCATGGAGCCTTATCCTATATACCGTTTCCTGGGGGCGTAGCCAGAGGCGGAGTCCCCCAGGATTCCAAGCATCTTAAAGGGGCAATGTATTAAAGGTCAGGTACCGTTTACAGCAGTTATTAATACCGTTCATCACACCAGCACCACCTCCGCGCATGCTGGTTAATAAAGACTTTACTGCCCCAACATGTAGCACTCAATTTGGTGCTCAGCTGTGATGTTTTACTCCTCTCCCTCATTCCGTTGTTGGCTGCATAGCAGTCCAAATGTAGAAGCCCGATGGAACTGCATCATCGCACGAGATTATTATGTTATCCCTCGCAAGTGCTTTGTGTTTTTTATAAAACAAGAAACTCATTCTCGTCAGAAGTCACATTAAACGGCATCCAGCCCTTCTGCCTGCTCATTTGACTCGAGCAAGTACAGCTTTTTTTTCTTTGGTGCACCTTCATTAGGCAGGTGCTCAGGGTAGGCGCCAATTGATATGAACATCATTCAAAGCAGTCTTCCGAGAGATGGGGGTCTTCCGAGAGATGGAGGAGTGGGGGCAGGAGGAAAATCCAGTGCTGCCTGTCGCAGCTGAAAGTTCAAAGTTATAAGGCATGAGCTCACCCTCTTCTGAGATTTATACCCCCTGCACTTGGCCCTCACATTAACTGGAAACCCGTTTTCTGTTGTGGGTGTCATAAAGCTGTCACGCGCTGTCGGTAGAGCCATACACTGGCAAACAGAATGTCTTCACTCTCTCTATCATCATCTTTTTAAAAAAATAATCCACAATCAAAGGCAACAAAGTAATATCTCAATCTCCCAAAGCTCCTGACATAAACCTTCAAATCTGATGCCTATTGTGGGGAAGGAGGAGACCAGGATTCAAAGTGTAACAAGAGGAGGCAGCAAGAAGAGATCCTAGGGTTAATTGTCACCTTCACTGCAATGTAGCAGATCAACCAACCATTCTACACAATGACCCATGTTTGTGCTAATAACTTGTCCTAATAAATGTGTTAAATGGTTGACAGTTCTGCTACTGCCCATGTTGTGGCAAGTGGCAAAAAATGAAAGTTCACCCCCAAAAGTGTCTTTAAGACAGTGGTATGGTTGTTGTCAAATATGTTTTCAGCTAAATATTCATGCTGCTGACAAGCTATGGGGTGAATGATTCAGGAAGAATGCCTGTGTGCAGAACTGGAGAAGTCACGAAAAACAGGAACCTTGATAGTTGTGGAGGAGAACTGCATGTTAGAAAATAATGGAGTCACATTTATTGCCAGTGGGAAACAATAATGACAGGACTCAATTTTCAGTGAGCTTTGAGCTTAGTCATTTAATGGCCTGTCGCGTTCTCAATTCTGAATTTTTCTTCTCCTTCCCTTCCAGTGCTAAGGCCTGAACGATTTACAATCTATATGAATGAGCTGGTTGAAGGGGCCATGTGTATTGCAGACAAATTTACAGACAATGCAACGCTAGGTGGGAACGCAAGTTATGACGGGGACAAAAATGTCTCCAAAAATATAGAGATAGCTCAAGTGATTGGACAAAAAAATTGACAGATAGAGTACTGTATGGGAAAATGTGAGGTTGCCCACTTTGGTAGGAAGAATGGAAAAGAAAAATTTTATTTAAAATAGAGAAAGATCACAATGCTGTGTTACAAAGAGATCCGGATGCCCTTGCACGTGAAGCACAAAGTTCACATGAAGGTAATTAGAAAGGCAAATGGATCAGAGACCAGCATTGCACGAGGGATGGAGTATAAAAGTAGCGACATAGTGCTTGTGTGAGACCATGCCTAAAATGCTCTGTACAGTTTTGATCTCCTTATTTAAGGAGGGATATATTTGCAATGGAGACAGTTTAGAGAAGGTTCACCAGGTTGATTCCTGGAATGAATGTGTTGCCGAATAATGAAAGGTTGAACATGTTGCGGCTACACTTATTGGAATTTAAAAGAATGAGGGGCACTATCGACTTTATGATATTATGATCTTATTGAAGCATATCGGATCCTGAGCGAGTAGATGCTAAGGCGATGTTTCCCTTCATGGTTAAAACTACGGGACATAGTTTCAGAATAAGGGTTGCCCATTTAAGGTGGAGATGAGGAAGAATTTCTTCTCTCAGACGGTTGTAATTGTTTGAAATCTCTATCCCTGAGAGCTGTGAAGGCTGAGTCATTGAATGTATTCAGCACTGAGGTGGACAGCTTTTTGAACTATAGAGGACTCCAGGATTATCGGAAGTAGGGAAGAAAGTGGAGTTGAGGCCAAGATCAGATGTTATAATCTTACTGAATGGTGAAACAGGCTTCAAGAGCTGCATGGCTTATCCATACTATTTCTTTTGCCCTTATGTTCTCCGCCCCTTGCTATGTGGCCTTTGGGCAGTCACTAATGTATGGTGGTCTTTCTGAGAGCATGATTGGGAATAAAATGCAACCAATCAGCTTTGAAAAACGTCAGTTGTATTGGTAAATTGGAGTTTCAGAGGAAAGTTCGGAGTATTCTCAACTCCTGGCAGTGGTTTTTGACCACCCCTTCAAAATAATCTTGTCACCTTCCAAGAGTTCACCAGGATCAGGAAAATAAGAATTGTTGTATTTGATAAGGTCCCCCATGGTAGGCTTATGCAGAAAGTGAGGAGGCATGGTATAGTGGGAAATTTGGCCAGTTTGATAACGAACTGGCTAACCAATAGAAGTCAGAGAGTGGTGGTGGATGGCAAATATTCAGCCTGGAGCCCAGTTACCAGTGGCATACCGCAGGGATCAGTTCTGGGTCCTCTGCTGTTTGTGATTTTCATTAATGACTTGGATGAGGGAGTTGAAGTGTGGATCAGTAAATTTGCAGATGATACGAAGATTGGTGGAGTTCTGGATAGTGAGGAGGGCTGTTGTCGGCTGCAAAGAGACATAGATAGGATGCAGAGCTGGGCTGAGAAGTGGCAGATGGAGTTTAACCCTGACAAGTGTGAGGTTGTCCATTTTGGAAGGACAAATATGAATGCAGAATACAGGGTTAATGGTAGGGTTCTTGACAATGTGGAGGAGCAGAGAGATCTTGGGGTCTATGTTCATAGATCTTTGAAAGTTGCCACTCAAGTGGATAGAGCTGTGAAGAAGGCCTATGGTGTGCTAGCATTCATTAGCAGAGGGATTGAATTTAAGAGCTGTGAGGTGATGACGCAGCTGTACGAAACCTTGGTCAGGCCACATTTGGAGTACTGTGTGCAGTTCTGGTCGCCTCATTTTAGGAAGGATGTGGCAGCTTTGGAAAAGGTGCAAAGGAGATTTACCAGGATGTTGCCTGGAATGGAGAGTAGGTCTTACGAGGAAAGGTCGAGGGTGCTAGGCCTTTTCTCATTAGAACGGAGAAGGATGAGGGGCGACTTGACAGAGGTTTATAAGATGATCAGGGGAATAGATAGAGTAAACATTCAGAGACTTTTTCCCCGGGTGGAACAAACCATTACAAGGGGACATAAATTTAATATGAATGATGGAAGATATAGGGGGGATGTCAGAGGTCCAGTCAGGAAGATCGTAATTGTTCTTTGAGCTCACCTCCCTCAACAATCAACTGTCTCTTTATTCCCTAGAACCTAAAATATATCAACATCTTTTGTGAATATAATTGGATGATGTTAAATAGGTGGGAATAGACAGTCTTAGTGATGATACAAATATGCGGTCAGGAGCTCACATTGGGGTCATATATCACACCAATGTTGTGAACAATCTACTTCAGCCTCAGGCAGTTACCAGGGATAAGGATAGAGTTGCTAGCTAAGGTATGGAGTTCATAGCAGGGACTAAAAACAATGGCTTTGTTCTTCTCCATTTTCATTTGAAAGAAATTTCCACTAATCCAGTACCAGCCCTCAGATAATCTAGCAGCAGTGGAGGAGTTGAGAGATGTGGCGGTGAGGTAGAGCTGAGTGTTTGTCAGTGCACATGTGAAAACTAACGCCTTACATTTGGACGATGTCATTGCAGAACAGGATGTAGAGGCAAAATAGGAGGGGGTCAGATCCTGTCGTTGTTGTAGGAGGCGGAAGTGATGAAGCAAGGGGTACAGAAAGTGGGCCATACTGACTCTCAAACATCTTTGAGATGCTGGTTGAGTGAAAGCCTTAAGCTAAGCATTTCAGAGGCTCTGGTGTGGAAAGCGAAATCGTCTGAACAAATGTGGAGCCTGGAACCCGAGAGAAAGGAATGGTACTGTTACAGGAAACCAGGTGGGAAGAATCAGAATACAAGTAATTTGGTAATCTGTGGTTTGTTGGATATAACTGTAGAATGCCCATCGACATAGATGAGGTCCAGGGAAAGAATCAGGGGTGGTCACATAAAGATAATGGAAGAGTCAGTGAATTTATTCCAGTTTGAAAGGGGAAATCTCCACTGATAATCAGCAATCTAATGTAAAAGGAGGTTAAGGAGGAAGACTTGAGTGCAATTGGAAAAATTTACATTTGCCACACTCTACAAATACAGTCATACCTAGGAACCCTGCGGTGGTGTCTTCCATTTGTAGCAAGGTGAATGCACTTAAGGGAGGTTATTTACCTGAGGTGGTCACAGAGGACCAGACGGGCTTCGTCAAAGGTAGACAGCTCATCTCGAACATCAGGCGCCTGCTGAACGTGATAATGACCCCCTCCGGGGAGAGAACACAAGAGGTGATCGTCTCCCTGGACGCAGAAAAGGCCTTCGACAGAGTCGAATGGATATACCTCATAGAGATACTGGAGCGGTTCGGGCTTGGAACAGGGTTCACCGCATGGGTAAAACTCCTATACAACGCCCCCATGGCGAGTGTATGGACCAACAATACCAACTCCCAATACTTCCAGCTGCACAGGGGCACCAGACAAGGATGCCCACTGTCCCCACTGCTGTTCGCACTAGCAATCGAACCGCTAGCAATTGCACTCAGGGCAGCAAAAAATTGGAGGGGGATCCGAAGGGGAGGCAGAGAGCACAGAGTCTCACTCTATGCAGACGATCTGCTCCTCTACATCTCGGACCCACAAAGCAGCATGGACGGAATCATCGCGCTCCTGAAAGAGTTTGGAGCCTTCTCGGGCTACAAACTCAACATGAGCAAAAGCGAGATCTTCCCAGTACACCAGCAAGGGGGGGGGGGGGGCAGCACTAAAGGGGCTGCCGTTCAAACAAGCCCGACATAAATTCTGCTACCTGGGGATCCAAATAGCCCATGACTGGAAAGGGATCCACAAATGGAACCTCACCAGCCTGGCGGAGGAAGTAAAAAAGGACCTGCAAAGATGGAACACACTCCCACTCTCCCTCGCAGGAAGAGTCCAGACGATCAAAATGAACGTATTGCCCAGGTTCCTCTTCCTGTTTAGATCCATTCCGATCTACATCCCCAAGGCCTTCTTCATAGCGCTGGACAAACTTATCATGGCGTTCGTATGGGGGGGTAAAAATGCTAGGATCCCAAAGAAGGTCCTACAGAAAACAAAGTCCAGGGGGGGGCTAGCCCTCCGAATCTACAATTCTACCACTGGGCGGCAACAGCCAAGCGAGTAAGGGGATGGATCCAGGAGCCAGAAGCCGAGTGGGTGCGTGCGGAGGAGGCCTCCTGCATGGGGACCTCCCTCCGGGCCCTCGCCACGGCCGCACTCCCATCCCCACCCAAAATACACTCCAGCAGCCCAGTGGTGACAGCCACCCTCCAATCCTGGAACCAACTGCGGCAGCAATTTGGCCTGAACAAAATGTCGGACAAGGCTCCCATCTGCAACAACCATAGGTTCAAACCAGCACTGACTGACGCCACGTTCAAAAGGTGGAGACAGGACGGGGGGTCACTGACAGTCAGGGACCTATACACGGACGGCAGGATCGCAACACTGGACGAACTGACAGAGAAATTTCAGCTAGCTGGGGGGAACGAGCTACGGTACCTGCAGCTCAAAAACTTCCTACGAAAGGAGACAAGGACGCACCCACAACCGCCACGACAGACACTACTGGAAGACCTACTGGACGCAAGTATCCTAGAGAAAGGGAACTGTAGTGACATGTATGGCCGACTGGTAGATAGGGACGACACCGTACTGGACGCAACAAGAAGGAAATGGGAGGACGACCTGGGGATGGAGATAGGGTGGGGACTCTGGAGCGAAGCACTGCAAAGGGTCAACTCCACCTCCACGTGCGCAAGGCTCAGCCTGACGCAACTAAAAGTGGTACATAGAGCCCACTTAACGAGAAACGTATGAGTAGGTTCTTCCCGGAGGTGGAGGACAGATGTGAGCGGTGCCAAAGAGGCCCGGCCAACCACGCCCACATGTTCTGGTCTTGCCCCAGACTTGTGGAGTACTGGACAGCCTTCTTCGAGGCCATGTCCAAAGTGGTGGGGGTGAGGGTGGAGCCATGCCCGATAGTGGCGGTCTTCGGGGTTTCAGACCAGCCAGATCTATTCCTGGGGAGGAGGGCGGACGCCCTTGCCTTTGCCTCCCTGATCGCCCGCCGTAGAATCCTGTTTGGCTGGCGGTCAGCAGCACCACCCAGAGCTGCAGACTGGCTGTCCGACCTCTCGGATTCTCTCCAAATGGAGAAAATCAAATTCGCCATCCGAGGGTCGGACGACGGCTTCCACAGAACGTGGGAGCCATTCATGCAATTGTTCCGGGACCTGTTTGTGGCCAACGTACAAGAGGAAGAATAGTCGGGGGAAGGTAGACGGCGGGGAGGGGGGGGGGCTACGGGCTCGTTACGGGGGTTTGATGGCTAGCTAAGGCCCAAAACCAAACTAAATAAATGCCAATAAACATGTTGGGGAATGTAAAATATGTATGCCGGCGAAAAGGGGGAGGCCACAGTTATTACTACGAAGATGCTCACCTGTAAATATAGATGTTAATTTTTGCGTGTTCTTTTTTTTTCTCTCTCTCTAACAATTTGTAATTTGTTCAATATAAAACATGAAAACTGAATTAAAATCATTTATAAAAAAAAAAGGGAGGTTATTCAGCATGTTATTCAGGAGGAGAGCAAGTTCAGGCAAGTGGAGGCTAGAAGTTCAAACTGGCGTGGCCATTGTTTGAAGAAAATAATTTCTGATCAGTTGGTAAAGGAAGTAGACTTGGATGTTCAACAAATCCTATATATAAACGATGTCTGTTTTTTGATCCAGATATACCAGAATTATTGTCACACTCTAGCATTCAATTAATTGGCAGTAATATAACAAATAGGAACCAAGTTAGGCCACATAACCCTTCAAACCAGGTTTATCATTCTACGTGATTATGACTGAACTACATCAATTGTACTTCCCTGCCCTCTGCCCAAATTCCTTGATTCCCATGGTCTCTCAAAGTAAATTGATCTTAGTCTTGACAGCTGAGCATCTGGGCAGACATTGCAAAGGTTCAACACCCTCTGAAGAACTTTCTCTTCACCTCAGTCTTAAATAGCTGACCCCTTATTCTGAAACTATGACCGCTAATTGTAAAAACTCTACCCAGGGGAATCAACCTCTCAGCATTTATCCTGGCCAACCCTCTAAGAATTGTATAACAATAATAATCTTTATTAGTGTCACTAATGGCTTGCATTAACACTGCAATGAAGTTACTGTGAAAATCCCCTTGCCGCCACACTCCGACGCCTGTTCGGTGACACTGAGGGAGAATTCAGAATAATAATAATCTTTTATTGTCACAAGTAGGTCTACATTAACACTGCAATTAAGTTACTGTGAAGTTCCCCTATTCGCCACATTCCTGCGCCTGTTTGGGTGCACTGAGGGAGAATTCAGAATATCCAAATTACCTAATAGCACATCTTTTGGGACTTTGGGAGGAAACCGGAGCACCCGGAGGAAACCCATGCAGACAGGGGAGAATATGCAGACTCCAGACAGACAATGACCCAAGCCAGGAATTGAACCTGGGTCCCTGGCACTGAAAAGCAACTGTGTTAACCACAGTGCTGCTGTGTATAGGTTACAAAATGTTCACCTCTCATTCTTTTAAACTCCAGATGATATATAGGCATGTTCTGCTTCATATTTACCATCACAGGATGGAGCTAGTCACTACGAGCATGCTTCTTACATTCCCATGGTAACACAGCTGACAGCGTGTTGTGACATTAATGAGGAAGATTGAGCCAAATGCTGAAACAAGAGCACCATCCAGGGCACACCTTCCTTTCTGCAGCTTTCTCAGTACAACTGCCTCTATATTATTCAGCTGAGTACTTTTCACCAGAACATTTTAAATAATGTGTATCTGCATCACACCTTTGAACATTCAACCCGTTGTTACTGAGAAAAATATGGCATCAGTGTCAATTATGGTACGAATTTGATGACTTGCTATCTCACAGCGTCAGAGACCTGGGCTTGATTCTGACCTCGGGTGACTGTCGGAGTTTGCACCTTATCTCCGTGTCTGCGTGGATTTCTTCCGGGTGCTCCGGTTTCATCCCACAGTTCAAAGATGTGCAGGTTTGGCTGGATTGGCCATGCTAAATTGCCCCTTAGTGTCAAAGGTCAGGTGGGGTTACGGGGATGGGGCGAGGAAGTGAACCTGGGTGGGATTTTAGAGGCTCCTTTAGAGAGATTCTGTGATCTGGAATATGGTGGAAGCTCTACACTCACTGAACCAGTATCAAGGCATTTCATTGACCTGCCCTTTAAATGTTCCTATTTTACCACAGAATTCGACCCAACTTGCTCCCAAAAGACCAAATGTGTTCAGGCCTTACTCCAGAGCAGGTGTAAGCCCTCTCCTGGAGTATAACAAAGCCCCTTCAAAGCAGAAAACAATGACTGACTTAAGCTATGGTGCCGCTTCCTCCCTCTCTAGCTTCTGCCTCCGACGGAGGGCACGAGACTGCACAAATATTTAATTGACACTATTCTCAAGATGCGGGTCTATATCAGCAACAGGACACATAGCTGCACCGTTAGAGAATCCACAGAATTTTCACCCATGTGTTGGAGTGTTGATGTTGTCTTAAATTGAACTATAGAACCATAATACACTGGAGAAGACCATCCGGCCACTTGTGCATGTACTGGCTCTTTGAAAGCATTCTTCAGTTGCCTAACTTCCTCACTCTCTCCCCATTGCACCGCAATTCTTTCTTCTCTATCTCAACTTTTGAATTAGACTGCAGCCTGGAAATCCCACTGTGCAAATTTAACACATCGGTATCAAATTCCTCTTGTCAGCTGTTTTGACAGAGATGTGAACCCATTAATTTGAAGCAGGTTAGCAGTCCTGTTGAACAGCACACAGAGGAATTTGATCCGAATGCTTTAAGCCTTGTCACACACAGTAATTTTCAGGCCTACAATTAAGAACATAACGATGTATTAAATAGTAGCAGGAGTAGGGCATATGTCTTCAAGTCTGTTTTTATCTTCCTCAATTCCATTTTCCTACCTGATCCACATATATTTTAATTTCCTCAGAGTCCCAAAATGTATTGACCTCAATAAGAACAACTTCTTAAAAATAAATTTATGGATGTGAGTGTCGCTGGTTAGACCAGGATTTATTGTCCATCCCTAGTTGCCCTTCAGAAGTTGGTGGTGAGTTGCCTTCTTGAACTGTTGCAGACCCTGATGTGTAGGTACACCCACTGTGCTGTGAGGGAGTTTCAGGATGTTGCCCCAGCGACAGTGAAGGAACAGCGATATATTCCCAAGTCAGGGTGATGAGAGACTTGGAGGGGATGCTACAGGTGGTGGGGTTCCCAGGTATCTGCTGCTCTTGTCCTTCTACGTTTCATGTGGGTCATGGGGGGCACCAGTGGAAGATTCTACAGGAAATTTATGGCAGTGTAAAACTGATTTTTGTGTCTCCCACTGAATTCTGTCCCCTCCACCCACCATTGAACCTGCCAGCAGTGAGGGCAATGGAAAATTTTACCCTTTGTTTCTTGCTTCTCAACAATTTCCTTCCCTTCCCCACATGTCCCCCCCCCCCCCCCCCCCCAACTGTCCCCCCCTCCAAAGTATTTCCTGTATTATCAGGCACAGCTCCATGTTCATGCACCAGTATCTCAGCAAGTGACTATAATTCATGTGTGATCATTTACATTCCGTGTCAGTATACCGCTCCTGGCCTGTTGTGCATCTATTAACTGGAGGTTACTGGGTCATTATCTGAAGAGGAGAACCTTTCCAGTTTCTCCCAGCAATGCCAATTGTAGCACCACCTACTGGTTCTTGCTCAGCTGAGATTATCTATGAAAGAGACATTCATGTGCAGGGACCAGCTCTCTCTGCAAACAAAACGAATATGTTGAAGCCTTGAGCATTTTGGGAATTCCCCGCAGCTTGGGAACCCCTGTTGCTTTCTTCATAGCAATGCCTCAGCCGTCAGAATTAACTTGCCAACCAATCTACATCCTTTTCTCTTGTAGTATAAATTGTTGTGATGTTTGAAATTTGATATTGTTGTGTTTGTCCTGATGAGTATCAGGCAAAAAGCTTCAACAGCATGTCTCTCTTTTCAGCAATTTTCAAAGTCTGCACCACAAAATGACTATTTGCATCGTACTTGAGCATTGCTTAAGGTGTCAATTTGGACAATGGAAAGTTCTTATCAATCAGTGTCCAGTGTCAGCCTGCACATGAAACAGTTGACAGCCTGAAGAGACTTGTTAACTCCAAATTGTGTAAAGAAACCAACGCTGTGATAAACCGAGGGAGAATTGTTCTTTCCCATTACGCTAATTGCAAACAAATACCGTGACCCTAACGAATGCTGAGGTGTCTGCTTGACATTAATTGCAGATACGAGACGTGTCATTATACCTTATGCCTCATTATTGTATCGACAGGTGTGGTGGGGGGCGGGGGGGGGGGTGGTATCGAAGAGCACCTACACATTGTTGCAAGCGAAATAATGGCTGCATTCCTGTGCTGTGCCAGCTTGTATTAATAACTCTCATCAAGACATAATCCCTTGGTGTCACAATATGTCGAAAACAAAGTTACTCACAATCCTACTTTCATTTCAACTGTATGAACAATATATAATTTTTCTGTCTTCTAGACAGCTCAATTTTTAAATCAGCAAAAGTATTAACAATATCTCTTGTAATACAATCTAGCAGTGACATTTCCAGCATGTGTCAACAGAGATACATCATCTGCAATGAGGACAGCTATAATTTTAATGAGGGATGATGTTAATGCAAGACTATCACCAAGTATTTGCTGTCTCTGAGGGTGTTTGTGAACTTTAAATGACTTTTAACTGCTGGGGGTGGCCAACTCTTTTTCATTTTCTGGTGAACCGGGAGATTGACAATGCGCGGTGCATTTAAAGCAAATTGAATATGTTAGGCGATTCCATCGCATGTTGTAATACATAGTGCCGTGCATCTGCTAGATGGGCCTCAGACCCTCCCCCAGAATTGGTGAAGCCACTCAATTGTTCTCGGGTTTGCAAGCAATGTTTTTAAACTTCTACCAGTTGTCTTTGGAAAAATAGTGACAAATAAGTCAGGAATTATTGCCCACCCCCAGTTGCCTTGGCAAGGCAGTAGTTGAGCTTCTGGAACTGATGTCCATGTCTTGATTCGACCATGTGAGGTGCTGGACTACCAGAGAGGAGATAAATTAACTAAATTGGAGTGTGACTGAATTCTCATACAGATGGTACATCTTCACAAGAGCCTGTATTGTTGATTAGTATGGACAGGGAAGTCCCCACTACTCAATCAAAAGGTCATAAGAAAGGCACTATGTATCCATTTAATGTTACAACCTTCATTATCCAGTGCACATATGACGGTTTCCCCAATGCCATTAGGGTCAGTGTACCTGGTCCACCCACTCACCAGCTCCCGCCCTGAGCCCTGAAGTCCCTCTTCCCCCGCTGACTTCCACCCCAAATTCTCAACTTCAAAGTCTTCTGTTTCCCTTGCCATTACCGGGGACTTTGCCAGTTGGCTCCTCTTGCCCCTAGCTCCCATTCCCATTCTCAGCAAGCACTGAGGGCCCGAGATAATAAAAGCAAAGCACTACAGACCCTGGAAATCTGAAATAAAAACAGAACATGGTGGAAGAACTCAGCTGGTCTGACAGCATCTGGGGGCGAGGCCAGTGTTAACGTTTCGAGAACAAAATGACAGTTCTTCGGAACTGAGGTTCCAGGGCTGCTTCAGCTGATCCCTGCTCTGACCGACTTCTGCCACTAGATGGAGCCCAGTCAACCCAAAAGGGGGCATTGCATTCACTGTACATAATGTCTGTTTGATATTTTAAAATGTATTTTACCACGAAGGTGATTTCATTTAGGAACGTATACATAAACTTACAATGTTTACATTTTTGTTCTGCTGAGAAACATCCTAAAGAGCTGCATTGCAATATTTATTTTAGGTCTAGTGATTTATTTTACTTTGTAAGTTATTTTAGCTAGGATTACACAGTATTACACATGTACAGCACAATGCAGTTTTACTGGGCAAGAAATGCCCAATTGAACCTAACTCCGGTTTTAACATTGGTTCCTATGGGAACCTATGGTTTGCTTTTAAGTTGTTCCACTTAAAGTCATGGCTTTCAGGCGTGCAAGCACACTAATAATCTTTATTAGCGTCACAAGTAGGCTTACATTAACACAACAATGAAGTTACGACTGTGAAAATCCTCTAGTCACCATACTCCGGCTCCTGTTCGGATACACTGAGGGAGAATTCTGAATGTCCAATTCAGCTAACAGCATGTCTTTCGGGACTTGTGGGAGGAAACCGGAGCACCCGGAGGAAACCCATGCAAACACAGGGAGTACGGGCAGACTCCGCACAGACAGTGACCCAAGCGGGAATCGAACCCGGTCCCTGTCGCTGTGAAGCCACGGTGATAACCACTGTGCTACTGTGTCGCCCATTACTTTGAGCAAGGATGTACTGTGGTATCTCTTAAATACTGTTCCTTGTGGTAAGTGTTGTTTTATGA
This sequence comes from Scyliorhinus canicula, assembly GCF_902713615.1. Taxonomy (NCBI): domain Eukaryota; kingdom Metazoa; phylum Chordata; class Chondrichthyes; order Carcharhiniformes; family Scyliorhinidae; genus Scyliorhinus; species Scyliorhinus canicula. The sequence goes on along the minus strand of NC_052165.1, from coordinate 63,330,578 downwards.
GGACTGGAACAGTATATCATGTCACTCACGATGTATTATGTTACCCTTAACCTGTAACTGTGTAATTTGAATGTGTTGCTGTCATGAAATAAATGCTCAGATCATGTGAGGTCAGGCTTGAACCATTGAAATCAAATTATTGTGGAGAAATTGAGGCAAATAGGGCAGCACGGTGGCACAGTGGTTAGCAATGCTGCTTCACGGCGCCGAGGTCCCAGGTTTGATCCCGGCCCCGGGTCACTGTCCGTGTAGAGTTTGCACATTCTCCCCATGTCTGCATGGGTATCACCCCCACACCCCAAAAATGTGCAGGGTAGGTGGATTGGTCATGCTAAATTGTCCCTTAATTAGAAAAAAAGATAATTGGGTTCTCTAAATTTATTTATCAGAAAACAAATTGGCTCGCAGATTAGTTTCTACTTGGATTGGGAAGTTTTGCAGATTGGGAAATACTGGTCAGTTTTAGGTGCAGCTCACGAGCACGAATCTGGATTTGCTTGTCTTTTTTGTAAGATTTTGTTTGAATCTGCAAGGTAGTGCGAAGTGGTCTACACTTACACCATGCTGGATAAATCGCTTGCGGTTCCCATTCACGGTGAATCAGATGTTATACAATGGGAGTTTTATGCCTGTAGTGCACATTCAAGGCTGTTGACTTATGGTAACTGAATCTTCCAAAGAGCGACCATGGTACTGATGACTACAATACAATCTTTCCCGGTGTATTTGATTTTTATTAAATATTCTGAGCTATTAAAGCTTTGCAGGGTAACCAAGAAGATTCTGAGCAACTTGCAATTGGTGTGTTGGGTTGAACATTAGTGGAAAAGTTGAGGGAATGTTGCTCTTTATTTCATTCAGTGTGACTCTGCACTATGGTCCTGTAATGGGAGAACCTGGGGTTTGATTGTGGGGTTTAAGCTGCAATGCAAGGGGATACAGGCTTCTGCCATCATTGGCAACCGCAGAATTGAGAACTATCAACACTGGCTAGAGTGCCTGGGGCTGTAACATTGAGAGAGTCTCTAGCCTGCACAAGAACAGGAGGGTGAAAGGTCACATGGTGTCTATACTGAGTGGGTGGCACGGTGGCGCAGCGGGTGTGACAGGTCACTGTCCGTGTGGAGTTTGCACATTCTCGCTGTGTCTGCATTGGTCTCACCCCCACAACCCAAAGATGTGCAGGGCAGGTTGACTGCCCACACTAAATTGCCCCTTAATTGGAAAAAAAAGAATTGGGTACTTTAAATTTCTTTCAAAATGGTGGTTGCACTGAGCGGAAAACTCAGGGTCGTTCCACAGGGCAACAGTTGGGGCTGGTGGGGTGCCTATCTTAGTGAGGAGCAGGGAGGGAAATCCTGAAAGAGAGAGAGAGAGGTATGGGTATGAATCTAAGAACATGGGGAATGGGAATACTGACATGGGAAGCTTATTGGAATGGGGTTCAGGCACATGGAAGAATGCTTCCCCAAGTGCAGAAACCTTTGTAGGACACCAGTTTTGGCACTATTGAGGGGACCCCAGAGTCACGGTGGTGAGGGTAAAGATCACAGAATAGAATTCCAAAGCATGAGGTAGGCAGGGTCTGCTGAATTGAGGTAGCAGGATATTGCAATATGGTGAGGATGGCGGCAGAGATTGGGGTAGAAGAAACTAACCGGATAGTCTTGTCCTTTCCCCTTTCCCCTTTAATGACACTGGCCAGGGGATGGTTTCAAGTGTAATTGTGCATTAATAAGGCAGAATCTGGCATGTCTTCAACAACAGTTTGCATTAATATGGCATCCTTGATGTCATAAACCATCCCACAGGGCACTTTACAGGAGAGTTCTCAAACCACATTTGAGAGAACCACAGACGGAGATGTTGGGGCAGGTGACCAGAACCCGCTCAGAGATAGGTTATAAGGAACGTCTTAAAGGAAATGAGTGAGAGGTTTTAGGGAGTTAATTACAAAGCTTTGGGCCAAAACAGCTATAGGGATGGCTTTGTATAGTGCAGTCATGTAAATGGCGGCACGGTGGCACAGTGGTTCGCACTGCGGTCTCACAGCATCATGGGCCCGGATTAAATTCCAGCCTTGGGTGACTGGGTGGAGTTTGCACTTTCTCCCCGTGTCTGCGTGGGTTTCCTCTGGGTGCTCCGGATTCCTCCCATACTCCAAAAATGTGCAGATTACATGAAAGATTAAATCATAGAATTTACAGTGCAGAAAGAGGCCATTCGGCCCATCGAGTCTGCACCAGCTCTTGGAAAGAGCACCCTACCCAAGGTCAACACCTCCACCCTATCCCCATTACCCAGTAACCCCACCCAACACTAAGGGCAATTTTGGACACTAAGGGCAATTTACCATGGCCAATCCACCTAACCTCCATATCTTTGAACTGTGGGAGGAAACCGGAGCACCCGAAGGAAACCCACGCACACATGGGGAGAATGTGCAGACTCCACACAGACAATGACCCAAGCCGGAATCGAACCTGGGACCCCTGGAGCTGTGAAGCAATTGTGCTATCCACAATGCTACCGTGCAGCGTATATGAATTGTCATCAGTTGATACATAGGCCTTCGTGGTAAGACTGCTTGCACGGCCCGTGGTAAAGAATGATGCGCAGAATCCACTGGGTCCATGCAACTATGCTCTTTGTATGTCTCTGCCTCTCTGTCCTCTTTCCTCCTTTAAGACCTGGCTTTTGTACCACCCTTTTGGTCTTTTTTGCTCATATCTCTTTACGTGGCCCAGTGTCAAATGTTTTTGATAAGCTCCTTGTGAAACACCTTCCGATGCTTGACTGTGTCAAAGGTGCTCTATACTTGTGAGTCAATATAGTTAAAATCTTTGGTGCACTTCCCTTCAAATTTCCCTAACTCCCACCAACACCACTTAATTCCCCGCTGTTACCAGACTCCTCTTATGGACTGACCTCATTAACGCTACATCCCTGTATTCTTCACGCAATGCTGGTGTTTATGTATTTACGTTTTTTACCTTGTGTTGTCCTATTATGTATTTTCTTTTATATCCTTATCTTTTCATGTACTTAATGATCTGTTGAGCTGCTCCCAGAAAAATACTTTTCACTGTACATTGGTACACATGCCAATAAACAAAGTCCAAATCCAACTATCGGTAAACTCACCCTTCAGTTATTTGCAGTTTCTGACTCCCTGCTGTCTGCAAATTAGCTGCATAAATCATAAAACCTCCCACCTTTTGGTGGCTTTGTTTTCCTGCACAACGTTGCTTGCACTTTAACCGAGGGATATTCCGCCAGCCTGATGTGGTGATATGCATCACTGTAAATACACAAGGGGTTAATGTAAATACACGTAGACTAGATAGACATTAGAGGGAGCACCAGAGACATGACACACAGACAATCAACCAATAGGCCAGTAAGATAGGACATGACCAATGGCCATTCACGATACACACAGAGGTGACACTACTACAGGAGGGCATTACACCAACCCATATATAAAGGACACAGCACACATGATCCTCCTTTTTCCAGTGGAGACACTCAGTGAGTACAGACACAGGGTTGATTGAACATCACACCCACCACGTGGATTGGAGCAGACTGGTTCGTCAGTCTGAGTAGCTATAGAAGGATTAACAGTAGAGTCGAATCCAAGTAGGAGAATTGTTAATAGTTCAATAAACGTGTTGAAGCTGTCTCCACGCCTGAACCTTCCTTTGTCAGAGTGCACATCAAGGAAGCAGCTTATGCTACGACAAGACACCTGACAGGCACAACACTAAAATGCGACCTGATTGCTGGAATCTAGAACTCACCACTTTGAGAATGTGACTCATGATGTGCAACTCCTTGAGATACATGGAGAGCCACCAAATAGTCCAGACTAGGGAAAAGCTACAGGAAGCATCACCTGCTAGCTCTGTGTGTGATTTTCCATCCACTGAAAATGAAATGAAAATGAAAATCGCTTATTGTCACAAGTAGGCTTCAATGAAGTTACTCTGAAAAGCCCCTAGTCGCCACATTCAGGCGGCTGTCCGGGGAGGCTGGTACGGGAATCGAACCGTGCTGCTGGCCTGCTTGGTCTGCTTTAAAAGCCAGCGATTTAGCTGAGTGAGCTAAACCAGCCCCAGGGGCTGTATTTGAAAAACTATCCTCAGCCATTACAGCAAGTCTCTCTAAGGATCAATGAGGCAGTATAAAGAGATGAAGAAAGTATTGCGTTTATATAGTGCCTCTCTCTACCTAAAAACGTCGCAAACATTTTACAGCTGATTAAGTATTTCTGAAGTGTAGTCACTGCTGAGATTTAAGATTGTAGAGGAGCTCATCATGTCTTTGCTTTATGTTATTTGGTTATTTAACACACTTCTCCTGCAGTGAAAATCAATTGAGCAATTGCTTTGATTGCTTAAGGTAACAGTTTTGTCGGGGAATTTAAATTGGGGAACAAAGAAATGGCTGACCAATTAAATACATACTCTGGTTCCGTCTTCACAAAGGAGGACATAAATAATGGACCAAAACTGTTGGGGAACACAGGGGCAAGATTCTCCACCGGTGGGATTCCCCCTTTTGCTGGCACCCAGGGGGTTTCCCGACGTGGTGGGGCTGCCCCACAATGGGAAACCCCATTGACTGGCTGGTGTGATGGAGAAGCCCGCTGGCGGGTCGAGGCAGAAAAGTGGCGCGGCGGAGAATCTAGCCCAGGGTTTAGTGAGATGGAGGAGCTGAAGGAAATCAGTATTAGTAGGGAAATTGTATTGGGAAAATTAATGGGATTGAAGGCTGATTAAACTGCCAACGTCTGGTAATCTACATCCCAGAGTAAGTAAGGAAGGGGCCCTAGAGATAGTGGTTACATTGCGGTCTTCATCCAAGATTCTATAGACTGGGACAGTTCCTACAGATTAGAGGGTAGCTAATATAACCCCACTATTTAATAAGGGAGGTAGAGAGAAAACTGGGAATTAAAGACCAGTCAGCCTGACGTCGGTAGTGGGAACAACGCTTGAGTCTATTATAAAAGATTTAATAGCTGAGCACTTGAAAAACAGGCAGAATCAAACAGTGTCAGCATGGATTTACAAAACGGAAATCATGCTTGCCAAATCTACTGGAATTCTTCGAGGATGTAACTCGTAGAGTTGATGAGGGAGAGCCAGGGGATGTGATTTATTTGGACTTCCAGAAGTTTTTTGAAAAAGTTCCACAGAAGAGATAAGCATGTAAAATTAAAGTGCATTCTATTGGGTATAGTGTATTGAGATGGACAGAAAATTGGTTGGCAGACAGGAAACAAAGTGTGCAAATAAACGGGTCCTTTTCCGAATAGCAGGCAGTGACAAGTGGAGTATCGCAGGAATCAGTGCTAGGACCCCAGCTATTCACAATGTATATTAATGATTTAGATGAGGGAACTAAATGTAATATCTTCAAATTTAAAGATGACACAAAGCTAGGTGGGAGGGTGAGCTGTGAGAAAGTTGCAGAGTTGCTTTAGTGTGATTTGAACAAGTTGAGTGAGTGCATGACAGATATAGAATAATGTGGATAATTCATAGAATCGTAGCATCTCTACAGTGCAGAGGGAGGCCATTCAGGCCATTGAGAGGCCATCCAAAAGGTTAGGTGGGGTTACGGGCATAGAGTGGTGACATGGGTTTAAGTAGGGTGACCTTTCCAAGGGCCGGTGCAGACTCGGTGGGTTGAATGGCTTCCTTCTGCACTGTAAAGTCCATGAGACTGCACCGGCCCTTGGAAAGAGTACCCTACCTAGGCCGGACTCTATCCCCATAACCCCATCTAACCTTTTGGACACTAAGGGACAGATCAGTGTGGCCAATCCACCTAACCTGCATATCTTTCAATTGTGGGAGGAAACTGGAGCACCCGGAGGAAACCCATGTAGACATGGGGAAAAGTGCAAACTCCACACAAACACTCACCTTGAGGCCGGAATTGAACCCGGGTCCCTGGTGCTGTGAGGCAGCAGTGCTAACCACGTGCTGCCCTGTGAGGTTATCCACTTTGATAACAAAAACAGGAAGCGACTATATGATTGGCTATAGCTTGAGAGAGGGGAATGTGCAATGAGACCGCCATGTCCTTGTACACGTGTCGCTGAAGGTAAGCATGCAGGTGAAGACAGAATGTTAGGCCTTCATAGTGAGAGGATTTGAGTACAGGAGCTGGGATATCTTGCCGCAGTTGGACAATGCCTTGGTGAGACCACACCTGTGTGCACCCCTGCTCCTCCTATCTGAGGTAGGATGTTCTTGCAATGGAAGGAGTTCAAAGAAAGTTTACTAGACTGTTTTCAGGGATGGTGGGATTGACATATGAGGAGAGATTGAGTCGGTTACGATTATATCCGCTGGAGTTCAGAAGAATTAGGGGGATCGCATAAAAGCATATAAAATTTAATCGGGCGAGACAGGGTAGATGCAATGAGGATGTTCCCGATGGTGGTAGTATCCACAACCAGGGATCACAGACTGAGGATATGGGGTAGACCATTTAGGACTGAGATGAGGAGAAATGCCTTTACCCAAAAAGTGGTGGGCCTGTGGAATTCTCTACCACAGAAATCAGTTGAGGCCAAAACATTGCCTGTTTTCAAGAAGGAGTTAGGGCCGAAGGGGGATTGAAGTATATAGGGGGAAAGCAGATCAGGTTACTAAGTTGGATGGTCAGCACTGATCATAATGAATGGCGCAGCAGGCTTGAAGAGCAGAAAGGCCTCCCTCTGCTCCTATTTTCTATGTCTGGTGCTACAACTGCGCCAATGTAAATATCACTTTTGTACCACACAATGGCAGCAGACTACAAATCATTTCACTGCTGAGCTTTATTCTCTTCATTGAAGATCAAGTTTTATCAGTGCAACCCACACACTGTGGACTACGCTGATTTACACAGAAGGAGGAAACGTTTTTTGACTTTAATCGCATTTTGATTAAATTGTTTTTCTCTCAGGAAATTAAATTGTTTTTCAGACTTGGGGCACAATCCATGTCACAACTCGGCATTATTGTGTCAAACTTCTAATATGCCATTTTTAAGAACTATTATTTGTGACCAAAACATTAACCTCCTATCCCATGGTGCCTTTCTTAAAGCATTCAGAGAGGCTGTTCAGCGTCATTTTTGAAAATATGCATTTTGAGTGCAATTATCTTCATATAACTGTACATTCAAAGAAAAATAACAACTCATTTTCACAGCTTAGGATACTTCAATGTTGTCCCACTTTATAAATCACTCTCGGTGCTCTTCATCAATGAGGTGTCAGATCTCCAAAACAACTCATATAAAAATCATTTCATTTTGATCGCAGGGCTCAGACGATTTCCTCAGCCACAGGAAGTAGGTGACTCAGAAGAATTTGTGTCAGGATTTTCCCCACTGTGGACAAGAGGAAACTAACTCGACAGTTTCCACAGCATGATTTTATCGTCCTCCTTAAAGATAATTACTGTCACATTCCTGTAGTTGCAGGGATTCTTATTTTCTTCCAGATCCATAGGTGAGCAAAGGTCTGCCAGCTTTGAAGACCTCAGCTGGAATACCGTCAGGACTGCAGACTTTGTTGTTTTTCCACTGTTTGATTGCTTGCTGCAACTCTCTCATCGCTGGTGGTTCACCTGTGGGTTATACCACGGAGTGCTGGGGATATCAGCTCTCACTGTAGACTCATGGTTGAGGAATTGTTCAACATGTTCTTTCCCATGTTGACAGGCTGCTCGTTTTTGTTCCAGGAAGTCACATATTTCAACATGTTTTCATTGAACCGGTCTTGGGGGCGATGATACTCAAACCTCATGGTCTGTATAGCAGATTTTATTTGATCGCACTGTTCTAAAACTGAATTGGGTGTGTTTTCCAAACTGGTCAGCAGCTGCACTTGGAATTCCTCTCTGCCTTACGTTTATGGCTGAGACCTTGATCTTCTTCCTCTTGGGCCTTGTAATGTCTTGGGGCTAACCGATGAAGCAAGTCGGTGATCTGTCCATCAGGCATCATTCCCCCCCCCCTTCCCCCACCCCACCCCGCCCCCCCATGGATCGAGTGATACAGGCGTCACTTAAATCTTTGACTTGAACAATGACATAATCCGGGAGGTGCCGATGCTTTGATCTAGGATGCCTCCATATGGTTTGGTATTTGTCCTTCTGGCAGACGAGGGTGTTCGCTGGAATGAGGCTATGCTTGGTATGCTTTGTCAGCAAGAGACATCATTTGCACTGGCCTTTCCCACACTGTTTTTCCCATTGGTACGCATTCCAGTTATTGGAATCACCGTCAAGTCTTGTCATTAAAGTCCCCCTGAAAGAAGATTACTTTTTCTTCCTTTGTAAAGACTTCATCAAGGTCAGAATTGCGTTTTTTCTTCACATTTTCATTGGAGTCGATGGTTGGGGCCTAAGGGCTGATGATTGTGGCATACTGGTCATAGTTGAGCTGGAGGTGAAATGTCAGGAGCCTTTCATTTCTACAACTGGGGGCTTCTGGCAGTGCATCCATGATCCTATTCTCAATGGCAAAACCAACTCGAGTGGACATGAATCTCGCTGCCAGCCTTTCCTTTCCAGTTAAAAGTGTCCCCTTGTTTGTTCCTTCAGCTGCACCTCACCAGGAAAGCTTTAAGCCTTTCATAGATTATCACAGAATTTACTGCAGAAGGAGGCCATTTGGCCCATCGAGTCTGCACCGGCTCCTGGAAAGAGCACCCTACCCAAGGTCAACACCTCCACCCTATCCCCATAACCCAGTAACCCCACCCAACACTAAGGGCAATTTTGGACACTAAGGGGCAATTTATCATGGCCAATCCACCTAACCTGCACATCTTTGGACTGTGGGAGGAAACCGGAGCACTCGGAGGAAATCCACGCACACACAGGGAGGATGTGCAGACTCTGCACAGACAGTGACCCAAGCCGGAATCGAACCTGGGACCCTGCAGCTGTGAAGCAATTGTGCTATCCACAATGCTACCGTGCTTCCCAAAGTTTCAGAGGAACCTTCGACATTGTCTTTATTTCCAGGCAAATCCAAGAACGATATTAAGAATAACATCAGGAACTCTTCATTTGCGTTCATTGATCGCACCAAACCATGTGACTGAGTAAATCGTGATGCTCTGTAGCTGGAGCTCCTAAGATTTGGATGTTCACGAAGCTTCATTGCAATCCTGCAACTCGTCATTAAGACATGAATGCAACTAACTTGATTTTGTAATCCATACTTTCTAAAGCAAGGCTGTATGATAGCTCCGATACTATTTATAATCTACCTGACAGTGGCTATTACCTCATCAAAGGTCAACTGTGCTCTGGTGTCAATATTAAATGGTCCAGAATGAAAAGTCAGTCACCTCTGAACCAAAGCTTCTCTCCATATATATTCATTATGGTGGCTCAAAGCCAATACTAGGCAGACTTCCAAGTAGAACTAAACAAGAGTTTGTTAATAGCAAGAAAAGGTAAACTATACAAAGGCAAATTCCCTAAACATGTCTTCACTCTCTGGCTCCAGGGTCCACTCCAACTGGCACCTAGCTCCCAGGGACCCCTGCTCCCGCTCCCAGGGCCCCCGTGCTTTTGCCCCATTGGTCAGGGTTCACGCGCTCCCACCTGATAGGCCCTGAGCTAGTCATGTGGACCAAGAGGACTCGACCCTTAAAGAGGTTGTGCTACCTCACACATGATCTAGTTTGTAGATGATTGCAATGTCATTCCCACTCTTCACCAGATTTACAAGCCTCTCTCCAGCTCTTCAATTCTACGTGCAAGAAACTCAGCTTGTCCTTGAATGTTGCTGAAATAAACCCCAGAGCAGGGGCGGCATTCTCCCCTACCCGGCGTGACGGAGGGTGCCGGAGTAGGGGAGTGGCGCCAACCACTCAGGGGTCGCGCCTCCCCAAAGGTGGGGAATTCTCCCCACCTTTGGGGGCCAGCCCCGCGCCGGAGCGGTTTGCACCAGAAGACTGGCGCAAAAAACCGGCGCCACCGGCAGCGGGGCTGGCCGAAAGGCTTTTGCCGGTCGGCGCATGCGCCGGCAGTGACGTCAGCGGCAGCTGGCCGCTGACGTCACTGCCGGCGCATGCGCGATGTGGTGTTCCCTTCCGCCTCCGCCATGGTGGAGGCCGTGGCGGGCGCGGAAGAACATAGTGCACCCAGGGCACTGGCCCGGCCCCTGATCGGGGGGCCCCGATCGCGGGCCAGGCCACCGTGGGGGCACCACCCGGGGTCCGATCGCCCCCAGCCCCCCCCCCCAGGACCCCTGGGGCCTGCTCGTGCCACTGAGCCCGCCGTTCCAGAGGTGGTTTAAACCTCGGCGGCGGGAGAGGCCTCCCAGCGGCGGGACCTCGGCCCATCCGGGCTGGAGAATCGCCGCAGGGGCCTCTCCAATCGGCGGGGCGAGATTCCTGCCCCCGCCACTTCCCAGGTGGCGGAGAATCTCTGCCACGGCGGGGGCGGGATTTTAGGCGCCCCCAGGCGATTCTCCGACCCTGCTGGGGGTCGGAGAATTTCGCCCCTGGTCACCAAACATTCCAACTCCCACAAATATCCCTGGAATATGTTGAGCACTTCCCATATGTTGCAGCCACCCATTTCAAAAGGCCACCGTTGATGAGGAGATCCAAAACTGGATTAACTCCACTAGTTCAGCCTTCTACAAATTATGGTAGCAAGTGCTTGACAACAAAGACCTCTGCAGCACGGTAGCCTTGTGGATAGCACAATTGATTCACAGCTCCAGGGTCCCAGGTTCGATTCCAGCTTGGGTCACTGTCTGTGTAGAGTCTGCACATCCTCCCCGTCTGTGCGTGGGTTTGCTCCGTTTTCTTCCCACAGTCCAAAGATGGGCAGGTTAGGTGGATTGGCCATGATAAATTGCCCTTAGTGTCCAAAATTGCCCTTAGTGTTGGGTGGGGTTACTGGGTTATGGGGATAAGGTGGAGGTGTTGACCTTGGGTAGGGTGTTCTTTCCAAGAGCCGGTGCAGACTCGATGGGCCGAATGGCCTCCTTCTGCACTGCAAATTTTATGATATATCTCCACAAGACCTTTTATGTACAGAGCAGCCTTCGTCACCGCACTCACACTCCACTGTGCCATGCAGCATGGTGGCACAGTGGTTATCACTGTTGTCCTGCAGCGCCAGGGACCTGGGTTCAATTGGGCCTTGGCTGACTGACTGTGTGGAGTTGTACACTCTCCCGTGTCTGCGTGGGTTTCCTCCGGGTGCTGCGGTTTCCTCCCAAAGTCCAAAGGATTAGTAGTATTGGCCAAGCTAAATTTCCCCTTTGTGTCCAATGGTTAGGTGTGGTTATGTGGTTGTGTGGACTGGGTTTAGGTACGGTGCTCTTTAGGAGGGTCGGTGCAGACTCAATGGGCCAAATAGCACTGTAGGGATTCTATGATTCCTGTACTGCAGGGAGACTTGGACTGTATTTCATTGATACATAAGAAGGTTAGATAATTTCCATCAGCAATGCCTCCACCACAATTCACTGGGAGGAACAGTGATAGTGTCCTTCTTGAAGCCCGTTTCACAAGCATTCAGGCAAAACTCATCCTGAATGATCTACTTCGATGAAGGGGACACCATGTCCAGGTGTCCAAAAGCCATCTCCTTGCCAGCTACTGTTCTCTCAACTCTCAGCTGACTAGAATTCCAGGGGAGGCTAAAGAACTTGCTTCAAAGACAGACTGAAGCTCTCCTTGAAGTGCAACAGCATTCACCGTTCATCTTGACGACTGGGCAGAACTTGCGACTGATCATTCAGAATGGCGACAACTTGCCCATCAAGCTGCAACACACTGTGAGTCTCAACGTCTTGGTGATGAGGTAGGCAAGTGGCGAAGAATGAAAGGAAGCAAAACTTACACTCTATACTGAGAGTAGACTAAACATACTGACTGTGCATCGAGGTGCCAACCAGCTCATCGGGGCTGAGGAGTGGATTGCACCTGACAAGTGTCTGTCGAAGCTATTATGTCGTCCTTCACCTAAAATAATGGCTGTATATTTAAGAACACCCCACCCCTTTTTTTGTTTTGGTATTTCAAGGCGTGAGGAAAGAAAACCGAAGAACATCTATTCATTTCCCCCAGAGCATAGCACGAAAAGAGGTAAAGCAGAGCTGGCTGAATAATACTTAGAGAGGAAAATTGATCTTTGCTAATCTCAATTTAATAGGCTTGTCACCATATTTTATCTTCTAATAACTAGTTGAGGTTTGTCGCAAATGAAGACAAGAGGTCATGCCTCGTGCTCCTCTGGCAGATGGATGCCTGGATTCCACCAGTGGAGGTCACAGAAACAACACTGATATCCCTGCTGCCTTCTCTGCACGGGCCTGGCAGGGACACCACTGGTGAGCAGCCCGCCTCATGGCAGCCATCTGTTCTCCCGCTCTCCTGGCCAAAGCACGTCTGCACATGGAGGTCTTTGCAATGTGGAGAAGGGGGGATGGGGCGGAGGGTGATGCTGCAGTAAACGCGCTCCAGCTACAGAACGAAGCTGGAAGAGCCCAAACTGTCAAAAGTGATGGTGAAAATACGAGGACAGATGTGGATGCCTGTAGCGTTGGTCCACAAGAAAGACTAATAACCTCATTTTGTGCTTCATTAGAGCATTGATGCAGATCGGTGAGAATTGGATGAAGCCTGACAGCTGAACTTGTGGCACGAGGTGCCAGATTAAATATAGAAACAAGAATCATTAGCATCCACCTTGCCACTTACATGCATTATGCCAAAATGATTAGTGTTTAAGCAGTTTAGATTAAAAGTGGTTGCAAAATATTGGTCCGGGCACCTTTTTCTGCGCGCTGTTGTTAATAATGAATGTGTCTGAGTGTAGTCAGTTCAAAGAAACTTACAATGGCGCTTATTAAAAGTGCCCGCTGTCTCGGTCCCTCAGCACAAGTCAAACATTACAATCCTTTTCTCCATCAACTGTAGGCTTGATCTGAGTGTCACTGCCGTGAATGAACATTTTATATACTTTAGGCTCTGAAGAAGGAACTCATTGAAGTGCAGATGTATTGCTTTCTTTTCCACCTCTTTCAAACAACAAAGGAAAAACAAGAAAAGTAAGGGTAAAAAAAAACCCCACAATGACCAGTATGTGGCTCAGCCCATTGGAAATGGAGCCCAGAGTCGAGCTTGCTCAGCGTCAGTCAGCACAAAATAGTGCTGCGAGAGTGAGCTCTGAGCTGTTCTGGAGAAGTAGCAGAGAGGGACAAGTCACTCGCATTATTATTAGTTCAACTTCATTTCATCAGAATAGTCTTTCCCCTTCAGCATTTCTTGCTGCCTGTTTAGCTCAGTGACATTAGTCGAGTGAATGATTCACATGTAGCAACAAGAACTGGCCAGTAGATGGCCCTTTATCATTTCTTTATCTGCTCCAATTAAATTGAGACGTCTGTCACAAATTGGATCCGGGAAGGGTCTGGTTTAGCACAGGGCTAAATAGCTGGCTTTTAAAGCAGATTAAGGCAGGCCAGAAGCACAGTTCAATTCCCGTACCAGCCTCCTGAACAGGCGCCAGAATGTGGCGACGAGGGGCTTTTCACAGTAACTTCATTTGAAGCCTACTTGTGACAATAAGCGATTTTCATTTCATTTCGGATATCACCTTCATGCAAGGGTAGGGCAGCCCTCTGGAGCGCAGCACACCCATCCATCACTTGGTGCTGCAATAATTTATTTGCAGAAATCAAGGTACAATTTGATCTCATGAAAGAAGAAATCGTATCGCTGTGCGTCTGTGGCAAAATCCCAGAATGTATTTTTGAATTCACGTGCATCATATTCTTGGGACTAACCTTCGCACAGAGAGGGCAGAGTGTGATCGCAATTATGGTTGTAGCATATATTTTGCAAAGCTGAATGCAGCAGTGCTATTTTCTGAACTAACCCTTCTGATGCTGGTAAAGACTGTATGGTGATTGCCGTTCCCTATGGGTGCTTGTGACAGGAATAATTGGCCTTGTGGCTGACACTGAAACCTTTGACTGGGCAGGGGAGGGAGGGTGGGTGGTGTGGGGGGAGAGGGAAAATAGGTTAACAGTTTGATACCTCCTGTGCCACAGCGAGAGGTATTTTTATCTTTTGGTCGTGAATTTCACCAGTTCTTCATGCCTTCAATCCATGCATGCTTCCAGCTTTACCAGCCCTTGACAGATTTCAGTCCCTTGCTAATCTGCAGAGCCCGTGTGCAAATGTTAAAGTAAGTACAGTGCCAATATTGTCCTCCGTAACATTGCATACTATTTCTCGATAATCGTTCTGTTGAGAAGTTTTTTTTTATTGCCTTCTGAGTGGATTCAAGCTTCACTCCAGGGAGTGGCGTAAGTGGAGTACAAAGCTCTGTGCTAATACCCTGTTGCAATACCGAGGGAGTGTTGCACTGTCGAAGCTGCCACCCTTCAATTGATACATTAAACCAAATACCTGTCTGACTTCTCAAGCGAATCTTACGGCACTATTTAGAAGATGACCATAGAATTTACAGTGAAGAAGGAAGCCATTCAGCCCATCGAGTATACACTGGACCTTCGAAAGAGCACCCTACTTAAACCCACACCTCCTTCCTATGGCCGTAACCAGTAATCCCACCTAACCTTTTGGACACTAAAGGACAATTTACCATGGCAAATCCACCTAACCTGCACATTTTAATACTGTGGGATGAAACGGGAGCTCCCAGAGGAAACCCACGCAGACACGGGGAGAAAGTGCAAACTCCATGCAACTCAATCACCCGAGGCCTGAATTGAACCAGGATCCCTGCTGCTGTGAGGCAGCAGTGCTAACCACTGAGCCACGGTGCCACCCCAGACCAAGGAGTTCCCCCTGTTCTTCTGCCTAACTCCCCCACAAGCAACATGAATGAAACATTTATTTTATTGGTGTTTATCAAACCTTGCTATGTATAAATTAGATGCAGTGTTTCCTACATTACAGCATTGATGAAGCCATGAGGTCATGAAAGTTATGGTTTCAATTCAGATCTTTTTTGGTGAACCTTTGTACTTATTTAGGCAAGGGCTGTTGGAGCTGGCAAATAGTGGGTCATCAATATTAACATCAATGACTCCCTTGGCCCAATGTAACACTTTTGGATTAAACCTAAAACCTATTTTATTTTGCTCACCAAGCTGTCAGTCCCAGCTTCAGAACA
Organism: Scyliorhinus canicula; assembly: GCF_902713615.1. Classification (NCBI taxonomy): domain Eukaryota; kingdom Metazoa; phylum Chordata; class Chondrichthyes; order Carcharhiniformes; family Scyliorhinidae; genus Scyliorhinus; species Scyliorhinus canicula. Next base: position 63,315,387 of record NC_052165.1, on the reverse strand, counting down.
GCGCACCCTACAGTGCCATAGAAGCCATCCTATGGCCTTTCTGAATGAGATTGCAAAATTGAAGATTAATATTAAATCAACAATGTAAGCCCAATGTGTGCAACTGCATTGACACCAGGGAATGTAAGATTTTGGGTGGGGTCAGAGTAAGTGAGAAAGTAATAAAGTCTAAATTAGGGTTAAGTGCATGTATGTAAATGCACAGAGCGTGGTAAATAAGATTTGTGATATCATGGTTCAATTGGCCATGTGGAAAAATAATGTTTTGGCCATAACTAGGGACTCAAAGAAAGGCAGGACTAGGTGTTAAATGTTCCTGGATATAAGGTGTTCAGGAAACATGGGGAAGAAATTGGGGGTTGGGGGAGGATAAGGTTTTATTGCACATTGCAGTGCTGGATAGAGAGGATGTCACAGAGGGGTCAAGGACAGAATCTATTTGGCTCGAGCTAAGGAATAAAAATGGTGCAATTACATTGCACTGTGTGGTCTACTGACCGCCAACCAGTGGGCAGAATAGGGGAACAAATGTGAAAGGAAATTACAGAGCGGTACAGAATTATAGGGTAGATATAATAGGGGACTTGAATTATCTGAATACAAACTGGGGTGGTAGTAGTGTAAAGAGCAAGGCAAGCGTTCCCAGAGTGTATTCAGGAGAGTTTTCTACAGCAGTATGTTTCCACTCCAATGACCAATGAGGCATTATTAGGCCCAAATCTTGGGAATGAATTTGGCCAAGTGGATCAAGTGTCAGCAGGAGAGCATTTAAAGGTCAGTAGTGATTGTATCATAAGGATTAAGCTGATTGTGGAAAAGGACAAGGAGCAATCCAGAGTAAGAACAATTAACTGTGGGAAAGCCAACTTCAATGGAGTAAGAGCATATCTGGGCCAAATAAATTGGAGTCAAATGTTGACAGGGAAAACTAACTGAGCAACGGGCTACCCTCAGAAAAGAGATATGTTTGGGCACAGTCAAGGTATATTCCCTCGAAAGGTAGAGCAAACAAATACTGATCTCCCTGGTATTACGGGCCAGGGTTTAGAGAACCCCAAATTGTACCATGGAGTTTACTTTTTAATAGATTTTGGTTATGGGGAGCACAAGGGCCCACTCTACAGGTGTGATGCAACAGAGATATAAAGTACTTTTAAAACAACAATGTTTATTCTATGAATCCAGTTAACATTTTATAAACACAGTCCACGTCTCGGCAACTATCAAATCAAATGAAAATCGCTTATTGTCACGAGTAGGCTTCAATGAAGTTACTGTGAAAAGCCCCTAGTCGCCACATTCCAGCGCCTGTTCGGGGAGGCTGGTACGCTGTTACTCCCCCCCCCCCCCAATGAATACTGTACTCTATAAGTAACCCTTAATCTTTCCTAGCAACATCCATAAGACAAATACCCTCTTTAACAAACAAAGCAGGTTAAAATTCTCTACTGAGAGCAGTTATCACTTTTAAATTAGCAAGTGATCTTAAGACATTCTTTTCATACAGAGATCAGAATTACACCTTGTTTGGCTGGATGTAGCTGCAACTCTGAAAATGAAACCAAACACACACTGTAGCTGGCAGCTCAAAAATGAAAGTAAAAGCAGTTAGACAGCCCAGCTTCACCCACAAACTGATATCACTACAGCTATTTGATAAAAACCAATTTCTTAAACGTACTCCCACATGACACTGGATGGCAAAAGAGAAAGAAGAAAAATAGTGCCTAAGACAGATGTCAGGCGGAAAATACAATTGAGGCTGAATATAGAAAGTTCATAGGAGAGCAAATAAGAGATGCAAAGAGGGAGTATGAAAAGAGACTGGCAGCACAGATAAAAGGGAATCCCAACACCTTCTATCAGCATATTAGTAGTAAAAAAGTGGTAAGGTAAGGGCTGCAGTGCTGGTGGAGTTGGACCAATTAGGGGCTGGAAAGGGAACTTACACGTGGAGACAGGGGGCATAGCTGAGGTATTCAATAAATACTTTTCATCCCAAAGTTCAACCTTCAGAGTGGACATGAAATGTCAACGGCTAATACCTAATCCTGGGCAACAGAATGCACTTTAATGTTCCAGATTATATATTATACAAGAATTCATCATGGGATTGGTTATCCTAAGTGTTATTTTGGAACATGAGTATAATAGGGTCATAACAATTTCCTTAATTACACTTGAGCATGATATGAAACTGCTTGAAATAAGTTTGGTTTTGAAAGCAGGAAGTTTCTCTCGGCCTGCATCTGTATATTGAATACACCTGAATCCATTGTAGGCCCACACGACCAAGTATCTTCAGGTAAAAGACATCCAATATTGCTTTGAAATAATTACAAATTGTTTCTAGCAAATTTTACTCGATAGTCAAGTTAATTTGAAACGCATGGAAATAAAATGTTAATATTGACGAATTTCCCAAATCATAGAAGTCACCATATCTGAATGAAACGAGGGTAGAGCAGTTGATGTGGTGTATATGGATTTCAGTAAAGCGTTTGATAAGGTTCACCACGGTCGGCTATTGCAGAAAATACGGAGGCTGGGGATTGAGGGTGATTTAGAGATGTGGATCAGAAATTGGCTAGTTGAAAGAAGACAGAGAGTGGTAGTTGATGGGAAATGTTCAGAATGGAGTTCAGTTACGAGTGGCATACCACAAGGATCTGTTCTGGGGCCGTTGCTGTTTGTCATTTTTATAAATGACCTAGAGGAGGGCGCAGAAGGATGGGTGAGTAAATTTGCAGACGACACTAAAGTCGGTGGAGTTGTAGACAGTGCGGAAGGATGTTGCAGGTTACAGAGGGACATAGATAAGCTGCAGAGCTGGGCTGAGAGGTGGCAAATGGAGTTTAATGTGGAGAAGTGTGAGGTGATTCACTTTGGAAAGAATAACAGGAATGCGGAATATTTGGCTAATGGTAAAATTCTTGGTAGTGTGGATGAGCAGAGGGATCTCGGTGTCCATGTACATAGATCCCTGAAAGTTGCCACCCAGGTTGATAGGGTTGTGAAGAAGGCCTATGGTGTGTTGGCCTTTATTGGTAGAGGGATTGAGTTCCGGAGCCATGAGGTCATGTTGCAGTTGTACAAAACTCTAGTACGGCCGCATTTGGAGTATTGCGTACAGTTCTGGTCGCCTCATTATAGGAAGGACGTGGAAGCTTTGGAACGGGTGCAGAGGAGATTTACCAGGATCTTGCCTGGTATGGAGGGAAAATCTTATGAGGAAAGGCTGATGGACTTGAGGTTGTTTTCGTTAGAGAGAAGAAGGTTAAGAGGTGACTTAATAGAGGCATACAAAATGATCAGAGGGTTAGATAGGGTGGACAGCGAGAGCCTTCACCCGCGGATGGAGGTGGCTAGCACGAGGGGACATAGCCTTAAATTGAGGGGTAATAGATATAGGACAGAGGTCAGGGGTGGGCTTTTTACGCAAAGAGTGGTGAGGCCGTGAAATGCCCTACCTGCAACAGTAGTGAACTCGCCAACATTGAGGGCATTTAAAAATTTATTGGATAAGCATATGGATGATAAGGGCATAGTGTAGGTTAGATGGCCTTTAGATTTTTTCCATGTCGGTGCAACATCGAGGGCTGAAGGGCCTGTACTGCGCTGTATCATTCTATGTTCTATGTTCTATGAAACAAGCCAGTTATGTCCGATTCTCCCAAAAAATTTCATTTCTAACGTTTTTCAGGGAAATTCCCACCAGCCCCACCGGCGAGTTTCCCACCACTATTCGATGACACTGGTCACTTTTTTTAGCCCTGGGGAGTTTCTCACCTGTTTCGCCCACACTTAGAATTTGTTTTAGCACTGGAGGGCTGAACCCCAAGATCGGGCCGCCATATTGAAAGGGTGCCTCGATCTCCAAGTGAGCTTTTGGGACCCCCACAACCTCCACTCCTGGTCAATGTCACCCCACACAGTCCCAAGTTTGGACAGCCTGCTATGGGCCGCCCCTCTTAAGGCCCCCTAAGCCCCTTACAGAACTCCTTTCCTTCCAGGATTTCCACTTGGCACCACTCCAACATCCCAGAGAACCCCACTTAACTGCCCTGCACACCCACACGCTTCAAACCCCGTCCACCCTCATTTTATGGGCAAGGCCCCCTTTCGCCCCCTGGTCTTTGGCAGAGCCACCCTGGAATTCGGTCACCCTTGCACTTCCACCCTGGCACCCAGACGTGCTTCTGCTGGCTTGGCAGTGTCATTCAGGCACCTTGGCAGTGCCAGGGTGGCAGTGCCAAGGTGCCTGCCTTCCAGGGGGTGGGGCAGGAAGCCACCCAGTACATATCCTGACCATTCTGGGGTCTCCGATGGCCTGGGAGACCCTACGGGTGCCGTTCCTCCTAGTCCACGTTTGTGTGGACCAGCACTGATCAGCGCCTGGCTGCAGCCTCCCTGGGGAGGCCAGTGAATCGCGGGAGGCTGGTGGATCCCACGCATGTAGGTCATAAGTAGGTTTACGACCTACTTCCACGAATGTCATTCAGGCCCGTCCATTTGGGGTGGGGTTCCGACTTGCTGGGCGTTGGAGAATCTCGTGAGGCGTGGAGGCTGTCGGGGAGGCTCGCTAGAGGGCTTTCCCAGCATTCACCGGCCGCGTTGCACTCAAGCGAGAGCCCAACGCAATCGGAGATTCGCGCCCAGAGTTACAATTTATCAATTTGTAGTTGGCAAGAGGAGTGCTGGTTAGCTCGGTTAGTTAGATGGTAGGTGAGTGGTTCAGACTGATACCAATAGCGCAGGTTCGATTCTCATTCCAGCTGAAGTAGACTTGGGACCTGCCACTGCGCTTGCCTCTGAGAATGGAAGGCACAGGCAAACTACCACTGTCAAAAATCAGCACAGGATGATGCATCAGCAGACAATGAGCCAAAGACCTTCCTCCACACTAGGTAGAGCACCCATGGCTGACTGAATTGGTAGGAACATGTGTGGAAGGCCACAGGGCTACAAGGAACTTGACCCAACGAGCTTCGTAATGCCTCCAAATAACAGATCTCCCGACTATCTCAAAACAACACGTAATTAGAGACCCTAACAAGCATAGTGCTGAGATGGTTCCTACAATATACATAGTTTCTCTGTTCTCTCTTTGAAGAATCCCCACAAGTGTCTTGGAATCAGAATATGCCACTGTGCAACAGAATTGCTTTTTCAAAATTACTTTCACTCCAATACTTTAAGAGAACCCTTTAACAGGCCATACTAACAGCTTCAATTTGTCACTCTCTGTATTACTCTCAATATTTGATGAGTATGTCATTTGGCAGAATAGCTGGAATCAAAAGGTTTATTGAATAGATGAAGACTGATGCTCCGTAAAAGAGGGGCTTTTCACAGTAACTTCATTGAAGCCTACCTGTGACAATAAGCAATTATTATTATTAGTTATAAGGGAACTAGAAAATTAAAATGCTAACCTAGAAACAGCTCAGAGATTCTCCTGGGTTGCGGTTTGGCTGCATTATTACAGTAATGCAAACAGTCTGCAAGTATTACCTGTGACTTGGGATGGGAGAGGTTAATTATACATTAGGTGCTTGTCAGCAAACACTTCTATTATCCAAGGCCTCACTTTGATTTGCATAATTAACAACAAATTCCCACCATCAGTGCCCATTTAAAACATAAAACCATTGTGAAATTTTTAATTTTTCCAACAGTACTTATTTCTAAATTGATTTTTGTGATTATTTTTAAATGGGAGGTCTGATTCCTGAAGAATGCAATACTTCAGGCACTCACTGTCGGGACTGAGAGCACTGACAGATTTTGCTAAACCTTCACCCAAAATATCAGATTCCAACCCATAATGCAAGAAGAGAATAGATTCTTTCATTTCATTGGCTTGGGCTAGATTGGGGCACAGCTTCCAAAAAAGCAGGGCGGGATTTTCTAGCTGTTCGCGCTGGCGGGAACTTAATAGTACTGCCGATAACGCACCCCCGCTGCTGCGATGGTATGCATTCAGTGGGAAACCCTGTTGACCAGCAGATCCCGCAGCCGACCAATGGAGAGCCGCCCTCTGACACTCCAGAACATTCTGCAGAGGGAAAGGAAGATCTCTCCCAAGGTGTGTAAATCTTCTGGTATCAGTTAGTAATTTTTTTAACCAAGACTCTCATTTGCTAACTGCATCAAAATCAGTTGCGTACAGGTGGAAGGCAATGATTGGATAGTCAATTAAGCACATACAAAGAGACATTTACAAACACGATAATTCAGTGGAGTTGAGGGCGGCACGGTGGCACAGTGGTTAGCATTGCTGCCTACGGCGCTGAGGACCCGGGTTCGAATCCCGGCCCTGGGTCACTGTCCGTGAGGAGTTTGCACATTCTCCCTGTGTCTGCGTGGGTTTCACCCCCACAACCCAAAGATGTGCAGGATAGGTGGATTGGCTACTCTAAATTGCCCCTTAATTGGAAAAAATAATTGGGTACTCTAAATTTATATTAAAAAAAAAAAAATTCAGTGGAGTTGGGAGATATATACCTGCAATTTTTCATTCTGTGAATAAATCTATTCCAAGTGCAGACTGGTTTTGTGTTCTTCCTTCACCAACTGGCTATCAGGAGTATAACACCGGTGGCAAGAGTCAGTTGTCTGAAGTCTGATGGTGTGAGAGAGCAGAAGGAATATTCACACAACACAAGGTTTCAATGTTGGTGAACTTGGTAATGTAAACGTATCCATTCTGATGCAAATGATAAAACTGCGGTATATCAATAATTTGTCATAATTCTTATTTATTTTTATATTATATGCAAAATATGTGCTTTATAAATTCTTACAAACAAAGTGTAAAGGATTTACCTACAATGTTACCACCTACAATTTTAGTTTGGAATAACACAATTGATGCTCTGGCATGCATCCCAGAGCCTTGAGATTTCTACATACAAAACAAAAGTTAGGACAGGCAGTTTCCAAGTTCTGATTCCACATCTGGCACAACTGAGCCATCAGTCAATTGGTGACATGAGATTTTCAAAGCCAGGCAAAGTTAAACCACTGAGGTATTTCTTCTGAAAGTAATATGTTTGAAACATCGCTTGCACTTCTACCTTTGTTGATTCTGTTGAAGCCAGCTACACTGACAAAAATTAACAAATTAGCTTGCTCTATTGACTGAAAAATTAATTTAAAGCATTGCAGAAATATGTAATATGGATCAGTTAATGCGGGTGTGGAAACATTTTTGTGTTACAGCATTCTTACTGATATGGGATGAAGTTGATGTGCTATTTTGTTGCTTTTCCAATGTTTGAGCGTTGTTAGGTTATGCAAGGTGGATACTGCTGAAGCAAGGAACCAGGATAATTCCAGGCACTAGAAATCTAAGTAATGCTAAAGTTGAAGGAAGTTTACTTTCCTCCCAACCTTCCTTACTTCCTTGGCATGGCATGTGACGCACTTTGGAACATTTTTCCACATTGAAGATGCGACATAAATGTGTTTTATTGCTGCTTATTTTGAAAAAGGTGAGACTTGAGGATGAAGCTTTATAGATTAGAAAGGGAATTGTCAGCATTGATTCAAGCAGAATAGTCAATATATTGAATGTCTAAAATACCCAGTATTATGCGCGGTGTGCAATGGAATTGTGGAATAAGGTCAAGGGAAAGCCTATTGATGAGGGCCATAGTAATTGTTTCCAAGATGATTGGATGGGTTTCTGGGGAGAGAAAAATGTTGATAAATGAAAAATGCAGAGTGACACCCACCATAATTGCTTCCCCTGATCCTAGAAGTTATTAGTCCGGAATTTCCAATCGCCAAAGTGGATAACTGCCAGGGGTGGCATCACTCTCTTTGATTCTCTCTTCAGAAAACAAACGTTCTTGTGAAAACTGTTTGAAACATTCATTCATAACTGCTACCTCTGTTTGTTGATTTAAAAATAATGTGAGATTAATTCACCCTCCATACAGGTAAACGCTTTCGAATAGTCAGATGACCAATGCGACGTGAATTTACTTTGCTTGAAACTTTTGAAGAGTAAATAAGGTGTTTATTTAACGGGATGGTGTGTTCCTTGAAAATTTGAGCTGTTGTTGTTATGTTTAATAAAATTCAGCAGGTTTGACAGCATCTGTGGTGTGGAGAGAGGAACAGCGTTAAAGTTTCGAGTACAATATGACACTTCTTCGGTACTGGACTCAACATGTTGGACTCAAAACGTTAACCTTTGTTTCTCTCTCCACAGATGCTGCCAGACCTGCTGAGTTTTTCCAGCACTTTCTGTTTTAATTTCTATTTTTATTTAAGATTTCCAGCATCCATATCATTTTACATTTAAGCCTTTATTTTGCATAATTTTTAAATAAAACTCACGTTCCACATGCGTTTCAAAGTCTGCCACCCTAGTTGATTGAGAGAGCTGTTCTCCTCCCTTACCTTTCCCATGCACCAGCTCCAATACTGTAATAAACTGGAGAAAGAAAACAGGAAGTAAAGCAAAGAATGAAACACCGACGTGAAATGGAAATAGTGGCAGAAACAGAAATATCATACATTCCTTTGCGGTTCTAGCCTACATGTATCCTTAGCCACAGAGGTATGAGCTGCTAGGTTTAATTTTGATTGAGCCCAGCCTAAGAGAATATCAGAATCAATGAGTCAGTTTATTATTGCTCACAAGAGAGACATGTTGCTGAAGCTTTTCATCTTGCACTCCACAGGACAAATACTAGAATGCCAAATTTCACTTCATCACAGTTTACACTATAGCAGGAAAGGGTCCAAATTGGTTGGCAAATTGACTCTGACTGGCTGAGTGGTTTTCATGGCCAAAGCCATGAGGACCGATAGTCCACCCAAGCTTCCAGGTAATTCAAAAAAATTGTAAGGCTTGAATATATTCCTTTTTGGTTGCAGAGAATACGTCCTTGTGTATGAATGTATGTCCCTCCTGGAAAGCATAAATGTAGCTCAGTGGTTAGCACTGTTGCTTCACAGCGCCAGGGTCCCCGGTTTGATTCCCGGTCACTGTCGGTACAGAGTATGCACGTTCTCCCTGTGTCTGCGTGGGTTTCCTCTGGGTGCTCCGGTTTCCTCCCACAAGTCCCGAAAGATGTGCTGTTAGGTAATTTGGGCATTCTGAATTCTCCCTCTGTGTAGCCGAATCGCTGGAATGTGGCGACCAGGGACTTTTCGCAGTAACATCCTGGCAGTTTTAATGTAAGCATGTTCGTGACAATAAAGATTATTATTACATCATAAATGAGCTATGTTACGAGCTTGGCTGATTATCTTAAATTGGTTATTATTGTGTAGCTATCAGTAGACTCAGGATTGTTCAGCAAGCGCTGTCAAATCACATCTAACGGCTGACGGTTTTGTTTTGCGTATTGCAAACGCAGGCTGGTTGAGTACTTGTCATGCTTACCTTTGTCTTGATGAATGCAAGATGAAAATATGAAAAGCTTTGACAACACGTTTCTCTGTGCAGAAGTAGTCCAGGTTCAGTACTGCAAACAACTGTCAATTAATTGTACTCAAATTCGTTGTTACGAATGGCAGTGCCAGTTTGAGCAAAGGCATGTGCAAGGGGCTTGTGTGCATGTCTCGGCCTCTTGTGTTGCTCCCATCACTTTGTCTGCAGTTGCTAAGAGACAGTGCGAACCCAGGTCATCAAGGGAACCTTGAAAGTGAGGGGCTCACTTTTAAAATTCTATGCTCCGAATAGAAGTGGTGGAACTCATTTCAATGCACAATCCCCAACTTAAAAAATATAATTTCAAATGGCTGGCAGCAAAACAAGATGTTCCATTGCTGGAAGCGTACCTCAACTTTCTTTCTGACATCGCTTTGTATTGCTGAATGTAGTCAAATAATTTGAGGATTGATCATTCAGTCTCTTGGCCTTGTTGATGCTGAGGGTTCATTTTGCTCACTCTCTTCCTTTCTCTCTCTCTCACGTATTGCTGCACGAAAATGAAAATGGCTTACTTTTTGCAGCAGTAAAATCAAAGAAGGAATGTGGTATTCGGACAGCTCCTTTCATGGACGGAGTATAGAATGTGTGGTGAGGACTGAAAGTGCCTCTGGGCGTTCAGTCCCCATTGGTTCAAACGCTGAATGCTGCAATACCCAGAGACATCCTGTATTGTTGTCAGCTAAATGGGATCATGAGAGTCTGAAAGGTGTTTGAGAATGAACTGAAAATCATTTTCACAAGTGGATGATTACTTTTGCCAGCTGTTAACTGAACTCGATCAGAATGTCCTAGATTTCTTAGACTGAATTAATTGCTCTTTGGACCTTGACTGGGAAGTTTCTTTGTGGAAGCGAGCGCTTACAGAGAAAAATGGCTATATGCATTGATTTTTCTAACTATTGATTTTCAGAACATTTTTCTTTCAGTATTTGAGCCGATGAAACTTTTCACAAACAATGGGGAGTAATTCAAACCAGATTGCTGCATTCCTTGGTAAAAAAGGCCAGCTCAGGTATAGATCTACCAGAAAAAACAGCCTTCTCCGTTTTTTTCAGTGCGTTGATAACTTAAAATGTATTTTGAGGGTCCAACCTTTAATAATTTTTCGTATGAATGTATGAAGCCCATCTTGCTGTGGATCAGCCTGCCCGAGATTAACTTTTGTTGCACTAACTAAATAAAACTTTAAAGAGCAAGTCAAAACTCTCCCAAGTTACCTGATCAGCCATTTAAATGGGGAAAAGATAAGAGCTTGCATTTACATGGCTCATTTCACAACCTCCAGATGTCTCAAAGCTCTTCAAAGCTAATTAAGTGCTTTTGAAATGTAGTCACTCTTGTAAGTAGGAAACACGGTAAGGTCCCACAAACAGCAAACATGGTAAGGTCCCACAAACAGCAATGTGATGATAACCAAATAATACTTTTTTTAAAGAAATGATGTTGGTTGAAAGATCAGTATTGAGGAGGACACCCAGGGAGATATGCAGCACCTACCCTTCTTAGAAATGTTGCCTTGAGATCTTTTGCACGCGCCAAGAAGGTAGACGACCTCGGTTTAACATCTCATCCAAAAAACACCACCACTGAGAGTGCAGCATTCCCTCAGTACTGCACTGGAGCGTCAGTCGATTATGCACTCAGTTTTCTGGAAAGGGACAGAGAGAGAGGGGAATGGTCTTGCCTGAGTCACATCTATCCCGTTTTAGAAGATTTATTTGGGGGCATATAGAATCTCCATTTTAACATGTCGAGATGTGGACATGTTTCCAATGAAGATAGGGTGCAGACACCTCTCCGAGCAGAAGTATTGGCTGGCCCTTCTGACCTTGCCGTATCCACGACTCATTTTCCAGGGTTTGTTATTAATTAGGCAAGCAGGATGGCCTACCGGCAGGATTATCACCACCACACTAAAGCAGAGGAAGGTCTCACTCCACCACCAGGAGACCTCTGCCCTGGCTCCCCAGGTAGTTGAGGACATGGCAGAGCACTGCCCCCTGGCGCCCAGTTGACACTGCCAAGGGACAGGGCCTTAAGGTGCGGGGCATTTGGCAACCCCGTGGCAGGATGTCACTCGTCTGGGGGTGGAATGATGCTAGCAATCCTTGGGTGGGGGAGGGGAGCAGAGGGAAGTTGGGTGGTCATGTCACCCTGATGCCTCTGTGGTCGGGGGAGGGGTGACCCCAAACGTTAGTGGTTGGGGGGGGGGGAGAAGTTAGGGGGAGGTTACCTCTCTGTGGACAAGGGTTGGGGGCTGTTCCCCTTGTCTGCTGGGAGTCGAGATGCCTGTAGGGGAGGAGAGAGCGTTCTTTAAGCTCACTTTGAGATCGCGGCGCCCTTTTTGAAGCTGGGCTTGTTGTCGTATTTAGGTCCAGCCCCTCATGCCAGTGGAAAACGCAACCCCTCCAAAAAAAAAATTCTAAGTATGAGTGGTTTGCAGTCTGGATCTCATTGACCCACCCAAGAATTTTTGGGAAATTGCACTCTCGCACAAGCGAAATGAGGTCGGTGAATAGCAGGAAAGGCAAAATTTGAGAACCGTGCCAGGCTCTAAACAATTTGCGGTGCAACTGCCTTGCTCCCGTAGTCAAAATCAGGATCTCAACGTAGCGTGGCAAGAAACCAATTAACATCACTTAACCCCTATTTCCATACAATCAACAGAAGCCACCCCTTATCCTACAGCCTCCCATCATTCAGCAGCCTCCCCAGCAAATGGTCATGCTGGCGCGGCTTAGTACTCCTTTTTAAAAGCGTGAACCTGACGGATGGGTTTCTGCGGGGAGCCGAGTAGGTGAGTAGCCATCTTTGATCACGGGCAAAGATCCACGAGGCACTGGGCTTGCCGCCCCAGTGCTCGGTGTGGGGTGGGGGAAGCTCATCTGAGGTTGGGGGACCCTCCACAGGCTGGGCCGCCATGAGAAGGGGGGAGGTGGTGGGGGGGGGCAACCGCTTGTGGCACCACCATGTCACCCCCGGATCATGTGTACCCATTCCGGGGGCAACCCCCTTGTCGATGTCCATCTGCCCCACCGACCACCCATAACCCCAGCGACTGCTGAGGATATGGCCATGTGGCTGAAGGCTGTCGCTAATAGTGAATTGGCAATCGTGGTTAAGTGAGGACTTAAAACAACCCAAATAGATTTCTGTGGTGAGAGGGCAATGTAGCATGTGGGAGTCATTGCCTAGCATTCAAATCAGACTGCCATGCCTGGACACTGTGCTTGAACATAGCGGGAGGCAACACCACATGCCGACATCTCCTGCACCCTCTGGGACTCCTCCAAGTGGCTAGCGATCTGTTCGAGTGTCATTGAAATCTCCCTTTAAATGTCCCGGCCACAACCTAACGTCTCCATCAGCTCCGGGCATCCTTGGTTCCACATGCTCCGCGTCAGGCTGGGACCCAGCTGGTCCTTGGATCCAGCAAACCTCTGACTACTGCCTCACCTGGCGGTTCCTACCTCCACCTGATATGCACCAGCAGCTGAGCGGTGCTCACCAGATTGTGCACCAGAAGTCTGACCACTGACATGTACCATTGAGGTATGTGTATCTGCACTGGTGGAGGGTGGGTATGACAGCTTTGCAGCGATTATTATGATGGCATCCTCGGAGCACTCCTCCGATGTGGTCTCCTGGGATGCTGGAGCGGGTGCTGCACCGGATTGGCCAGCGCCGTCGGCTGGAGGATCTGCAGAAGAATCAACATGTAGTCATTGGCTGGGATGGGCCAGTCAGTAAGGCACTAACAACTTATGTTTGACAGGTCTCCCGGGTGGAGCCCAGTGCTTTCTCACCTCTGCGGCTTCCGCCAGCCTCCTCATTGGTGATCACTGTCCTCGGCCGCACCAGTCACCTCCAGAACACACCCTCGAAGGTGGTGAGGATTCTGATTTCTGGCACCCTTCCACCAATTTGGGCCCTCTCCCGTCGCTTACAGGGAGCTTTTCCTGAGGAGACACAGAGGGGCAATGTTAGCCACATGCGTAGTTGATAGTGGTGGGAGGGGGTGGAGGGAGGGTTATGGGTCAAGAGTTGGGGGATGGATACTCCCGTGGGGGTGGACAGGTCTCGGGGCGACGGGGGTTGGAGGGGAGGCGTTGGTGTCTTACTCACTAGTGCTGCCGCCACAATCGGGGGAGGGCCAATCGGAGAGCAGGGGGATCTCATTCAGGACTGGGGGCTAAATGTGTGGGCGGTCGACGTCGGGCGAGTCCTGGTTTGCGAGTCCGAGTCCACCATGGAGCATGGCGCGGTCGCTGGAGGCTGCCACCGTGCGCATGCGTGGTCTTTGACCCGGAAGTGCAGGGGGCCGTATCGGCAGCTGCAGCTGCGAGCTCCATGGCAGCTGCCTGCTAGCCCCCTGCAAGGCTGTGAATCTGTGGCCTTTTGACGCCAGTTTACCTGGCGTAAAAGACCACAGTTTTCACGGCTGCGTGGGGACATAGTCCCCAAAAACTGAGAATCCAGTCCATTGTTTTTATCTCTAAATCTCTAAACAAAGTGAGAATGCTTGAGATGTTGTCGGTGCGAAGGCTGCAATGCTTCATACTTCTGGGCTGTATATGCGCAAGAGATGATTCATGACTTCCAAAGTACTTTAATACCAGATAGGCTTCCTGAGCTTCTCTTTGTCGTGTTAGGTACACTGGTATACCACTGGTTGCAACGGGATGCAGCATAAATCAAAAAGATACTCTAGACCTTGAAGTTAGTTCAATCAGGTTTATTGAACTAATAGCACAGTTAGCACAGTTCTCTGAGTTCGACTCTCTGCTAACTTAAGTGTGGTTACTCTGTCTGACTGAACCAGACTAGCTCTTAGCCACTGCTGGAAGTCTGATACTGTACATACACCCTGACTCACTCTGTAGATGTTCATCAGTGGTAAGAGGCGGAGTGTGAGTGCCTTGTGTCTTTTGTAGTCAGATCCCATCCCTGAGTGTCCTGCCTGCTGGTCATGTCCTGTTCTCTATGTCCATTAGCTGCTTGTCTGCATATCATTATGTGTGTGTCTGTATATCATGACACTTTTAATAACCTTCCCAGAATAAATATGGACAGGAGTTTGCCTGCGGGCTTCTAGACGAAGCCTTCAGGCTGAACCGTGGGTCCCTGCATTGTGTAGGGAAACAGTCACTGAGTGTGATTTTCCCCAGTACAGCCAATTAACTGATGGAAGTCGGCTCAATGGCCAACTCAGGCAGGCCGGCTCGTGAAACCAATCAGAGGCTTTCCTACCGCGAAAAGGAACAACAGCTCTAATGACAGGTAAGTGAGGAAGAGGGCACTTCAAAATGGAGATGCCCTTCCGCCAGTATTTCTGAACATAGAATAAAGAGTGTTTTTTTACAGGATGCCCTCGAGAGGGCAGCACCCAGGCAGGCTGAGAGGGTTGCTCGATCTGAGTGGAAAATCCCACTCTTATCTCCCTTAATTTGCTGCAAGTGGACCCTGAGAAATTGTGTTGCTGATTAAGGGTGACCCTGCCCCCGCCCATGCAAACCCACTCCTCCCCACCCCTCCACCCTCACTTCTGCCTCCACAAACATAGCCTCGGGGTAAGTTGGAGCTGAGGAACTGCCCATTCGAATCCTGGTCCCAGCATTAACTCAATATCAAGCTCAATGTTTCCTCAGAATTGCATTCAGAGTTGTATGGCATTTTACTGCACAGAAGGAGTCCCTTCTGCGCCAGCCATCAACCACCTATCTATTCTAATCCCATGTTCCAGCACTTGACCTGTAACCTTGTAGCTATGGCGTTTCAAATGCTCATCTAAATGCTTCTTAAATGTTGTTAGGGTTCCGGCCTCTACCACCCTTTCAGGCAGAGTCCCAGATTCCCACCACCCTCTGGGTGAAAAGGATTTCCCTCAAATCCTGGCTAAATCTCCTGCACCTGACCTTAAACCTACGCGCCCTGGCTATTCACCATCCCACTAAGGGGAAACGTTCCTTGCTGTCTACCCTACCTCTGAGCCTCATCATTTTGTACACCTCAATCATTTGATTAGTCAGTATGAATGAGATCTTAAAACAAAGCCTGCACAAGCCAAACCCTCTCTCTCCGAACAGACTTTGCTGGGAGGCTTCTGGTTTCTTTAAAATGGTTTGTGATATTCCAGAGAGAGCTTGAGTTAGGAATTGTGATTTTCATGAAAGGTGCCTGTGCGGAGCATGTTCTTTTCCATGAACGTCTCATTTCAGCACATCAAAGGTGTGATTTTATCCATGGTAATTCCCTCATGCAACAAAATCTTTTGAGAGTTTGACTTTGCTGCATTTGCACCGCTTTAGGGTTAAAGGACTCAAACGTTTTGTCCGCTTCCTGTCAGCTGTGATTTCAGTACATTACTCTCACTGGTCAGCGAAAGAGTAGGCGAGAGAATTTGTACTCTGGGATTATCTTGTAAAGCAGATCGTAAATTTGAAAATCTGAGTGCTGTAAAGCTGAGAAGCAGGCTAAATCCCAGCTTTGTGTCAATGGTGTTAATTTCTTTGTTGGATAATCCTGTGTTAAGTAAGCAGATTGCAGGTTTAAAGTAGACTGCCATTTTGAGTAAACGGACACTTGAGACTTACCTTAATAGGGCTGGTAAACAAAGGATAATTGAAATATTGGACTGGTCAGAATTGCAAACTGTGTCTGTGTAACCAGCACATGTACATGAAATGGCATCTAACCCCCCACCGTGCCTTAAAGGACAAGGAGGACTAATAGAACATCAGAGAAGGGGAAGGAACTTTCATTCATCTTGAAGAAATTGAACAGTTTCTTCATAGAGCCATAGAGTTTTATAACATGGAAAGAGGCCCTTCGGCCCATCGTGTCTGTGCCAGCCATCAAGCACCTATCTATTGTCATCCCATTTTCCAGCACTTGGCCCGTAGATTTGTATTCTATGGCATTTCAAGTGCTCACCTAAATACTTCAAAGTTGTGAGGGTTCTGGCCTCCACCACTCTATGCTCCTTGGTTATTGACTCTTCCACTAAGAGAAAAGTACCTTCCTATCCACCCTATCTATGCCCCTCATAATTTTATACATCTCAATCAGGTCCCCCCGAGCCTTCACTGCTCCAGCGAAAACAACCCCAGCCTATCCAGTCTCTCTTGATAGATGACACACTCCAGCCTAGACAACATCCTGGTAAATCTCCTCTGCACCCTCTCCATCGCAATCTCTTCCTACAGTGTGGTGACCAGAACTGCACACTCTACGCCAGCTGGGGCCTAACCAGCATTTTGTACAGCTCCAACCTAACCTCCGTGCTCTTATATTCAATGCCTCAGTTAATAAAGGCAGGAATCCCATAAGCCATCTTAACCACCTTATGCACCTGTGTTCAGAGATCTGTGTGTTCAGAGATCTGTGTGCTCAGAGATCTGTGTGTTCAGAGATCTGTGTGTTCAGAGATCTGTGGACTTTCACACCAAGATCCGCTGTATTCCCTAGGATCCTACCATTGTATATTCACTTGCCTTATAAAACTTCACAAACTGTGCCATGGACCTGGATTTGATTCCCGGCTTGGGTCACAACTGTGCGGAATCTGCATGTTCTCCCCGTGTCTACGTGGGTTTCCTCCAGGTGCTCTGGTTTCCTCCCACAAGTCCCGAAAACCATACTTGTTAGGTGAATTGGATGTTCTGAATTCTCCCTCTGTGTATCCGAACAGGCGCCAGTGTGTGGCAACCAGGGGATTTTCACAGTAACTTCATTGCAGTGTTAATGTAAGCCTACTTGTGACAATAAAGATTATTATTGTGCCCATCTAACCACCCCATCTATATCGTCCTGTAATCTAAGGCCTTTCTCCTCACTATTTGCCACATCAGCAACTTTTGTGTAATCTACAAATTTACTTATCATTCCTCCTACATTCACAAGCAGATCATTAACGTATATTACACACTACAAGGGACCCAGCACCAATCCCTGCCAAACACCACTGGGCAGTCTTCCAGTAACAAAAACAACATTCAACTAACACCCTCTAAGCCAGTTTTGGATCCAGTTTGACCTGGATCCCTAAAGCGAGATGCAGCACTGCCCCTCCCTTGCAGAAGTTTCTATGTATTGGCATAAAAAGCTCTCTTGGATACGTTTTAAGAATTCCACCCCCTCTAAGCCTTTCACACTTTGAGTATCCCAATTAATATTGAGGAGGTTGAAATCCCCTGCTATTATTACCCAATTTTTCTTTTTCTGAGAGGTTTGCCTTTCTATCTCTCCCTGACTGTTTGGGGGCAATTCGTCCTCCTCTTTTGCCTCCCCCTCTATCACACCTGAAAATTCTATAACCTGGGATGCTCTGCTGACCATCATGCCCTTCTTTGAACCGAGCTTTTGTCTTTGCCATAATGTCATAATTGTGTGTGCTGATCAACACTCTAATCAATCTCACCCATCAGGTTCCTCGCATTGAAATAAAAGCAGCTTATTTACCAGTCCTCCCATGTGCCTTATCATAACCTCTGTCTGTTCTTCGCACTGTACTTGCCTGGTTTATCCTCTATATTTGACTCCATCTTCTCACCCACTATACTGTTACTTTGGATCCCACCCCCCTTCCAAATTAGCTTAAACGCTGCCCAGTACTGAGCACGCATGTGAAGGTCAAAACTTTGGGGTGAAATGTTCTTTATTTAGAAGTGATTGTATCCACAGAATCCCTTGAATCACAAACTGATCAGGGCTGCAATGTTGCACCTTCTGCTTATGAGGGAGCTCTTGGACATGTTTGTTCTTGGCGACCAAAATGACCTACTCTTTGACTGTAGTAATCATAAAGTCGTGAAAGGTTACCTTGAGGCATGCCACCCAATATTTATGTACAGTCTCCACATATAAAAGGAAATAAAGATGGACATATTATGTGACAGAATGTCAAGAGCTGTTTATAAAGAAACTGTCCTCAGTGATCTGCAAACCCTGGTGATTAACTAAACCAGTGAAGCAAATAAAATACTGGTATGGCTGCTTTCCAGAACAAACATAATCCGGTGGATATTGCTTAATCGAAACAGAAAACGGTCATTATGTATTTGCTTATATGGGCCCATATTGTATTTTACGGTGATCTGATTTATCTCTTTGTACATCTCCATCAGTTACCTCATTTACACAGCTCATTAACCAATGTCTACACTTTTTTTGAAGTCAGATTATTTCATGTCATATTGCCTTTCATAGAACTGAAAGCCTTTGTGACAGGATGGTCGAGTATTTGTCTTTCCCATTATGGTTGTACAAACACTGGTAGAAGCAACACGTCAGCCTTGCCCATGTGCCCAAAATGATGTGCGTTGAGGCTGATTTCCATCACTACTGCTGTTGAATCCTGGTTGAGAGTGGGTGCAAATCCAGTCAGACTGGTAATGTGCTAATAGAATGTCTAAGATCATACAATTTGCATAATTGTTCCCAACCTGAACAGCAGGCCTGGACTTGTGTAAGGGAGCAGTCAAATGTGTGTGAGCGAAACGTAAAGGATTTGGAATAGGGGAAATTTGGAAAAGACCAACAGGCATTTTAACTCACCAACAGACTTTAGTCATAGCTTGAAGGGACAGAGGGCGAACAGAGATAGCAAAATGGTGAGAAGCGAAGCTCAAGGTGAAAGCTTAAGCCTACAGGCAAATGGTGGAGGAGCCCAGGACCTGACCCACTTGTTTGCTGACAGCTCGGCTGTTACGAGTGGCACATGAGGTGGTGGTGAGGAGGATGGCCCAACTTTCTCATCCACAGTGCCATTGCCAGAAGTCAGTGTGGCGGTATACCTGCATGGAGAGGAGGCAGGCATTTGAGGTTGCAATCAACCATCACCCGTCACGTGCTGTGCCAACTCATACGGTGCATGTCAGCAGCAGGTCAGCAACAGAGTTCAACATCTGATGGTATTGTAGAATGATTATATCACAGAAGGAGAGCATTCAGGCCATTGTGTCCATGCTGGTCCTTTGAACGAGCAATTCACCTTGTCCCCCCCCCCCCCCCCCCTCCCCTTTCCCCTTGTAGCTCTGCAAATATTTCCTTTCAGTATTTGGGCCGGTGGGATCTTCCCTATGTCCGCCGGGTGTTTGGAGGTGAGTAAAGCCACCAGGTGGTGAGGGACAGAGCCGGACAGTGCCGGGGGTGGGGACAAGGGCATCACCTCGATGGAACACCATTGGTTTTGGGGGGGGGGGGGGGGGGGGGGGGGAGTTCCCATTATGTGGGGATTCCGGCGGTGATGGGGTAGAGGGGGGAATGATGTCCTGATATCAGGGTGGTGGTGACGATGTCAAACACTGCTTTCTGTGACAGTGTTAGAAGGTCTGGAGTGAAAACCTGGCTCTGTTTCTGGGGAGAAACCCGTCGGTTTTCAGTCAGAACTGCCATTTTTTAGGAAACCTGCCCTTTGATTTTAAAAAGCTGGTGAGCAGGAATAAAAGGCCCTTTTCTGTAACGTCTTTCAAGACCTCAGGAAGCCCTTTTCAGCCAGTGAAGTACTTTGAGGCATCGGGAAAAAATATAAGGAAATGCTCCAGAAATAACCTGAGAGCTGTTAACACAATCTTCTTGTTACATCCTTTCTATGAACTGCGATCTGCAGCCAACCTCCAAGGAACACAGGAGATCAATTTATATATCAACAAGACCAGCCTGTTTAAAATGTGGAAAACAATCCATGCCATCACCTGACTCTGATTTAAAGCTTTCATGAAACCTTTGCAAACTTTTGTTGAAAGCTTGCTGCTTTCATTAAAAATTAAGTGAAAAGGCCTGAGATGCAGAGACAGAAGCATAGAATCGTTGCATCATAGGTGGAATCGATTAAGCCTGCCATGCCCGTGCCACTCCCCTACCTTCTCCTCATAGCCCTAAACATTTTTCCTCTTCATGATAATCCAATTCCCTGCCATCCTGATTTTGCCATGTGGACCAGTTGATGGGGCAGGGCGGGCACCACAGTCAGGGTGTCATGTGTTAGGCCAGCAGGCCATGCTAGCTACTCAGAATATCATGACAGTACATGGCCCATTTCCTGGCAAATAAAGTGTATGATTCTGATTTAATATTTGTTTCGCAAAACAGTTCATTCCACTAGTTCAATCCCCTAGTTCTCCGGAGATTTTACAGTGTTGCTGGGTCAAGATTTTACAAATGGGCATGCATTTTGGACCTTAGTTCAACAGGCAGGTACATCAATCCAGCATGTCAAGGAATAATGTATCGAACAACAGATACCTGTTCCTTTATGCATGACCAGTTCCTAATCTCATCTCAGACATTCAGTGAGGGACAGGTGTTTCAATGAAAATGGATGCTTCCCCAAAAAGAGCAAAGGAAAGCTGGGGAGCAGCATCTTGTAGACTGTCCTAATGGACGAGAAAGAGCAAATCCTGTGGTGGTATGAATGTGAGCACTGCCATTGGTGCAGAGCATGGATTTCCCATTGGCTCTGGCTGGTCATGTGCCTCTCGTCCGATTGGCTGGGACTAGTCATGTGACTGCTCACCAATTGGTCGAGAGGCACGTAGACCCCGCCTCCGAGGCGGGGTATAAGTACCCAGAGTTCCCGGCGGTCGGCCTTACTCTGTAGTCGACCACCGGGCTAACAACTAGCTGATTAAAGCCACAGTTCGGATCCTAATCATGTCTTGAATCCAATTGATGGTACATCAAATCCGTATGACCTCTGCCTACATAATTGACCAAGATAACACGTGTTATGTGGACATGGGCCTAATCATAGGAAGGCACCAGAAACAAAATGGAGTGGGGAAGGTAAATGTAAACCTTTCAAAGGATGGAATTTTTCCAACAAATAGAAATGTATCAGGTTCTGAATGGACACTGAAGTGTTTCTCCCCAGAGAAAAAGGCAGCTATTCTCTCCAGATCTTCAAACACATTGTCAAAAAAGACGCAGGGGCTGTGTGTTGCCCTGTCACTCTGACAGGCAAGGACCTCATAGAACCAACAAACCTGGCTCCACAGAGATTGGAGAACCATTTTTAAAGGACGCCCCGATCTCATAGTGAAAGTGATGCACTGACACCCCCCTCCGCCACCCCGCACCACCACCACCATCACCACCAGCATTCCCACATTTTGGGAAGCACCAACTCAATGTGGTTCCCTGGAGGCCCTGACCCCACCAACCAACCTTGCCGGGGGCAGTGCCAGCCTTGCAGTGCCAAACTGGCACTGCCAACAGGGTGTCAGGCAGTGCCAGGGTATATCCTTGACCACCCGTGGGCTGCATGCCTCCGTGTCCCCGGCATGGTTATCTTGACTATTAGAGAGCAGTAGTGATTCCTGCTGGTGTGATGGCACGGCAGAGTTTGGTGCACAGGGCGCTGCCAGTAGATACGCCATTTAGGGACATTTAAATGGATGCAGATTCATATTGGTCGGGGAGGGGAGTGGGTCAGGAGGGATGGGTTTTTTTTTTAGGAGGTATTGGAGGGGAACCCTGTTAGCAGTAAGGAGAGGGGATGGCTAGGCAACGGGAGTGGTCGGACAATTATATGATGGTTACCGGTGTGTTGGAAGGGAAGGCCGTGGTGTTGATGAACGTGTAGGCCCCGAATGAGATGGTTGTTGGCTATAATTCCAGAATTAGATACACATCAATTGATTTTATGGGGGGATTTTAATTGCATGTTGTATCCAAAGTTGGATCACTCCAGGCCAAGATCGCTGTTCCCTTTGTGGATAGTGAAGGTGTTAGCTGCATGAATGGAGGAGACAGAAGGGGGTGATCCTTGGCGGTTTACGCACCCAGGGGTTAAGGATTTTTCTTTTTCCTCCATTACACAAGGTGCACTCGAGGATAGACTTTTTTGGGCATGAAGAGGACCCTACTCCCAGGGGTGAAAAACGGTGATATTCAGCGGTGGTTATTTCTGACCACACACTGCACTTGGTGGAGTTGATTGGAGGCGGGTCAGGAGCAGCACATGGGATGGAGGCTGGGTGTAGGACTGTTACCTGAGATTGAGCTTTGCGGGAAGATTTCGAGAGCAATAAAGGAGTACATTGACTTGAATGGGATAGTGTTGAGTCTTTGAATTGTGAAGTTTTATTCAATTTACCGGTTGTTCTTGAGACATTGCTGAAACTCAGTAGAAATTCAAGTTAAAAACTTGTCAGGTGCAAATAAGAATTGTTTTATTTGAAGTTCATTGGTTACAACTTGAATTTCATTTAAAAGGTAGTTTGTAGACAATTTGATTTTCTTCAAAGAATCACAGGAATTATCTTCTGAGACAATAGCCTGAACACATCTTTGAAAGTCAAAGGCTGAAGTCAAAGTATGAAAATGAAATAGGAATACAGAACTCTTTTCTAATTCTCTTCCTTTACTTTCTCTCTCTCTCTCTTTCTGTCTTTCTTCTCTTTGTCTCTTTCCTGTCTCTTTCTCTCTGTCTCTTTCTGTCTAAAATGGTGGCCAAATCATCCATGGATATACTATTTCATATCTGTCTTAAGCGATCCGATCACACCCCAATATATATTCAAAACACATTTGATTTGATAACAAGCCGTCCATCCTCACGATGCAACGCCACTTCCAATTGTTGCTTATCTGCAACAATTGAGACGTTATGTCATCTCATCATACTATAATTCCGAAAATATAATTGAAACTGTTTTTTGACACAGTCTAAAATGTTTCGGCTTGCATACGTTATGGAATGTGGTTCAGGCTGTTATCACAAGTGGCCTGAAATCAGAACAATGGAGCCTTTAATGCTTCCATCTTATTGCCATGAGATTCAGCCATGCCCTTGGAAAAATGTGATGTTTTTATCAGTGGTTCTGTGTTTCCCAAACTCATGTCTGAGTTTGGAAATTGTATGTTTCTTTCATTTTGAAACTGGGATTTAATATTTATGCTTTAAACAGCTTTTTTACCTATATTAAGTGTATTTAAAATACCTGACTTCTACAGATAGTCTCGCCTTCTACTTTGTGGGAGGCGTTAAAGGCGGTGATAATGGGGGAGATTATCTCGTATAAGGCATTCATAGGCAGGGGGGCTAGGAGGGAGCATCAGGGGCTCGTGCATAGTTTCCGTCTGTCGATCAGGACTATGTGTGTGACTCAGCGCCAGAGTTATGCGCACACAGGAAGAAGCTGAAAATGCATTTTGACCTGTTTTCCACAAGCTGGATGGTGCGCTAGCCGCGGGGCCTAAAGGGGGTGGTATATGAATATGGGGAAAAAGGGTAGCCACCTTTTTGCTCATCAGTTATGGCAAAAGGAGGTGGCTGGGGAGATTGTGCACTTAAACCGGGGGGGGGGGGGAGGGGGGGGGGGAAATGTGGCGGGGGTTGCTCTCTGCCCCAGAGAAACTGAATGGGGGGTTTTGGACCTTCTAAGAGGGGCTTTATTAGTTGGAGCTGCCAGGCGATGAGCAGGGGATAGTAGATTTCTTTGAGAGTGGGGGAGGAATTGTGGGAGGAGTTGGAGGCGCCAGAGGGGATGGAGAAGGTTCGCACAGCTTTAGGAAAGATCCAGACGGGGAAGGCGCTGGGGCCAGACAGGATCCTGGTGGTAATTTTTGGCAAGTTTATAGATCTGTTGGTTCCGTTGGTGTTGGGGGTGTTTACTGATTCACTGGCACGAGATGTTAGTCGATCTTTTTGCAGGGGTTGAGGATACATTCGAGGTGAGTTCGAGAGGGCCTGCGAACCACACGCACATATTCTGGTTCTGTCCCAAATTGGTGGGTATTTGGGAGCCTTTTGTGCACCATATCAGCAATCTTGAACATTGATTTAGTGCCCTGTTCATTCGTAGTTACATTAAGGGTGTCGGACCAGCCAGAGTTAAGGATGGGTGCGGGGGCAAATGCCCTGTATTCTCCTTGGCGATTGCTTGGCGGTGGATTTTGCAGAGAAGAGGCTCTGTGCCTCTGTCTGGCTAGGTGACTTGATGGAGTTTCTGTACCTCAAGAACGTGTAGTTCACTGTGAGGTGTTGATTGACTGGTTCTACCGTCGACGGCGTCCATTCATATTGCACCTTACGGAATTGGTCAATGTTGGTTTTTAGTTGGGGGGTAGTTTGGGTTGTTTTTTGTCATTAAGGGGGATTGTTACAGTTGTTGTAGTGTTGACGCATGTTTTGCTGTGTAAATGTTTGGATATGGAATGTTAAAAGTTCAATAAAAGTACTTTCAAAATAAAGTATATAGATTGATGATAATGCGATTTGTGCCCTCGCTGGGTGTGAACCTAAATGCACCAGCGGCGGCAGCGGGGAAAATCTCATTCATAGATTCCCCGAGTACAAACCTCGTTATGGCCCTTTTTGAGAGTTAGCAGCCACAACGGGATTTTCACCCACAGCGAATAAACCCAGAAAATCCCCCCCAAAATCACTGGTATCTGAAAATGTTGCTGTGCATTTTGTCTAAGTTTTACTAATTGTGTCTAAAATCTTGATTACCAGCATACACTGCAATAGTGTTTTGCTGCAATTAACTGAAAAATGTGTTGCGATTAGCAGAAAAATATTACTCATCTTCCCTGAAAAACGTGGTGCATCTTAATTAAGCCAAAATGGGATTGCAATACTCTCAATACTTTTAGCTCACCAGTTCGTTCCACTACCACCCTTTCCTCAAGGTTTGTATTTGTATGAGTTGGCAGCTCATGGATAAAATCCCATGGACATTGGAAACCTCCACCCCACCATCCCTCACCGCCTCCCCCCCCCCCCCCCCCCCCTCCCCTCTCCCACGCATACACACACTTTCATTCACACTTTCACATAAACAAGTGCACTTGGTTTACTTCAAATTCCTATTTCCTTTCCTGAAATAATCCTCTTATTTTATAGTGTCGGAAATTGTCTTTGCCTACACAGCATGAAATCTCGTTTCTTGTTTGCAGGTACCTTTATGCACTTGGGCAGAAGGTTTGGAAGAGGTGGAAGAAACGATACTTTGTCCTGGTTCAGGTTAGTGAGTGATGCGTTTAGAATCATTTCTGAGGGATGTTGCCAGGGCTTTGCATGTACCTTTGGCTTTATGAGTATGGATTGTGTGTTTTTTCCCATTGCATTTGGCAACAGCAAAGTCATTTCAGCGTGGCTATGGGTGAGATGTGGCTGATAACAGAAGCATCATCACACTTAGTTTATCTTGACGGATGTTGCTTGGCTTGCAAAGAACTGCATTTAAATTCTTACACCTTATTAAATCAGTATGTCTGCTGAAGCTGTGATTAAGGAGTCATAAAAGGTGAGATAATCATTGATGTGAACTATTTACTTGTTTACAGAGAGTTGGCAAATGGAATATTGTTTATGCAAAAGGGCATTCCCTGGGTTGTTGATAATTTGAGGGATTGTGTTTACTCATAGCTAAGCAGGTCAAGAAACATTTTAGTGAGATACAGATTATGTAATTAATGGGAGGAGCCAGGTCTGTCTGTAGTTTTTGAATGGGTGCTATAGAATTTGAGTGACAAGACAGAAAGATTTTCATGTTGTTCCTGAAAGAGTCTGGCTGTGAAGTCATTCACAAAGAACAGAAAATAACCCTGGTAACCAGATCGCAAAGCCACAGGAGGAAGAGAATTTGAGTGCCAATGGGAAGGCTGCGGTTCAGTTGTAAGAAACCATGTTTGATCAGATGGTTAGTAAAAAAACAAGATCAGACGGTGGATGAAGCGGATATATTTAGTTCAAACAAATTGGTTGAATTACAATAGAAAGATTCAGAGCTAAAACAATCATATCAGAAAGCACATACGGAAATGGAATCGGAGTATCTACCAGAGTGTTGTTACATTAGAAATAATGCATGAATAAGAAAATGGAGACCTTTACTTAAACAAATGAGAAATGGGCAGAGGTTCACCAAGTGGTATTACCGGTGGGTTATAGAAAGGAGGTTTTGCAGGTAACGCATGAGGTTCCAGTAGGGAGTCATTTTAGAGAAAGGAAAACTCAAGCAAAAATTCAAAAATATTTTTATTGGCTTGGACTGGATAAGGATTCAATTGAATTTAGCCGTACATGTCACACACATCAGGTAATAGAAAAACCTCTATGCCATTCATATGCAACTAACCTTGCATTGACAAGGAAATAGATCATCAGACTCTGTGATGGGCTGGCCAAACAAGGTTGTCCTGAATGACAATGGATCTTGGTTGGATCATCCTGGCTCAACCAGGACATCCTGTGTATTCCCACTAACAAGGTTAAGTCTAAACAGGACGGGGTAACTTAGGTTGTGGGCATAGCCCCCTAACTCTGCTGTCAGCAGTATTTTCCTTCAGTCTGCTTAAGCCCTAAGTTGCCTGCTACATCCTTGGACCCCATTTCTGGACCCAAGTTCCTAATATCTCCCTATCATGACAATCCCAAGGAGCTATTCCAGCACATAGCAAATATTCAGTTAAAATTTGCAGAGATCTGTCCTGTAGTATTTATGTGCTGTTAGCTGAGGATCAAGTGTAATTGTCCTTCCAGCTAAATCTGTCTTACTTATTGTTTCAGGTTAGCCAGTACACATTTGCTATGTGCAGTTACAGAGAAAAGAAGTCCGAGCCTCAGGAACTAATGCAGTTGGAGGGATACACAGTGGACTACACAGAGCCACAACCAGGTATTGTTGTCAGAGGAAATAAAATGACTAATTGGTGCTTGCGAATCAGAATACTGTAATGCAATAGAAGTGAGGGTGGAATGTACTGCAGTGTCTACTTCTTAAAGTGTTTTTCTTGGTGTGAGAGATGCGTGGATCACAGTTGGGCTGTGCAGTTTCTGTGGAAAAGCGCACATTTGCTCCTGCCTGCAGCTTCGCACATTTTGTTTGCTGATTTTGGATCTGTTCAATCCCACACATTTATGATAAAAAATTGCAAATTGCACATCCCGTGATGTTTCCGATGAAATATGTCCTTTGGTTTAAAATTGTCCCAACCGCCAATGTCTCCCATGGCCTGTTTTCCAACAGTGGAAGCAGCTCGCTATTGGCTGCTGGCGGGAGCCTCTGGTCCCGTCAATGTCTCCAGCGCTTTGCGTGGCTCTTGTCACCAGTATATCCCACCAGCGAGAAAGGCTGGAAATCCCACCCATAGATTATCCATTTTGCAAAAGGAAACGTAAATATTCAAATTGTACTGCTTTTGAAAAATGTGAACCAGGCGGAAGGGATTCTGCAGGGGACCCGAGGAGGTGAGTAGCCATCTTTGCTCACAGGCAAAGAGCCTGGGGGTGATGGGCTTGCCGCCCCAGTGCTCAGCAGGGGGTTGGAGATCCTCACATTGGGATAGGCTACTATACAAAGGAGGGGGAGGGGAGGAGGTGCTGGGGGGGAAACCACATGCAACAGCAGTATGCAAATTCCTGGATCTCGTGTACCCATTCCAGGGGAATCCCTAGCCCCTACCCATCTGCCCCACCGACCACCCATAATCCCTACCAACTGCCGAGGCCTCTGGCCGTGCAGTTGAGGCTATTGCTAATAGGGAATTGGCAAAGTGAGCACCCCATGGATTCTCGTGGGTGGCCATGTAGCATGTGGGAGTCATTGCCTAGCATCCCAATCACACCTTGATGCATGGACACTGTACTTGAACACTGTGGGATGCAACACCACACATTCAGCAGCCAACATCCGAACACCCAGGGGATGGGACACAGTTCCGAGGACATGTCCCAGGCCGGAGGGTGAATGAGTGCTAATGGCAGGGGAATATGCTTGGAGAGATGGACCAAGCGGTCAGAAGTTGGGATGCATTGCAGAAGAAAATGACGGAGGCGTCATACATTGATGCATAGAAGCTAGGAGTTGGAGGAAGCCTTTTGGCCCTTCAAGCTTGCTCTGCCATTTATTACGATCATGGCTGATCATCCAACTCAATAGTCTAATCCTGCTTTCTCCCCATAACCTTAGATCCCATTCTCCCCAGGCTATGGCCACCCAACAATGCCCCACACTCCCGATGGTGCTGTTCCACTCTCCCCATTAACCCCTCACCACCCCCTCACCTCTGACCGACACCTCTGCCCTTCCCCCCACTCCCACCTTCCCCAGATTTCCTCAGGATCCTCAATGTGCTTTGCCTTCCTTGCTTTACCGCTACATCTAGGTGTGGCCCAGGATGCACATCTAAGGTGCTTATCAGCTGCTTACCACGTCCTGTAACCTCCGATGCCCCTGGCAAGTGTCCTCTGGGGGCTCTTAGGCCAGAGGGCCCTGGCACACTTGGCAATGGCACATGCACAGCCGTGCCCCCCTGTCCCATGTGCTGACTTCAAGATGCGGCCCCATCAGAGGGGTGGAACTAAGGGGAGCTGATGGCCCCCATCCCCACTCCATGGGACGGGTCTGAGTTGGCAACCAGCACCCTCTTCTCCCACTTAATGCCCAAAGGGCCCGGGGTTCACCTTGGGACGGAGGGGCAGCTGGCCCAGGCCCCGGCTGCCCCAGCGCCATCTGTCTCAGCCATTCCTGATGGCTCCACCA
The DNA here is from genome assembly GCF_902713615.1 of Scyliorhinus canicula. Taxonomy (NCBI): domain Eukaryota; kingdom Metazoa; phylum Chordata; class Chondrichthyes; order Carcharhiniformes; family Scyliorhinidae; genus Scyliorhinus; species Scyliorhinus canicula. The sequence continues at coordinate 63,286,440 of NC_052165.1, read as the reverse complement.
TTGTGTCAACACCCTTGGCGATGCTCCTTAATGATTGGGCAATGCTGTACAGTGCCTCGGCAATGCCCACCTGTGACTGAGACAAGCTCCGCATTGCCTCAACCATTCCCATTTAAGAGTGGGACATGTCCCGCAGAACCTCACCAAAGTCAACCTGGTATTGGGTGACATCCCCCAGCAAGTCGGACATTCTGCTAAGGCCCTCCGCCATGGCCGTCACCTTCTGCGCCAAGCCTTGGACCTTCCACTAATGGTGCTGTTGTCGTGCACCAGACTCAACTGCGGTCATCAGCCTAGAAGTGTCGGCCTCAGTGCCACGCATTGACGGTGAAATTTCTTGCGCCCATAGCCTCTGGGACTTCTCCAATTATCAATGGGCCAACTGGAGTGTCGCTCACATCTCCCTCTGAATGTCCCAGCCCCTCCCTAACGTCTCCATATGTTCCGGGTAACCCACAGAGGCTCAGCATTTGGCTAGGACACAGCTGGGACATGGGATCCAGCAGACCTCCAACTGCTGTCTCGCCTGGGTCTCCTGCCTCCACCTGATGTACATCAACAACCGTGTGATGCTCACCAGATGGTTCACCAGAAGGCTGACCACTAACATTGCCCACCGAAGTTTGTGTATCTGCGCTGGTGGAGGGTGGGGATGACAGCTGTGATGTGTCTATTGTGGCATCCTCAGAGCTCTCCTGGGAGCCAGGAGAGGGGGCCACCCAGCATGGGACGGCTTTGTCGGCTAGAGGACCCGCAGGAGAATGGACATGCGGTCAGCGGGAGGGATGGGTCAGTCAGTAAGGCAATAACAGTTCAGGTGTGACATGTCCTCCGGGTGGGACCCAGTGGATTCGCACCTCTGCGGCATCCGCCAGCCTCCGGATTGGAGACAGCTCTGTCCTCGGCCACTTCCCGAGCTCACAGACGCTGCAACCTCGTTCCAGGCAGCACGGTTGCCTGTGGCTTGCTCTTCGAGACCCTCAAGGGAAAAGGACATCCCTCCTGGCCTCCACCACATTGAGGAGCCTCCCCAGGTCTGCATTCCCGATCCTTGGGGCAAGTCGTCTCGGTGCCATGGCTGCGAGCTGAATAGGGCTGGTTGTGGAAGTGCTGTTTAAATGCTGCTCGGCCTTGTTAGTGGAGGGCTGGTAAGCTTGGTCTCGGCGAATCAGCTGGCGAGCCTTCATTTGCGGCGAGAAGCCCGTGGGGCCTCATTAAGTGGACCCATTAACATTGAATAACGTTGCCGGACTCGTCAGGCTGAGCACCTGGAAACATGCGTCAGTTCCGCTCGCTACCTCACTTAGAAATCTTTCCGGAGAATCGTTCCCAATGACTAGGAAGCAAGCCTTGACTTATTCAACTTCAAATTTATTGTGATCAGTAATCACTTCTCCACAACAAGCAGTGCCACCTGTATCCCCTTTATATATTGGTGCAATCTATTAAACAGTGAAAGCCCCAGTTCTAGCTTAAGTACTAGGGAACAGTAATTCTTTCCTAACAATTTACAGTGGTTATGCCAATGTGCAGTCTGATTATACTTTTTTTTTAAAATAATTTTTATTGGAATTTTTTACAGAAAATATAACAAAAAGTATAGCAAAAAGCAGTAATATGCAAGTAACAGCCCCATAACACCCACAATTCCCCCCATACCGTAACATCACATGTATCACATACCCCCACCCCCCCCCCCAAACAAGAGAACTTAACCATAAATTAAACAGTCTGATTATACTTGATGCACAATGTTTGAGTTTTAGATGATGTTCCCAAAGCGTATTTAAATTAGGAAGTGTGCAAGAAAAGGTACCAGAACATATCCCAGGTCCAAAGGATCAGTGTCGAGAACTGACAAAAGCTTAAGCTTTCCAGAAAGAGGTTGATTCGGTGAGAATAGCTGCCTTTTTGAACAAGAGTTGAACATGTAAAAGGAAGCTATAACTTGATCATTGTCATTCACCTGTAGGTCTGGATGGTGGGCGGGCATTTTTCAACGCAGTTAAAGAAGGTGACACCATAGTGTATGCCAGTGATGACGAACAAGATCGAGTGCTGTGGGTTCAAGCTATGTACAGAGCTACAGGCCAGTCCTACAAGCCTGTCCCTCCATCACAGGTCCAGAAGCTGAATGCCAAGGGAGGAAGCGCACAGCTGCCTGACGTGCCTATCTCTCAATTCTGTGAGTACGCTAACACAATTTCATTTGAACACTTATTTGTTTAGAAGTAGCGTAATGTCACTGTTTTTGAAATGATGCAGCTTCAGCGACTCCATTCGTGAATAAGATGAGATTTATTCAGCGATCCTTGAGAGCAGCAACATGTTTTCAGCTACCTCTAACATACCTCTGCCTCGCAGAGCTCCTCCCCCTGGGGTGACTCCCCACTCTTGGGTCCTGAGTGATTGGTCACCCAGTCCAGGTAACCCTTATTCTGCTGTGTTGCCCTTAAAGGGACATTCGCCACATTTCTTCCAGTGACAAAATCCACATTTTCCAAAGACCGGTGGAAAATGAGACTCTTGTAATCTTCCATGGTTAATAATCTGGTGAATATTCATCGCTGTCGCAAGAATTAGACTGTTGCTGATTCAGCTGTGGTGGAAGGATAGATATTAGATAGCAGGACAATGTTTGCGGTCTGCACGGGCCCTGAATGAAAACCATAAACAAAAAGCTGCCTGGATGGATAAGTACTTTTTCCTCTCTTTTTTTTTGGCGCTTCGTTGCTATCGCAATAGGCCTCCTTCTGAACTGCATGCTCTTTCACTGCCTACTTCAGGAGTCACATTATTCAGTGATGTAACGTGAGAGTGATTAAACAATGTTTTGTGAACCTGTATTCATAAGAGTGTATTGTCACTCAGTAAACATTGTTTTCTTTGTGTTTTGCAGACAAAACAGGGTATTCTTGGATGTTAATACATTGTGCAGCAATATGAAAGAATTATATTTCTTATGTCCTTTATTTTTAGCATAGTCATAAATGTATTGATTATAATAAGCATATTAAGATATCATCAGATTATGTTTGTCATAAAATTTGTAAAAGTACGCTGCATAAGGGCAGCACGGTAGCATTGTGGATAGCACAAATGCTTCACAGCTCCAGGGTCCCAGGTTTGAATCCCGGCTTGGGTCACTGTCTGTGTGGAGTCTGCACGTTCTCCCCGTGTGTGCGTGGGTTTCCTCCGGGTGCTCCGGTTTCCTCCCACAGTCCAAACATGTGCAGGTTAGGTGGATTGGCTGTGATAAATTGCCCTTAGAGTCCAAATTTCCCTTAGTGTTGGGTAGGGTTACCGGGTTATGGTGATAGGGTGGAGGTATGGGCTTGGGTAGGGTGCTCTCTCCAAGAGCCGGTGCAGACTCAATGGGCCGAATGGCCTCCTTCTGCACTGTAAATTCTATATTAAAAAAAATATATAATCCTTCAAATTTGACTTTACATTAAGTGCCATACAGTTTTAAAAAGAAATTCAATACAACATGTACCTTATTACACCTTCAACACGAGGTTATTTTTGCAATTTATATTTACATTTCATGCCAAAGATTCTCTGGTATGTACCGCCTGAGGGATTTAATACAAGCTGTCGCCCCTTCATATCCTCTGGTGAGTGGGCCTTAGACTGCAGCCTTAGTATGGAAAGTATCAAAATGGGGTTTGTGCAAGGGCTTAGCATGGGCAAGCTGTACATGCGAGGCAGGCTAACATGTAACATTTTGCCACCTGCATGTTTGGGCAATTTAGCACTGCTGGGAAGTCATATTTTGAAAGTTTCCTTAAAATGTACCATTACCCCTTCCATTTCTACTTTGAGTGTTTGGAGGTGAGGAAGCGATTCCAGGAAGGAGTCTGGATGACCAACTTTTGATTTTCTTTCACATTTGTGCTCAGCAATATCTTGAAGTAATCCCACTCACACAAATCATTGGTACAGTTCTTATTACTTTGTTGTTATCGCCACCAATGTCTGCAACAATTCAGAAAGATATATTTTGTAGCGGCAGGTTTGATCACAACACTAATGCTGATTGTTTTTCACATTTCTGATACAGGTTCACTTCCAAATTTCCCATTTTAAGTTCCTCGCTTCTCATGGAATGGAAAATCTCTGGCTGAGTTTATGTGGAGACATGTTCTATATGTCTCTTGCACGCTTTAGTTTCAAAAATCTGTTTTGTGGTAGCATCTTGATATGCGCTTATTAGCCTTGCTAAATATTCTCCCTTTTGGCATTTTAAATGTCCCATTCAAGTTTTAAGAGGACGTTTCTCGGATTAGCAAAGAATATATGGAGAAGCTAGCATCTATGTACTGTCTATCCCCTTCGTTATAGGAAAACATTTCCTTTTGCATCAGTGAAGAAAAATCTACTCCAGCTTTGCACCAGTGTTGTAAGTTCTCAGCTGTCTCGCGCAGACAATAAAAGAAAAATTCCCATGAACTAATCCATCTGCTCACTCTACAGAAAACATATGGGGTTGGATTCTCCGTCGTCGGGTTGCTCCATTTTACCGGCACCCCGGGGGTTTCCTGACGGCGTGGGGCTGTCCCACAATGGGAAACCCCGTGGACCAGCCGACAAAATGGAGCATCCCACAGGCGTGCTGAACCAGAAATCTGGCACAGCGGTTCAGAGAATATAGCTCATAGGCTTCAATTCGTGGCATTTGGCCTACATGCCAAGGTCCGTGCCTGCAAAACAGAACTAGCATCTACTATTTAATTCAGCACCGAGGAAAGATCTTGCTCATCATATGAGTCAGCACCACAACTGTCATGGATGCCTTTGGCCAATGAGCATGTGCTATGAGCATGTAGGAAAATAGATTGAGGAGATTTATACAGTGAGTGGCAGGAAAGGTTGATGCAGAATTGTCGATGAAGTGGCAATCTTACTTGGAGGGAGGACAAGAATAGGGAAGGAACAAGGTGTGGTAGGGAGGTGCTCGAATGTTATGATTTCCTCTGGTAACAAAATCACGAATTTGTATAATTTTTGCTGCAAAGCACAAAGAGGAAGCCTATCACCATTGTTTAGAAATGGGGAGCAGTTTCAGATGGACCCCGGCAAGATCTTGCGGGGCATATTAAGGGATTTCTTGATACTGTCCAAAGGCTAAATGAAAAATAAGCGTACATTGACCAGCATCTGCTAATCGCCATAAAACAATTGCTAAACTAAAAATCAATTGTGCTGACGGTCCAGAAATAGCTATTTTGCTTTCTGATTCTGAATGTTTGCATGTTCCTCCTGTCAATTATGCAAAGAAGCAAGAGGCTATTTTTCTTTCACACAGTCTCTATCTAGGCAGCTAGAGGACTGTGCCAACCAGCTGCCCAGTAGCGCTGACATTAAACCCAGTCTATTAACGTAGGGCTGATGAGCCTCAGGCAGAAAATGAGCACCCCTGAATCAATATTCCCTCAAATCATTTTCGGAGAGCTTGGGCAATTTATTTACGGGTGCAGCCCCTCCATTTTTTTTTTGCGTGGCCAGAAAAGCAGAAAGGTGAAAGGGCCAACGTGTGTGCTACCTTCACATGACCTTTCAGGTTGCTGCGCAGAAGCTTGGCTTGGACGGAAATTTGGGCCGTACTGCCGATCTGGTTGCTGGTCCCCACCACAATTGAGAGGCCTCCCAATCCTCCTGGCCGCACAAAAATAAGTATGGACTTATCTTTGAGCCCTTCTCCAATTGGATTGCCAGCTGATACTGGGTGAAGTGCATACTGCAAATGTGCTGTCTGGTTGAGCACTGAAATAGTGTTGAAGTTCCTAAATTAGCTGAGCATTTAGTTCAGGCTGTCCCTTGGCCTGCCCATCACAAGGACCCATGGCGAAATGCTGCAGCCTGCAGATCAGGCCGATAAGCTTTTCCCTGTGATTTTTAGGCAATTGTTGTCCTGCTTCTGCTGTCTAAAAGACTCCAGTGTCTCTCCACTAAGTTGCACTGTTGTAAAGGCCATTTGTTTACATCTTTCTGTTCAGTGTTTTAGTGAATAAATATACCGCGTTTAATTTTTTAAAATGTATCTGTACTTCACCCTCTCCATTTCCAGGGTCCTGCATCACCTGTCGGTATGTTTGCACACTGTCAAATTTGGAATGTAATTTTAATCCAACAGGTTACTTCAGAATTGAATGGTCATTCAGTTAATGAACTCGTTGATTGTGTACTATAATCTACAAAAATCTCAAAAATCTCCGTGCAATGATGTCACATCAACTCTGTCCCAATTCTTTCAAATTCCATTTTTTATGTCAAGACAGATCAACGGTGTGTGCGTGCATCCGTGTGTGTGTGTGTGGTGTTTTATTCCACCCACCATCAGTGGCTCACTTGACAAACTTGATAATTGTTTTTATGTTTCTTTTCCTGTCTGTTAATGTTTAAAGGGGCATGGCCACTCAATATGGAAGTATCGGGTAGACTTACCTCCTGAATGAGCCAAGCAAGAGTCCACACCAAACAGTGCTGCGGCAAAGCTGTCATGGTGTCAACTGTGACAAGTTCACTTTGGGCGATATTTTATCCACATAGTTTGTAAATTTTAATCTCAAACCAATGGGGGCTGTGGGCGTAACTACACCACATGGACTGGAGCAGTTCAAGAAGGCGGCTCTTTACTGCCTTCTAAAGGCCAAAGAGCAATGAGCAATAAATGTTGGACTTATGTCCAATGCTAACTTCCCAAGAAAGAGTATGAATAAACAATATAAATAACAGCTTTATGGCACCAATGCAAACAGAAATTTAGATGGATGCCACAACAGTTGGTTCTTTATTATAGCCACCTCTGTCTAAGGTCGTGCTAGAGTACTCTGCCAAATGCTTCAATCTGATGCCAAAGACCTTTAATCGGTTGCATCAGTTTTGCTTGATCGGCACGGCCCTGTATCGTTCTACTGTCGATTTGTTTCACCTCAATATGCTTTATTCTCTTTGCTTTGCTCACATGTAGCCGGAGCCAAGGGTAAGTGTTAGGTGTATGTTGCCAACTATCTCTCTCTTTCTCGAGTGGGCTGTGTTAGAGGCTCGTATTAACATCTTTCTTGCTTTACCACTGTCTGTTAAACACTGCATGCGGTAGAAACCTGCACCTTCACATGTCTACGTGCTGTGGTCCTCTGCCTTGTCACATTTGTGCTTTTAGCTCGCTCATGCAGAAAGCTTGTTTGAAACCTAATCCCTTGGTACTGAACCTACATGCAGTCTATAAAAGATGACAGCAGTATTTCGGTTTCGGTTTAAAAGCTTTGTTTCATTTGCCGTTTTTATTGTCTTGCAGTTTTTGGGGAAGTATTCAAAATCTCATTCTTGTACATCTAGCCAGATCAACATTAAGCACATCCTGGAGAGTGAGAACCTTCCACGAATTTTAATTAATAGACTGGCTCAAGTTTATTATTTTCATTTTTTTTATTATGAAGGAAATATACAACTATGTGCATGAGGAATTTGGGACAAAATCATCAGCACCTTTAATATATTAATCCACTACAGCAGATAGAAACTTGACTGTCGGAGAATGACCCATCGTTGGCCTATGTCCTACTGTGCAAATTCTGAAATATGTTAATGAAGACAATCCAAACTCAGGTTTGCTTAGTAAATTAAAAAGAAGGGGCCCTGAAAGAAAGATGGGGGATTGGGGGGGGGGGGGGGGGGGGTAGAAAAATGGGTCCAGAAGGGTCTCTGAAACGATAAGGGTTTTATTCCATTTTGTTTATGCTATACATGACATGTTCTGGCAGTCTGATGGATTCTGATTGCTGCCGAGATGATTCAATAAGAGAATTTTCTCTTGAGCAGAAATGCCTAAAAAGGTATTCAGAGGTTCACGAGCATTAAGGAATCCTGAGTTTATTTTTTTCTAGTATTCCAGGAAAAGGAGAACACAACTGATTTGGTTGAAAAAAATACACAATTCCCTTGGGTAGGATTAATCTTCTGGCACATCTAGCCAAATATGGGGCCTGTTAATAGACACCAATACTGAGGAAAGATGTTAAGGCGATTGAGAAGGTGAAGAGGACATTTACTAGAATGGCACCAGGAATGAGGGGGGCCTTCAATTAATTGGAGATGCTAAAGAAGCTGAGATTGCTCTCAGTGCAAAGACGGTTAAAGAGAGGTTAAGTAAAGGTGTTTGAAATTAGGCAGTAAATAAAGAGAAACCATTTTCACTGCCAGGAGGATAGATATCCAAAGGGCACTTGGATTTTGGATAATTGTCAAGAGTATTACGATCCTGGACCAGACCCCAACAGTTGCTTGGATACCGGACACCAATATTTAATTTAATTTGTAAAACTGTGAGGAAAGGATGCCTCACTCCAGGACTGATTCTGTACACAGATAGGGATATGGAAACAAACTTTATGATAAATGATAATCTGTTGCAGTCACATACTATCCCTTTTAACCCTTACTACGCTAACTACATATAATACAATATACCTGAAATTCCTACATTCATCACAGAAGACCCAAGGGATATTGAGGGAAGTTTTTTCTGTATACGTTGTGAGTGCTATGTTCACGAATGCACAGCTTGAAGGACCGATACAAACAGATTCAGAGCAATTTTCAATAGGAAATTGAATAGATTCCTGGAAAGTAAAAATTTGCAGGGCTATGGGATGAGAATAATTGGATAGCTTGACCATTAGCCTCCTTTGTGTTGCAAGATTCTGTGTGATCGGGTCAAATAGCGCTGACTCTGCTGCCTGATATCACTTGATCGGCAGTGACCCATTGAAATAACATACACCAACCTCATCCAAATGTGGCAATTCTGGTCCACACCCCAAGTTACAGGTGAAAACCTGAAGCTCCAGATTCAGGCTTTTTGTTATTCATTCAAGGGATGTGGGCTTCGCGAGCTAGGCTAGCATTCATTGCCCATCCCTAATTCCTCTGACTTCCATGGCCTCATGGCTGAGGATTAAAATACAACTTTTCTTTTACCCATTCAGTTTCAGCAAGTGTTCAGTAACTTTGAGCAGTTGAAGTGACATGTTTATATCACAAGTGAATAGATTAGCATTTGCGAAGATGACGATGGTGGGTATTAACTTGCTGTTTTAAGTGTGCATTGTGTGTAGGAATTACCAAACTATGTGCTTAACCCTTTCACTGGCAGAAACCTATATTTAGAGGTACCTCCTGGACAGATTTTGCATGTTGCTCTGCTTCACCTGCTATCTCTGCTCATTGTTCAATTCCTGAAATTTTACACCCAAGTAAGACTCAAAAAAAAACCCAGAGCAGGGCTCTGCTGAACCAGATGTAACCCAATAGGAATGTAATCTCTTGGACCTCAGTAATTAGTGATGGGGACAAAAAAAGAAATAATCTCAGGCATTTTGTAAATAACTGGGATATTTGGTAAGTCACTGTAACATCCCAGCTTGCTTTCGTTCTGCCGGAAAATTACAGAGTTGAAATTGTTTGAGGAATTGCTACAGCAACGTTGCTAAGAAATCATGGGATACATTTTGAATAAGTGTCTCAGTGCACCACAGGGTCTGGCGCCAGAATGTGGCGACTCGGGGCTTTTCACAGTAACTTCATTGCAGTGTTAATGTATACGTACTTGTGACAATAAAGATTATCATTATTATTCTGGCAAGAGAGCAGACTGGCATGGGTGCAGAGGTCAATTTACCCAATTTGCAGGCCTATTGATTTTGGGGAGCTTTCTCGGTAATCAGTGGAACCTTTAAAAAGCTGTAAATTCCACCTCAATTGTCTGATTCTTCACCCCTCAGAATTTATCTGCCAATCCATGCCGTGTTAACAGATTAAGAATAATTACCACATAATGGCCAATGCCTTTGTTTCCAATTCATAAATAATACCATGGGGCGGCACGGTAGCACAGTGGTTAGCACAGTTGCTTCACAGCTCCAGGGTCCCAAGTTCAAGTCCCAGCTTGGGTGACTGTCTGTTGGTTCTACACATTCTTCCCGTGTCTGCGTCGGTTTCCTCCGGGTGCTCCGGTTTCCTCCCACAGTCCAAAGAGGTTCAGTTTCGGTGGATTGGCCATGCTAAATTGCCCTTAGTGTCCAAAAAGGTTAGGTGGGGTTACTGGGTTATAGGAATTGGGTGCAGGTGTGGGCTTGCATGGGGCGGTCTTTCCAGGGGCCAGTGCAGACTTGATGGAACGAGTGGCCTCCTGCACTGTAAATTCTGTGATCTATGATCTATGAACTGTCTGACGTTTTACGGAAGCCATTTTAGAGGTGGGAATTCCTCAGGTCGTTAACTGCAGTGATATAATTATGCTTGCAAAGAAATTGTAAATTTTGCGTTAGAATGGGTCTCTTCCTCACTCAAAATCATTGACATGTGAAATCATCACAAACATATTTACCGTTCATTCCATACATCCAGCAGAAGACATTTTGCTTCAGGGTCTTTTCACCCATCTGTTTGAACTGGGGTGCACCACTCTTCAACTGATTCCAATTGAGACAGCTTATCCGTTCTATTATTGCATCCTGAAAACCTAGAATTTACAGTGCAGAAGGAGGCTATTTGGCCCATCGAGTCAGCACCGGCTCTTGGAAAGTGACTCAGACAAGACACAGGGTTGGGATTTCCAGAATTGCGGCGAGTATGACGGAAATTTTTTATTGACCCACCAAAGGCCCATTGACTTCGGGCGGACCCAAAAGTCCCAGCCCAGAGCTTAGAAGCACAGTTGCACATGAAAATGCACAAGAAACCATCCAGTTAAATAGTAAGGCAAATTACTATGAATTCCATCAGAGGTGACCTCATAGTAATTAGAGCACAATGTCATACAGTGAACATCAAGAGGATCAAGGTTCTCTACTGAAGCAGTTAAATCAATTTGACCCCTATTGCACACTTCATTGCACCAGGCATGGTTGATTGGGATGTATGATCAATGTTGCTGGTGGGTCATACCTTTCTTAGACATTCCTGGTAGTTCATTGCAACCATTAGCCTAATGGGGCAGTACGGTAGCATTGTGGATAGCACAATTGCTTCACAGCTCCAGGATCCCAGGTTTGATTCCGGCTTGGGTCACTGTCTGTGCGGAGTCTGCACATCCTCCCCGTGTCTGCGTGGGTTTCCTCCGGGTGCTCCGGTTTCCTCCCACAGTCCAAAGATGTGCAGGTTAGGTGGATTGGCCATGATAAATTACCCTTCGTGTCCAAAATTGCCCTTAGTGTTGGGTGGGGTTGCTGGGTTATGGGGATAGGGTGGAGGTGTTGACCTTGGGTAGGGTGCTCTTTCCAAGAGCCAGTGCAGACTCAATGGGCCGAATGGCCTCCTTCTGCACTGTAAATTCTATGATATAACCTACCATCTTCAAACAAAAACCATAATGGTGCGTCAAGTCAATGCAGAAAACATACACTACTATCACATATTATCCTCATGTTACTCCTCTCTCCAAGCAGCTATCCTTTCTGTCCCTTCCGTATACTATCTCCTTCATCGCACCCCGGAGCAGTCTATTCCATTCATTCATGACTCTGTCTCAAGTCACGAAATCTAAACTGCTCATCTTTCCTCGCTGAGTCTGTTCCGTCTTTGAGGAGATTGTGATTCCATCCAACAAACGATTTGAGTTCACCTTGTTTGATATCTTTAGGATCTTGCCAATAAAGGAACTGTATTCCTCTCACTTCCTCCTTCCTCCCACCAGCCCTGTTCTTAACTGCTAATGAATCAACACCAAAGGTAAGAAAGATCTCAGGGTAGAATTTCCTCTGATTGAGATTTGACTTAAAGGACTGCCTGGACAAACTGCAGAGAGGAAAATCAGGCTGAGTGAATTGCTTGCTTGTCATAGATATTTCTACCCCTTTTACTTAATGGGTGAAAAATCAGGCAGTCTCCAATATGGATGTGCTGTTCAATTAGCTGATTATCGTCTATGCCCAGATAATACTTTGGACATAAACACTCGCTTTCTTTCTCTTTTTTCCATTACATGGGATCACCACAATGCTGGCCAATCACCTCTCTCCTTCTCAAATCATATCAACCATAATTGTTTTAGATTTGGCGGGCGGTTTTACAACTGGTTGCCCTTCTTGTTGCTAACCGACCCCATTTATCGAGGCTGGGGACCAACATCATGCTTGCTGCCTTATCTGCAACAATGGTTGGGTTCCTACTTGACCATCAATCCTGGAGCGAGACAAGATCCCGGAGCATTCTGGCTGAAATGCAGGGGTGCTACCACCAGAGCCACACTCTAGCATGCTTCGGATCCAAGCTTTTTTATAAGTAAAATCTGGCCTCTGATTACTTCATGGAGTGTAATAAATTTCAGTTGATGGCTGTGCAAGCCCAGATGTTGGCAGTACTTTTCAGAAAATAGCAGACATTTTTGTCAATACATTTTGATGTGTGCTGGAGTGGACAAGATTCCTTTTCCCCATCAAAGGCTCAGAAAGTTTCAAATTAATAGATGGCCCTCAACATATTTAGTATGAAATTTATTATGTTAAAAAGAAGACCAACCAGGATCAATTATTTTAAAGTTTTCACCCTGCCCTCTTCTCAGCTCGAATTGGCCTTCTTGGTAAAGACTCTTAGGCTGGAAGTGGGAAATATGGAGTGGAGATTAATCCAGACGTTCACAATCCCACCTCCATCTGGCAAAGCCGGCAGGTGGCATTTACACCTCTTCGAAGACAGAATGGCCTTAAGATAGTCTTGTTAAAAGGGCTGCCTCCATCTCCAGACACATAGACCCAATTCTTCAGATCAGTACAAATTGGAAGATACCATTGGAATGACATTCAAGAAATGAGAGAATGAACACAGGAGAGGAAGTTCCCCCGCTGCCCAAATATTCTTTTATAGCAGCTAAACAGATGGCTGAGCTGATCTGCGAGAAATGAATGAATGTTCACATATCTGTGCAGGCTTCCAAACGACCAAACAGATGGGGGATATTTTCAATTTATTATTTCATGTGGCTGGCTAGGTCAGCATTCCTTGAGAAGGATCCAGGCAAATTAGATTTAAACACTGCAGGCAAAACATTTTTGAAAAATATTTTTATTGAAGATTTTTCATTTTTAGCAACATAGCCATATAAAAATGGATGTTACAAGTTACAATATAGGGGCTGGTTTAGCTCACAAGGCTAAATCACTGGCTTTTAAAGCAGACCAAACAGGCCAGCAGCACGGTTCGATTCCCGTACCAGCCTCCCCGGACAGGCACCGGAATGTGGCGACTAGGGGCTTTTCACAGTAACTTCATTGAAGCCTACTCGTGACAATAAGCGATTTTCATTTTCATTTCATTTCAAAAGAAACGCAACCAATGGTATACTGTTAATCACATCAAAAAAACCTACCCTCCCAACTATAAACTAAATTGGACACCCCTAACAACTGACGGTGACTAACTCTTTAAAAAGGAAATGAATGGCTGTCATCTCAGGTACAACCCCTCAACTGACCTTCTCCAAATGCAAACATTCCATGGAGTCACCCAACCAGACTGAGGTAATGGGTGGAGTAGAAGATCTATACCCGAGCAGAACTCGCTTCCAGGCTATTGATGAGACAAAGGTGATAACATCCACCTCCCCCTCCCCCTCCGTCTGCAGCACCAGCAAGTCCAATACCCCGAATAGATTGGCGGGCAAAACTATCAACAATAAGCTGCTGTCAGAAGGGGTTCATTCAAGTACAATCGTGTCACATTATCACAAGGCGGGAGCAGACAAGCTCTCTTGATGTTAAAAGAGATAGAGAGTAAGTTGAAACAGAAAAATGGTAATATGACAGTTGTCAGATTGATAAAAACAAGTTACAACAAGGCCAAAGGTTCAGAGGGTAATTAAAAATGGAAATGAGAAGGGACTGGCAGCTAACACGAAAGGGAATCCAAAATAGTTAAAGGGTCTTAAGAGGATGGATGGAGCTGATTCGGGACCAAAAGGGGATCTATTCATGGAAGCAGTGGGCATAGTTGAGCAATTGGATGATGTGTCACATAAGAGGCTTGCCAGCAAAGTTGAACACCGTGGAATAAAAGAGACAGTGGCAGCATCGATATAAAATTGGTTGAGTGAAAGGAAACTGAAAGTAGTAATGAACAGTCATTTTTTTAGATTGAAGGAAGGTATATAACAGGGCAACCCTCCCCGCCAGGGGTCTATTCAACTACCCTTCCTGACTTGGGTATGTAGGGCAAAATTTGCGTGTGACACAAAACTTCTCAGTGTTGTGAAATGTGACGACGGGAATGATGAACCTCAAGAGGTCACAAGACAGTCTAGTGGAACGGGCAGACAGGTGGAAATTTTAATTTAATGCAAGGAAGTGTAAAGCGATTAATTTTGGTAGGAAGAGCGAGGAGAGGCAGTATAAAATATAAAGAGTACAGTTCTAAAGGGTGCACAAGGACAGAGAGAACTGGATGTATATGTGAACTAATCTCTGTCGTTGAGAGTCATTTAGAAGGTTTCATAGACGGTGCAAACCAAGTACAGAACAAAACACTGGTTTGGCCCCAGCTGCAGTATTGTCCCCAATTCTGGGCAATCCAGTTTAGGAAACATGGAAAAGTTTTGGAGAGGGTGTGGACTCAATTTACAGGAATGGTTCGTGGGGTGTGGGACTTTAGTTACATGTATAGATTGTAGATTGGAGGAGCTGGGGTAATGATTCTTGGGGAAGTGAAGGCTGAGGGGATATTCAATAGAGGTGTTCAAAATCATGAGGGCTCTTGACAGAGTAGGGCATAAATTGTTTCCACAGCAGAAGGGTTAGGGTCAGAGGTAATCGATTTATGGTGATTGGCAAACAAACCACCGGTGACATGAGGAAAAACTTTTTTGAAGCAGCGAGCGGTTAGGATAAGCTGTCTGAGGCAGACTCGATCATGTCTGTCAAAAAGCAATTGGATAATTATCTGAAGAAAAAATCATTAGCAGGGCTCTGGGGAAAAAGCAGGGGAACAGGACGAACTGAGTTGCTTTTGCAAAGAGCTAGCCTGGACACTAAAGGTTGTGCTGTCGCCATTCTGTGATTTCCCCTCCCAATTCCCACCTCCCATTAGCCTTCCTTGAAAGACCCATTTTAAATAGATGCTTCGTAATCAGGTGCCCCAATCGCATTCAGAGGAGAATTTTGTGCATTCTACAGATCGTAGAATCTGCTCACTTTCAAGTCTGGCCTTGTTTGTTAGTGGAAAGCACCAAAGCTGCAGATCCTAAGGTAGACGCAGGGTATTTCCAACACAGCCTGTGTTTTTGTCATCACACCTGAAATCCTATTAAACCCTGCTGTTAATGCCGTCAGGAGCTTTTGCATCCACCTTTGAATGACCTGTCACATAGATTTGACTCTTGCTTTGACGCCGCAAAGCTAAGTAGGATAGATTGTTTTGCCAGTCCTTTCAAACGTGTGACACTGTGTATCCTTCAGATTGTATTACATATGTTCTCCATCCTTCCTCATTGCTGAATGTTGGAAGTGACATGGATCAATATGATCTGGGGCTAAATTTCTTAAAGTGACCTATTATGTTAACATCACATCAAGAGATCAATAATGAGTTTTATCATGAAATTTGCTGTTACTGGCTTTATTTATAAGCTTTTGTCTCCCTTTCTGAAGAATATTTTTGTCAAACAGTTCAGTGCACTTGTATCAAGCAATTACTTTGGAATCCAAACTGCACAAACACATTAAGGATTATACTTTTTAAGTAATGAACATAAATTGACCTACTTTAGAATTAAAGGAGGAAGGAGTTAAGTCAGCATTGAAAGAAAAAAAAAATCAATTCGAAGCTGATCACAAATTGCCTTATGCTACGATAGACCCAATAAGAGAAGGGTTTCTTGAAAATAGCTGTCCCCTTTTAACGGGCAGTGGAATGTTTTCCTGTCTTTGAATTGGTTGACTGCTAAAGCACATTTGAAGTGTGGACAAAAAATTGATTCCAGTCGGAGCAATTACTATGATTTCCTTTTTTAACAAACCCACATGGCTGAAGACGCCCAAAAATGTTTCTTCAAAAGGCACAAAATCAATAGAAGTGTGTAAAGGCATAGACACAGTGGGCAGCTGCAGGTTCAAAGGACATTGTTGATGGGAAGTCTTGAATGTAAACCAAAGGCAATTTAAAATAAAATATTATTTTGGAAATCACATTAACAAACAGGCAACAGATGTCCTGAATTTATTAATTCCTGGTCATCAGCTATAAATACATCTTTTAGAGAAGCGACAGAGTTGAAAAAAATTAAAAAGAAATATTTGCATTTGAGGAAGTAATTGAAACAAAAAAGAACTTCCTATAAAAAAAGTCGGATTAGATTGCCACCTGTACCTCAATCCCATCTACTCACTCAGACTAAGGATAGTTAAAGGCTTTGATGGTGGGTGACTGTAAGAGAGTCACATCCATTTTACTATTTAGTGTAAACTGAGAATTGCCATTAATTTCCTAAATGAGTTTCTAAGAAAAATTGGTGTGAAAGGGTCACAAATTTCTAGCCCTGCAGAGGGCGAGCAGGGACCCGGCATAAATCTAGCAGCTTTTGCTGCAGATATGGGTCCCCGCACCTCTGGGTCAGAGGCTGCCCATACGTATGGTGGCGGCCACCAGCGGCTGCACCGTGCTCCATGACGGTCTCAGACCGTGGAGCTGGACCCTAAAAATGAACCCCCGATCGGCCGCGCACCCCACCAAACATTTTCCGGGTGCCTATAAGGCCCCTCCTGCCCTCTGATTGGCCCGCCCCGAGTCCGCAGCCAGCACGCGAGTATCCTGACCGGCTGGACCACATGAGTTCCTCGCCGCCGGGACTTTGGCCGGTCGGGGGCGGAGAATGGAGCAGCGGGCCTCTGACAATAGCCCCAGGTAGGTCCTAGGCGGCGAGGAGAACGTTGCTTTTTGGGTCCCGCACAATCGGGGGAACCGGCGCTGGTCCCGATTCCATGCAGGAAAATTGATTTTCCGCCCCCACGCCAGTACGACTTCGGCATCGCGGTGCAGAGAATCCAGCCCCCACATCTATGGGGACTGACATTGCTTGTTATTGTTGGTTTAGTTCAGTTGGATGGACAAGTGGTTCATTGTGAGCCCAACAGTGTAGGTTCAATTCCCCTACCGTCTGAGGTTATTCATGAAGGCCCTTCTTTTCAACCTTGCCCCTTGCCTGAGGTGTGGTGATCCTCAGGTTAAAACACCACCAGTCAGCTCGGCCCTTCAAAAGGGGAAAGCAGCCTGTGGTAATCTGGGACAATGGTGACTTTACTATATTACTTGACATCATTGCAATATTTCATAGTATAAGTGAGGATCAGTGATGCACTAAATAGGCATTTAATATCTATTAACATGATGGTGCACAAGTAACAAGTCTCAATAATCCAGAGAGGAAGAGATTTCTATAGATTCTAAATGACAAAAGTGTATTTTCCCATAGTCCAAACGATCCAAAGTAATCCATCCAAATGGTGTTAGCCCAGATTTTGCTCTGAGCAATGGAAGAATGTGTTTTTCCTGTCTCCACACGTATGTTGCCAAGAAATTATTTGCTGGCTCGCCAGCAGATACTAGGGCTCTGATCACGCCCACTCCTTTCTACAGCAGATCTGTGGCATCGGTGAGCAGGCAAAGCAGCATAGAGTCTCTTTGATCAGTCAGATTCAAGAATTGTCACCGAGGCACGCAGACAACAAAACAGGAAGTAAAAAAAAAAAGGGCCGGAATCTTCTGCCCCCATAAGAGGTGAGTAAGGGGATGGACAGGCCTGAAAATGTGATGGATTGGCATCGGAATGAATACCCAATGCCGTCTCTCCTCCAGCGAAGGAAGTTCTGTCCCACCACCACTTGAGCCCTTAATTGGCCAATTGATGATCACTCAGAGGCCTCTGCCCACCTCTCCTGAAATATTCTCAGCTCTAGGCGGGCCTGCCAACATGCGGCCTGTTTGACTGCTAAACTTGTGCGGGCTGTATGTCTTCTGGAAGGGGAGGGTGGGGGCAGTCCTTCGAGCTGTATTAATCTGTGCATGATCAAGGGCCTGACATGGGGCATGGGGTGGCCACTGACAGCCGACCCCTGTGTCCTTGCTACTGACCCCCATGGCTCTCCTCTCCCTGCGGCAGCCCAACCCGTGAGACTACCCGTGACAACACTTAGATTTTTTTTCCTGGATGGCTTCCTGATCTTGGGTCTCTCAGGTTGTTGTTCGGGCATCAGCCACAGCTCTCTCCTGGTGCTGCTGCGTGCAAGAGCTGCTGGTCTCTGACCAGCCAGCAGTTTGTTGATTTTTGGAAAACCGTCCTCGAGTGTCCTCAGCCTGGAAGAAGGCCTGCTGCTGCCTGATGGGTAGAAGTATCAGCACTTACTTTCTCACTGCTTTTTCAGGCAGTGTGTGAGACACCTGCCAAGAACAGGAGGTTCCACCCAGGATATACGAATTAAATTTAAATCATTATGCAGGAAACAAAATAAAGATTGGGATACACAGAGGGGATTAAATGAGTAACATGAAAGAGATAGCCAGTAAACATTGGAAACAAATTTTTTAAAATCTGCATGAATTTTCTAAGGGAATGGAGTCATCGTGGTCTATAGCACAGGAAATGCTCTTCGGCCCATCGCATCTGTGCCGGTCAAAAACAACCACTTAACTATTTAAATCCCATTTTCCAGCTCTTGCCCCATAGTCCTAGGAGACTCACACTTTAAAATTGACTTTGTTTCGGCCAAGTGAGGTTGTTTAATAATTGGCAAGTCCCATGCATTGAAAACTTGTTTCTTTCTGATTACACAAGCCCTTTCTCTTTCCATCCATCTTTAGTACTTTAGTATTGGTAATGACCTGATATTCATGCCATGACAGGGATTTATATGGGGGCTTCATCATTGTAGCCCACAGCGGCGCACCGTATGGAGGAACAGGGTACCAGTGACAGCTGCATCATGGTTTGCACATCTAACTGTGCATGTGTGGACCTCGGCAGTTGATGTTAGTTTTAAGCTGTAGTAATGACATGCACTGATATCAACACAGCAAGATCCAGGCCAACAGATTTTGGATTAGCGTTTAACAGCAGTTAAAGGGTCGTATACATCACTGCTGTGCATGTGACATCACCTGCTGCTCACCTTTAACTATAAATATAAACAAAGTTATAAAGTGCACTGCTTTGAGCATTCCAGATAAAGATTCCATTTGAGTCTGAATTTAAAGCAAACGTACCGAGTTCTGAATTTCATTTTGTCATTTCTTCTGCAGATGCGGACAGAGCTCAGAAGCATGGGATGGATGAGTTCATCGCTGCTGAACCCTGCAAGTTTGATCATTCTGCCCTGTTCGAAATGCTGCAAAGGAAAACATTAGAGCACAGGCTGAATGATTCATATTCCTGTCTGGTGAGTAACCAGCTGAGAGAAGGTGGCAGGGACAAAATGACTCTTCCCAACAGGCTTGTTCTTTATAAACCTCCCACCAGGAGTAGGATTAAGGATTTTCTACACTTTGTTTCAAACTTGAAAATGACACACTTGAAGACAACTGCTGTGTCGCTGAATTGGGACGGGAATGGAGCAATGTATAATGATGTGCGAGTTTGTCAAGGGGCTGCATAGGAACTGAAATCCTTTAACAAACACACAGTGCAGGTATAGGATTTGGAGATACTTTCACTGATGCTTTAAGGGCCAACACTTGATTAGAAGATGCCCTCTGTTTACATCCTCTATAACCCTTTTAGTCACCGAGTCTTCAAAAGGGAGACAAGAGTACCATTGCGCTAATTGCTGTAGGATGTAGCAAGGATTCATTTTCCTTTGAGAAATTTTTTGATCACGGCAGGTGCCAGAGTGTCTGCTTTGGCACCAGTCGCATCTTCCCCTCGATGCTGTACTTCCTGGCCCTTACTCTTCATAAGGTTAGAAATGGGAGGATAGGGGCAGCACGGTGGCCTAGTGGTTAGCACAACCGCCTCACGGCGCTGAGGTCCCAGGCTCGATCCCGGCTCTGGGTCACTGTCTGTGTGGAGTTTGCACATTCTCCCCGTGTCTGCGTGGGTTTCGCCCCCACAACCCAAAAATGTGCAGAGTAGGTGGATTGGCCACACTAAATTGCCCCTTAATTGGAAAAAATAATTGGGCACTCTAAATTTAAAAAAAAAAGAAAAAAAAAAAAAGAAATGGGAGGATAGTGCAGCTAAACACATGGCTAAACCGCTGGTGTAGGAGGGAGGGTTTCAGATTTCTGGACCATTGGGATCTCCTCCGGGGCAGTGCAAGCTATACAAGAAGGAGGGGTTGCATCTAAACTGGAGGGGCACCAATATCCTGGCTGGGAGGTTTGCTAGTGCCACTAGGGAGGATTTAAACTAATATGGCAGGCGGGTGGGAACCAGAACATTAGCTTAGAAAGTCTCATAACTGAAACGGAAATAGAGAACAAAAATAATAGAACCTTAGCCTCAGGCAGAGCAAAAAAGGTGATAAGTGTGAGAAGGGAGGTGGTCAATGCAGGACTGCGAGTATTGTACCTTAATGCGTGCAGTACACGGAACAAGGTAAATGAACTTGCTGCGCACATTGAAATTGGCCAGTACAATGTTGTGGGCACCACAGAGATATGACTGCAAGGGGATCAGGGCTGGGATCTAAATATACAAGGATATGTGTCCTATCGAAAGGACAGGCAGATAGGCAAAGGGTATGGGTTGAAAAAAAAAATGAAAATCACTTATTGTCACGGGTAGGCTTCTATGAAGTTACTGTGAAGAGCCCCTAGTCGCCACATTCCGGCACCTGTCCGGGAGGCTGGTACCGTTCCATTGTTCGTAAGGAATTAAGTTATATCGATAGCAAGGAGCGATATAGAATCAGAAGGCATAGAATCTCTTTGGGTAGAGTTGAGGAATCGCAATGGTAAAAAGACCCTGATGGGAGTTATGTACAGGCCTCTGAGCAATAGTCAGGATGTGGGGCAGAAAATAAATCAGGAGATAGAGAAAGCATGTAAAAAAGGCAATATCACAATAATCATGGGCTACTTCAATATGTATGTGGACTGGGAAAATCAGGATGGTAGTGGATCCCAAGAAAAGGAATTTGTGGAATGTTTAAGAGATTTTTTTTGGAGCAGCTTGTGACAGAGCTTATGAGGGAACAAGTAATTCTGGATTTGGTGATGTGTTATGAGGCATTTTGATTAGGGATCTTAAGGTGAAGGAACCCTCATGCAGCAGTGACCACAATATTTACGCTGCAGTTTGAGAGGGAGAAGCTGGAGTCAGATGTAACGGTATTACAATTAAATAAGGGTAACTACAAAGACATGAGGGAGGAGCTGGCCAGAGTTGATTGGAGAAGGAGTCAAGCAGGGAAGACAGTGGAACAGCAATGGCAGTTTTTGGGGGTTATTCGGGAGGCACAGCAGAAATTCATCCCAAGGAGGAGTAAACATGTTAAGGGCAGGACAAGGCATCCATGGTTTACAAGGAAAATCAAGGACAGCATAAAAGCAAAAGAAAAAGCATACACAGCGGCAAGGATTAGTGGGAATCCAAAGGATTGGGAATCATTTAAAAGCGAGCAGAGGGCAACTAAAAAAGCGACAAGGGGAGAGACGATGAAATAATAATGTAACAATCGCTTATTGTCACAAGTAGGCTTCAATGAAGTTACTGTGAAAAGCCACCAGTCTCCATATTCTGGTGCCTGTTCGGGGAGGCCGGTACGGGAATTGAGCCCGTGTTGCTCGCATTGTTCTGCATTACAAGCGAGCTACTTAGCCCGCTGTGCTAAACCAGCCCCTATATGAATGCAAGATGGTTAGTAATATAAAAGAAGAAAGGAAGAGTTTCTTCCAATATATAAAAGGTAAGAGATAGGCAAAAATAGACATTGGACTACTGGAAAACATGGCTGGAGAAATAATAATAGGAAATTATGGGGCAGCACGGTAGCACAAGTGGATAACACTGTGGCTTCACAATGCCAGGGTCCCAGGTTCGATTCCCTGCTGGGTCACTGTCTGTGCGGAGTTTGCATGTTCTCCCCATGTCTGCATGGGTTTTCTCCGGGTGCTCCGGTTTCCTCCCACAGTCCAGAGATGGGCAGGTTAGGTGGATTGGCCTTGGTAAATTGCCCTTAGTGACCAAAAAGGTTAGGAGGGGTTATTGGGTTACCGGGATAGGGTGGAAATGAGGACTTAAGTGGGTTGGTGCAGACTCGATGGGCCGAATGGCCTCTTTCTGCTCTGTATGTTCTATGAAACAAAGAAATGGCAGACAAACTGAATAGTCATTTTGCATCAGTTTTCACGGTGAAAAACACCAGTGGAATGCCAGAGCTCCAGGAGAATCGGGGGGCAGAGGTAAGGAGAAATTTCTGGAGAAACTGAAAGGTCTGAAGGTGGATAAGTCACCTGGACCGGATGGTCTACACCCCAGGGTTCTAAAGGAGATAGCTGAGGAAATTGTGGAGGCATTGGTGGTGATCTTTCAAGAATTACTGGAGGCAGGAAGGGTTCCAAAGGACTGGAAAGTGCTTAATATAACACCACTGTTTAAGAAGGGAAGGAGGCAGAAGACGGGAAATTATAGGCTGGTTAACCTGACTTCGGTCATTGGTAAGATTGTAGAGTCTTATTAATGATGAGATTGCGAAGTACTTGGAAGTGCATGGTAAAATCGGACTGAGTCAGCACGGCTTTGTCAAAGGGAGGTCATGTCTGATAAATCTGTTAGAGTTCTTTGAGGGGGTAACAAGGAAGTTAGACAAAGGAGGACGTAATTTGTTTAGTTTTCCAGAAGGCCTTTGACAAGGTGCCACATAGGAGATTGTTAAATAAGTTAAGAGCCCATGGTGTTAAGGGTAGGATCCTGGCATGGATAAAGGATTGGCTGACTGCCAGAAGGCAGAGAGTGGAGATAAAGGGGTCTTTCTCGGGATGGCAGCTGGTGACTAGTGGTATGCCTAGGGGTTTGTGCTGGGGCCACAACTTTTCACAACATACATTAATGACCTGGAAGAAGGAACTGAAGGCACGGTTGCTAAGTTTGCAGATGATACAAAGATCTATAGAGGGACAGGTAGTATTGAGGAAGTAAGGGGGCTACAGAAGGATTTGGACAAGCTAGGAGACTGGGCAATGAAGTGGCAAATGAAATACAATGTGGAAAAGTGTGAGGTTATAGAACATAGAACATAGAACAGTACAGCACAGAACAGGCCCTTCGGCCCTCGATGTTGTGCCGAGCAATGATCACCCTACTTAAACCCACGTAACCCGTATACCTGTAACCCAACAATCCCCCCATTAACCTTACACTACGGGAAATTTAGCATGGCCAATCCACCTAACCCGCACATCTTTGGACTGTGGGAGGAAACCGGAGCACCCGGAGGAAACCCATGCACACACGGGGAGGACATGCAGACTCCACACTGACAGTGAGCCAGCCGGGAATCAAACCTGGGACCACTGGAGCTGTGAAGCATTGATGCTAACCACCATGCTACCGTGAGGCCCCTGAGTTATGCACTTTGGAAGGAGGAATTTGGCATAGACTATTTTCTAAATGGGGAAATGCTTAGGAAATCAGAAGCACAAAGGGACTTGGGAGTCCTTGTTCACGATTCTCTTAATGTTAATGTGCAGATTCAGTCGGCAGTTAAGAAGGTAAACACAATGTCAGCATTCATGTCAAGAGGGCTAGAATACAAGGCCAGGGTGTACTTCTGAGGCTGTATAAGGCTCTGGTCAGACCCCATTTGGAGTATTGTGAGCAGTTTTGGGCCCCGTATCTAAGGCAGGATGTGGTGGCCTTGGAAAGGGCCCAGAGGAGGTTCACAATAATGATCCCTGGAATGAAGAACTTGTTGTATGAGGAACGGTTGAGGACTCTGGATCTGTACTCGTTGGAGTTTAGGATGAGAGGAGATCTTATTGAAATTTACAAGATACTGCGAGGCCTGGATAGAGTGGATGTGGAGAGGATGTTTCCACTTGTAGGAAAACCTAGAACCAGAGGACACCATCTCAGACTAAAGGGACGATCCTTTAAAACAGAGATGAGGAGGAATTTCTTCAGCCAGAGGGTGGTGAATCTGTGGAACTCGTTGCCACAGAAGGTAGTGGAGGCCAAATCACTGAGTGTCTTTAAGACAGAGATAGATAGCTTCTTGATTAAGGGGATCAGGGGTTATAGGGAGGAGGCAGGAGAATGGGGACTAGAAAATATCAGCCATGATTGAATGGCGGCGCATACTCGATGGACCGAGTGGCCTAATTCTGCTCCTATGTCTTCTGGTCTTATAAGCATCAGGAAGCCTTCTTGAAATGTCCACCCTATCACCATTCCCTCCACTTTCCCCATCCCGTCGCATCACGACTGCTGATTTGTAGATGAATTTGTCTATGAAATGTTGATAGCACTGGCTAGGCTCGCATTATTACCCATCCCGAAATACACGAGAAATGCTGGAAGGCTGTCTTCTTGAACTGCTGCAGTCCATGTGGTGTAGGTATACCCTAATTGGTAGGATATTTGTAGGGGTCCCTCTAGTTAGGAGTCTCTGGGGGGGGAGGGGGGAGTTCGTATGGTTATGGGGTCCCTTTGGAAGGGTTCCTTTCCTTTGGAAGTCTCTGTAGCGGTCCCTCTTGTAGGGGTTCTCCCTATTAAGGGTGTCCCTGGGAGGGGTCTGCCTATTAAGAGGATGCTGGGGGCATATCCCTATGAAGGGAGACCGTGGGGGATCTACCTATTAAGGGGGCCCTTGAGGTTCTCCCTATTTAAAAACAAAATCTTTATTGTCAGAAGTAGACTTACAGTAACACTGCAATGAAGTTACTGTGAAAAGCCCCAAGTCGCCACATTCCGGCGCCTGCTTGGGTACACAGAGGGAGATTTCAGAATGTCCAAATTACCTCCCACCATGGGCTGGATTCTCCGCTGGCGGGATGCTCCGTTTTGCTAGCAGCCCGGGGGTTTCCCGACGGCCTGAGGCTGCCCCACAATGGGAAACCCCATTGACCAGCCGACGTATTGGAGCATCCCGCCGGCATGCTGAAACAGAAATGTGGCGCGGCGGGGTGGGGAATCCAAACCCATGTCTTTTAGGACTTGTGGGAGGAAACCCACACAGACACGGGGAGACTGTTTCCCAAACAGCGAATTTAGCCCACTGTTAGAGGTGGCACAATAATTTTATTCAGTACCTGTTCAATATCTTTACCACACAGTGACATCAGAACAAGCCGTTGGGTGCCGCTCAACCACTTACCAAAGCGTAATGTGGAGTGCCCACAAAGTGCGATGTGCAGCCAACAGACTCTGACTGTCAGGGTTATACTCAGATTGATTAATTTTAATGTGATGGGAGAAAGAGTTTACCAAGTCCCAAGAAAACTAGCAGGCTACCGCCACATGTTTAGAATATGTGTCTGCACCAATTGGAAATACAGGGCGGGATTCTCCAATGCCGAAATCGCATTCGGCGATCGTAGAATCCCTTGTCATGCCGGAATCGGGGGCGGCTCCGTTTTTCCAATGCTCACTCTCGACGAGCACACTTGGCATCTTCCTCCAATCAAAGCTTCTCCTTACACGCCTTCACCAAGGATCCAATCCCAGGATTTTCATCTCCCCTTTCAGTATTCCTCTGCCTTGGATCAACATGTGCATTAAAGCTTTCACACAATCTCTCAGGTAGACCCAGCCATGCCAACAGAACACTGCTGCTTGACAAGTTGTATTAAGGTGTCACCAAACTTACAATTTGTGTTGGATATGCGTCAGATGTCCGGCTTCTTACCTAGCCGACTTTAAATCTGGCTCTTGCAGTTTTGTCTTTAATTCAGAGCATTTTCTCTGCTTCTTATCTGAATTCTCCTGAAGAGGACCTTATTCAACCTTCTTATTTTTTTGTTCCTTTGACTTAACTGTCTTCCTGAGACATTCTTTTTGTCCTCATTCCCTGTATTTTTGGGGGGGACTTTCTTATGAGAAATCAGGGGCGGGATTCTCTCAGCCGGGGGCCAGGCCGGACTATCCCGGCGCGAATCGCGCCCCGACGCGGGCACGCGATTCTCCGCAGAGCGGAGAATCAACACCATTGGGACCGGTGTGGTTGGCGTGGCACCGGTCGGGGGCCACTCTACGTGGCCGGCTAGCCGATTTGTGAAAACGCCAAGACCCGCCGGCGCCGTCCACACCTGCTCTCAGCCGGCGGGAACGGCACGGAAGGGTCGGGAGGCTGCCTGTGGGGGGAGGGGGGTCCGACCCCGGGTGGGCCTCCGATTTGTCCTGGCCCACGATCGGGCCCATCGATCGGCAGGCCGGCCTCTCTGGCTGGGGGCTCGTTTCTTCCCAGCCGGCCCCTGTAGTCCTGCGCCATGTTGCGTCGGGGCCAGATCTTGAACGAAGGCACTGTGCATGCGCGCGTTGGTCCCAGCCACTGCACATGTGCGCATTGGTGCCGGTGCCACTACGCATGCGCAGATCCCGGGGCGCCCAGTTCGCGCCGGGACCATCAGCTGGACTGACATGAACTGCTGGCCCCTTTTGCAGGCCAAAATTAGTCATCGGATCAGCCCGTTCACGCCGTCGTAAAACGCAACGCCATTTACGACGGCGTGTACACTCTGCCACGGGATTAGAGAATCCCGCCCCAGCTTCTGAATTTTGTTCTCCTGTCAGATCAGTTTTTGAAATAGGTACAGGACGCTGAGTGAAATGAAGATATTTCATTCAAACACATACCTGCTCTTTAAAAAAAAATGAACTAACACTGGAATCTTTTGTTAGAAAATATTCTCGAACAGTGAAAACAAAGTCTCAATGTCCAAATTTTGGAACGGTTGAGGTCAGGTGTAACCACCCTCCGCTTTAAAGTTTTGTATTTCTACAGCCTTTTTTAAGTGCGTAGTCCCTTTAAATGATTTTGGGCAGTTGTGCATGTGCGTGATTTGTCCCAATGCAAAGCCTGAGCGACATCTTTCAGGCTGCTGTACGCCCACGCACCTGCGTAACTTAGAGGGAACATTGGGTGTAAATGCAGCTTGCTCTTGTTTTTATTCAAACTGTCTTATTCCATTTTATCAGGAATATTATCCTGTTGTTAGAACATCAGAACAGAATGTTTGCACAGTGATCCTTCCGTACAATTGTGTGCAAATTTTAAATATCAAGAGATATTTCTCCAAATGATTGCTGCTTTTAATTTGCTACACTGTAAAAATAGTTTGTACATGAAGTTGACAGGGTGTTGTTTTAAGTGCTAATCCAGTCAGAAAAGGATCAACACAGGCATTATTAAGGTAATTCAGCTGGTAATGGATGTGCAGAAAAAGGATCTGTAATATCAGCCTCAATTCATTAAGGAGAAAGTATTGACTTAGCAGATTTTTACTTCAGTGAAGTTGACTGCGTAACTTTCCAGAATTACAATAAAACAGGAAAATATTTCACTTTAAGGTGCACAGTACCGAGGGCTGTACATTAGCCACTGGAAAACCATTGGGTGGACACTAGTGGGTTAGCAGAAAGTAGTTGTCGCTTTTCAGAAAGTGCTTACCTTCTAATGATTGAACTACAGGGGAGGAAATCTTGTCTCCTCCACCCACCCTCACTCAGCCCCAACTATTTGCGATTTGCATTCTTGTCATTATTAAATTCATAACTTGCCAACCCCTATTACGTAGCAGAAGCACAAATTTGAGAGCCACTCAGTAATAGGCTGTAATATCTCATGATGTGGAGATGCCGGCGTTGGACTGGGGTGAGCACAGTAAGAAGTCTTACAACACCAGGTTAAAGTCCAACAGGTTTGTTTCAAACATGAGCTTTCGGAGCACGGCTCCTGAAGAAGGAGCCGTGCTCCGAAAGCTCGTGTTTGAAACAAACCTGTTGGACTTTAACCTGGTGTTGTAAGACTTCTTACTGTAATATCTCAGTTCACAACATATTGTACAGTAAGAGCTGGGGAAATGTGCTTCTTTGCACTTTCCCCGAGTGCTGGGAAAATTCCAGCTCAGCGCACCCATCTCTTAGAAACAACCCTGAATGGCCAGGTTTAAAATTCTGAGGAGGACAGGGTGTGCTGGAGTCAAGTCTGCCGCCATTCCTGGAAACAGGTCAGAGGCAGCCACAAGGACTGCCAACTGCTGAGACGGGCTATCTAAAATGCCCACCCCGGTTCTCAGTGACTCCGTCTCAGTTATAATGAAACCCTTGATCCCTTACCCACCTACTCCACGTACCTCATCTATGGTAACTCGTCTCACCTCATCCAACCTTCCAGTGGTCCCTTAAAGCTCTTATGAAAACTGTCAACTCCCTATGGACCCTCATACCCTCCATTCTGAGCTATTTTCCTCTACTCAACCCTTGAGGTCCCTTAAGTCTCCTGTGCCAACTTGGTGCCGACATATATCAATCCATAACTCTGCCACTCATCCACAGACCCCCTTATAGACTCAATGCCAGCTTATGCCAACCTATGCTCTTCCTCCACCCTTTGACCTTACCCCCCATACCAACTCACCCAGTATCTCCCCCTTGGACAGACCTCAGGAGCCATGTTGAGTTAAAAAAATTAAAGTTCTCACTATCTATTACAGACTTCATTATATTTAGAAAACACTAATTGATAAAGGCCCATTCAATATGTTTAAATCACTTAAGTACAACAGCAGGGTGGTGCAGTGGCTAGCACTGCTTCCTCATGTGCCAAGGTCCCAGGTTCGATTCTGGGTCACTGTCCGTGTGGAGTTTGCACATTCTCCCCTAGTTTGCAGGAGTTTCGCCCTCACAATCCAAAAAAATGTGCACGGTAGGTTGATTGGCCATGCTAAATTGTCCCTTAATTGGAACAAATTATTTGGGTAATCCAAATTTATAAAAAAAAATGTTAAAAATAAGAAATTGCAAGCACAAATTTTCTTTTCAAACTGAAAAGATACAATAACCTTTTTTCTCAAAGTTTAAAAGGGGATTTATATAATTCACAGACCTGGGCCAGGATTCTCCCCTACCCGGCGGGGCGGGGGGTCCCGGCGTGTCGGAGTGGCGTGAATTCTCCGCACCTTTAGGGGCCAAGCCCTCACATTGAGGGCCTTTGAACGGCCTTTGGCGCTACGCCAGCCGGGGCCGAAAGGACTTCGCCATGGTGAAGGCCATAGCAGAGGCGGAAGAAAAAGAGTGCCACCACGGCAAAGGCCCACCCGCCGATCAGTGGCCCCAATCGTGGACCAGGCCACTGTGGGGGCACCCCCGGGGTCAGATCGCCCCGCGTCCCCCCCCTCCCACAAGACCCTGGAGCCCGCCCGCACCGCCAATCCCGCTGGTCAGGTAGGTGTTTTAGTACCCGCCTGGACAGGCCTGTCAGCGGCGGGACTTCGGCCCATCGCGGGCCAGAGAATCGCCGCGGGGGCCCGCCGACTGGCACGCCGCGATTCCCACCCCCCGCCAAATCATGGGGGGCGGAAAATTTGGGACACGGCGGGGGCGGGATTGACGCCGGCCGCAGGCGATTCTCTGACCCCCCGGGGGTCGGAGAATCCCGCCCCTTATCCACCTTCTACGCTCATTCACATTTACTCCTAAAAATTGTAAGTCGAGCACTGTGGGAAATCGGCCTGACTCCAGTGTAAATGGGTCTGTTTATACTCAGCACTGACTTCAAATAGGCCTGTTGCGGGTTTTCCCCCATGTGAAAATCACATCTGACCCCTTTTCCCCTCTCACTCCTATTGTTTCCCCCAGCCCAGCATTTCGTGTCCCGACACCATTATGGAAAAACCACAACTCCACGAAAATCAGGCCTTTGTGTACCTTATTGCAGTAGCCACTGGGTGCAAATTTTCCTTTGCTGGCTTGCGGTTAATTGGGGATGGGAATAGGAAGTTCGACGAGATGGTATACTTTCCACTAATGGCACAAAGAGTACGTCAGTATGCTCTATTGAAAGCATTAGCTGAAATCCTGTCCACTTTGCCGTATGGCAGCAAAGTTACACACTCCAAAGAATGCAGTGATCATGATGGCGTATCTTCGATCTGAAGCATAAACTGAAGCACTAACCTGCTGAGCGTGTTCAGAAATTTCTTTTTATTTAGTATTTCCAACATTACCTTTGATTATGGTACATGGGTATGAGGAGCTGGAATCTGTTGCATAGATACATCGGAGACAGAAGCAGGAGGAGGCCTTTTGGCCCTTTGAGCCTGATCCGCCATTCATTACGATCATGGCTGATCATCCAACTCAATAACCTAATCCTGCTTTCTCACCTTCGCTCAGTTCTTTCTGTAGAAGAATCAGGTATAGGCGTGAAGGAAGCCGCAGGAAACAGCTTTTCTGCAGGTGAACAGGCAGTGATCGTCTTCTGGGTTACTGCCCCACTACGATCCCACCAAGTCCTTACTCGTCACATGCGTCGCATTGCTGTACAATATTGGGGCCGTCCTGTCACACCGGATGGAGAACGTCAGGAGCAGCCGATCACTTTCGCCACTCTGACATGGCTGCAGTGGAACAGAAATATGTGCAGGTCGGAAAGGAGGGTCTGGCAATGGCCTACACAGTGAAAAGTTTTTACCATTACATTTATGGCTGCCATTTCACTATTATTACGGACCAATAAGCCTTTACTCTGTCTTTTTATGGAGGAAATGGCAATCTAGCCGATCGCCTCCGCGAGGATCCAGTACTGGATCCTGCTGTTGACCACCTACGAATATTCTTTTGAACATTGGCTGGGGACCCAGGTAGTGAATGCCGACAAGCTGAGCCATTTGTCTTCATCGATTAGCCCCACATCGCCCCACAGGGCGAGCAAAGTGGTCGACTCTCGAAACTTCATAGATTCTTTGCCTGTCACGGTGTCTCAGATCCGTGAATGGACTCAGACAGACCTGATTCTCTCAAAAGTTCAACACGTGTTATATGCAGTCATTTAAAATGGCTGGAGATCCACAGGATGGTAGCGACCACCTCCCGGGCAACCATCGAGAAGTTGCGATTGTCGTTTTGCAAGCACGGCATCCCTGAAGTGCTCGTTACAGATAACGGGACCCTTTTAACAAGTGAGGAGTTCTCGTGCTTTTTAAAAGCGAATGGGGTACGGTACATTCGTACTTCCCCATACCACCCGACCTCTAATGGCTTAGCGGAGCTGAGCAGGGAGTACTAATGCGCAAAAGAGGCCTCAAGAAGCAGTCATTGGGTTCGATGGATACAAGACTGGCTCATCTCTTATTTTGCTACAGGGCCACCCCACACACAATGACCAGGATGGCCCCAGCTGAAATGCTGAAGTGGTGTAGGCTTCAAACCTGCCTTAATATGATTTTCCCTGACATAGGTATGACAGTGGTCACAACCAAAAGCTACATGGGCTTTGCCTCATTCAACGCCAATCACCCAGATGCTTTGTACTGGGTGATTCTGTGTATATTCAAAACTTTGCAGGCGGTGCCCAGTGATTTCCGGAACTATCATCCACCAGACAGAGCCGATTTCCTATCAAGTACAAGCCCAAGGTCGGATCATGCGAAAGTACATTGATCAGATTTGTCAGGTGACTAATTGTTCGAAAGTTTCCTCGTGAGTGTAAAGTTCTCATCCAGCCTACTTTGATACCGCAGCAGCCTGTAACGGGGCTCCAAGGGGGTCATGGGCACAGATTCGGAAATTGAAACTTAGGGATTTGAAATCTCTGCTGGGGAGTCGACAGTACAGCAGCCACTAGCGGAGCAGCCACCGTGACATGCCACTCTGAAGCAATGTTCGCCTGCCAGGTTCTTGCCTCTCGATCCGACACCTCGGTTGAGCGACAACCATCCCATCTGTCGGATGCAGGAAATTCTCTGGGTTTTTCTGTCCAAAGCCAGCAGAGTGTTCTCTGTTGTAACTTTTTGAATCCCTCATTCTCTCTGCTCCTTGACTTAAAGATACATGTCCATTAAGCATCCATGGATCAAAAGCGATAACAACAGAAATAAAGAAAGGGGAGATATGCGAACCAACAGGAAGGACCCCTAAACAGAAATTGATCTTAATAACACAGTGGAGCAGGCCCCATTTCAGATGGGTCTGTATGGATAGCGCCATAATGCCATAATTCAGTGTTCCACCTTGTTTCCCTGGGACCTGCTTCCTTGCAGATGAGTATCCATAGTGAGAATGTGTCCAAAAGGATGGAGTTCATTGATTGCATACCAATGCAGATCCCCAAAGCCACATATCAATTAGAATTGACAAGAAAATGTTGCGCATGGGAAAATGGTTGTCATGAAAGGGTTTTGGGTACATTTTGCTGAAGGAAAGTGACATTTGCCTCACAAACAAGTCACATGGCATCTTGATGCGACTGAAGTCAGAGCATTCCAACCTGTGTTATTGCATCTCATATTAACAGATTAGGCAGTTCTTGTCAAGTTGAGTGTTTTGGTGATTGCAATTTTTTTTTTGCAGTGCTGAATAGTGAGAGTCAGCTGACTCAATAACAAATCATGCTTTAGACCAAAGTGCTAGTAGTGGTACTGGGTAAGATAAAAATAGATAAAACCTTGGCTGCGCTCAAAGTGGACAAGTTAGCCATCCCCAATGGGATGCTTTCCAGGTTACTATGGAAAGTAAAGATGCCAACTCGAGAAGCTCTGGCCTACATCTCTCGGTTTGGATCTCAGGGTGGTCTGGACAACTCCACATGTTACACGTTAAACAAAAAAGAAGTGAAGAAACTTTTAGAGACAATAATCGGGACAAAATTGATTGGCATCTGGCATATCGAAAGGCATGGGCTAATACATAAATGTTAGCACAGGTTTATTAAATGTGAATGGTGTCTGACTAACTTGATTAAATTCTTTGATGAAGACGGGGTTGATGAGCATAATGAGGTTGACCCGTGCATGGACTTTCAAAAAGGGTTTGACAGAATACCACAGAACAGACCTGATAAAATTAAAGCCCATAGATTAGATAGACTGTGGCAGACAAAACTGGTTAAGGGATATAAATGTATATTAACAGTGTGTATTTGGGTGTGAAAGCCATAATTTCAGATGGTACAAGATTCAGCAATGTGGTAATCGAAAAGGAGGGTGACAACAGACTTCAGGAAGATTTAATTGACGAGTGAAATGGGCAGGTACATGTCAGGTGTAATGACATGGAAAGAAGTGTAAAGTAATACACTTTGCTTTGGAGTGAGGAGAGCTAATGAACAAAATGTCCCAGTTTTAAAGGGACTGCAGGTACAGAAAGATCTGGAGTTATACCATTACAAACCCTTAAAAGTGGAATGGATATTTTGAGGAGGATTTTAAATGGAACATATGAAATGGAATGAATTGCATATTGTCACAAGTAGGCTTCAAATGAAGTTACTGTGAAAAGCCCCTAGTTGCCACATTCCGGTGCCTGTTCAGGGAGGCTGGTATGGGGTTGGTACGAGGCTTCATATAGGCCGGGATTCTCTTTTCTGGGGACTAAGCCCCCTCGCCGGCAGGAAAACCGGCGCCAACGGACCCCCAAGGTGAGGAATTCTCAGCTGTCTAGGGGGCTAGGTGGACGCCGCTACAGCTGGTGCGAGTCCGCGCATGCGCCCAAGGGCCGACGTGATCTAACAGATGCGCAGAACGGACGGCGTGGTTCCATGCATGCGCAGACCGGCCGGCGTATTTTGCCGCATGCGCGGGGGGTTCTCTTCACCACACCAGCCATGTCGGAGCCCTACAGGGGCCAGGGCAGAAGGAAGAAATGCCCCCACGGAACAAGCCCGCCCGCAGATCGGTGTGCCCCGATCGCGGGCCAGGCCACCGTGGGGGCCCTCATTGACTTACCTGCCAGGTCGCGCCGCTACATGATTCACGCCGGTGGGACTGGCCAAAAATGGACGGTCGCTCGGCCCATCAGGGCCTGGAGAATCGTCGGGGGAGGGGGGGTCTGCCAACTGCCCCCAATCGGCATGGCTGGAATCCCGCCCCTACCCGAAAAATGGCGCTGGAGAATACGGCAGCTGGCGTGATTCACGCCCAGAGAGTGTTTGGCCACAATAATAGAAAGAAAATTGGACAAAAGCAAAGAGATTGTGCTAAATCTTCATAAAGTACCAGTTGGGCCTCAATTCTGGGCACATCTTAGGAAGGATGTCAAAACCTTGACAAGGGTTCATCAAAGATTTGCTGGAGTAATACCAGAGAATTCCAAAGTTTTACCATCCTCTGACTGAAGAAATTTCTCCTCACCTCAGTACTAAATTGCCTAAGTCTTACTCTGGGACTGTGTCTGGTTCTATACCCCCCCCCCCAGCCCCCACCTCCCCAACCTCAGGTTCAGTCCCCTCAATCTCCCATCATAGGACAATCCCGGCATCCTAGGAATTATTGCTTTCCCTCTGCAGCCACTATATCTTTCAATAAATAATGAGACCAAAACTGCACACACTACTTCAGCTGTGGCCTCACCAAACGTCTACAAAACTGCAGCAAGACTTCCTTACTCCTGCCCTCAAATTCTCTTGCAGTAAAGGCTAACATACCATTTGTCATCCTAATTGCATGTAGCACCTGCAGGTTAGCTATCAGTGACGTAGGAACACGAACAACACCCTTTTGGACCTCAACACTTTTTAATCTTCCTCATTCGAGAAATACTTTGCATTTCTGTTTTTTTTTCTTGCCAAAGTGGACAGCTTAACATTTTTCCCCATTATATTCCATCTGCCATGTTCTTACCCATGCACGTAGCTTGTCTAAATCCCCTTGAAGCTACTTTACATCCTCCTCATAACTTACATTCCCACATGTTTTGTGTCATCAAGAAACGTGGAAATATTACATTTGGTCCCACATCCAAATCATTGATATATATATATTGTGAATAGCTGGGGACCAAGCACTGATCCTTGTAGTGCCATACTAGTCATAGCCTGCCAACCTGAGAATGATCCGTTTACCTCGACTCTCTGTTTTCTGTCCGTTAACCAATCCTCGGTTCATGCCATTGTAGAAGCCCCAATTCCATATGCTCCACTTTTGCTTAATGACCTGCATGGAAGCTTATCGAAAGCTTACTGAAAATCAAAGTACGCCACATCTAATGTTTCACCTTATCTATTGTCCCAGTAACATCCTCAAAAAAAAACTCCCAACAGTTTTTTCCAAATATGGTTTTCCTTTTGGAAATCTGTGTTGACTGCCCAATCCTACCATTATTTTCTGAATGTCCAGTTGATGCCCAGGAAGTCTCTCTGACGGATTTCTCATTGTATCATAACCCCGACTCCACTGTTTGCTCTGTAAGAAAGTTTGGATTCTACCAGACGTTATGAACACTTGAGTAGGATCTGTACTATTGTTCTAAATTTTAATGAAACTACTTTCATATATTTTTGCTTTCATATATTTATCAGTAAACAAATGCATTGTTCTTTTGGTCAATTTACTGGAGAGTCTCATGCAGTCTCACAGGTAAGTCTCTGCCGACCAGACCCTGCGGAAAGGCAGTGGTGGCTTTTAATAGGCTGCAGGGCAATGGCTGCACTGGGGTAGGAGTGTAACTGTCCTCAACCATGGGAAGGGGCTACTCAAAGAGATATGAATGGGAAAGGTTGCAGTCAGTCAGATGACTGGGAAGGAGGCTGCAGAGGTTAGCATCCTCAGTGCCAGGATGGAGAGAGAATGACAGAAGCCGCTTGGGGCCAGATAGGGAGGATTTCTGAGTGAAGATATGCTTTAGTTTACCTTGTTGAACTGGCAAAGGATGTCCTTGCTCCGGTCCATGAAGTGGGAGGACATGTCAGGCCAGTCTCAGCTGTGCCCAGCATGTTAAGGTTCTCCGGGATGATGGGAAGGGTTTCCACACTCACAGGGAGGGTCCAAGCTACTCTGGCAGTGAGATCACAGCACCACCATCTTCCACCTGCAGCGAGGCGCAGTACAAAATTAAAGCGAGGAGATGCTCTGCTGGTGATGACTCTGAGGACAGATTGGAGGACTGGTGCATGCACTGGGGGTCAGGGGAAAGGATATGGCTGCAATTAAAGGGGCACCCAACTGGTCTGTGCATTCCCAAATGAGGGAATCTGTCTAAATCTATGACGTGTGCTTCCAGATCTTGCTCAGAGGCCCAATTTAATGGCCCAATATCACCATTTGCAATTAGTATCACTCACCTCGGTGAGTATTGCAATGATGGGACACCAGCGCTGCACCTCAACATTACCATGGGATGCCTGTGCCCTCAATCCAGGCAATTACAGGTTGAGAAACGCTCAAGGTTGTAGGCTCAAGAGGCAGGGCAATAATGCGGCTGACAGGGTCACAGCTTTGGCGTCTTGATGTGGCAAGGTGCACCCACGTATTGGTCAGTGTAGCGGATGTGCGTTCGGACAGTTGGAAGCACAAATTGGCAGACAGCAGCGCACAGAAACTCTGGAGTATGGGCTCATAGCATGAAAACTGAACCGACAGATGGAGTTGCCTCAATCTTACAGAGCAAAGATTAAATATGACATGATCCTGCAAAGCATGTGAATGAGGTTCGGTCCACAAGCCCACTTAGCATTTAGGTCAATGCATCACCAGCCGAGAGTGATCTGGAAAAGGGCCACACACTGTGGTGATATGGAAGCACACCACCTATAGGAGAATCCCGTGACAGCGGCTTCTGTGATAATGGGAGGAGGGACCATGATATTGCACCTGATTGACAGCAACACAGCTCATCATAAAGAGGAGGCATACACCAGAGGAGATGTGAAATGGGTGTGATTCTATTTACATTTGTAAACATTATATACATGTTGTGAACACACATGCCACTGTTGTACTCCTAAACCTTTTTAACTTCTCTAACCCTACTGCTACATCTTGGTGCTCTCCGACATCCACAGCAGAGGTGGAGGCAGACTGCTGGCAGCTACGCCCTGTTGTCTATGATGACCTCAAGAAGCCATCCCCTATGGACAAGCCCTCCCTATACACAGGATCTGCTCAGACGAGCAGCTGTCTTGTACCAACTTTCCTGGCTTGAGACAATTCACACTTCTTTAACCTGGGGTTACCCCTCTGGATCTGTAAAGACTTAATTACCTGCAAATGCTCGCATACAAAGCATCATATTGCATCTTTGACTTTGTCTATATATGTTTCTGGAAATTACCTCTTCATTCACTTGAGGAAGGAGCAGTGCTCCGAAAGCGAGTGATTTGAAACAAACTTGATGGACTTTAACCTGTTGTTGTAAGACTTCTTACTGTGCTCACCCCAGTCCAACGCCGGCATCTCCACATTATGGTGACCTTGAAGGCATGATTACATTTGAAAGCGCGCAGAGGAGATGCGACAGGGTGTTGTCTGGGCTGGAGCTATGAAGAGTGGCTGGTTAGGCTGGGGTTGCTTCCCTTAGAGCAGTGAGGTCTGAGGGGGAAACTGATTGGTGTACAAAATTATGAGGAAGATAGACAAAGTAGACAGGAAAAAACGTTTCCCCTTAGTAGAGGGGTCAGGCTTAGATTTAAGGCAGGAATGGGAGATTTAGAGGAAATTTGAGAAAAACCTTTCATCCCAGAAGGCGGTGGGAATCTGGATCTCACTGCATGAAAGGGCAGTAGAGGCAGGGACCCTCACAACATTTGAAAGCATTTAGTTGAGCACTTGAAACTCCATAGCATGCAAGGCTACAGACCAAGTGATGTAAATGGGATTAGAACACAAAGGTGCCTGATGGCTGGCACAGACACAGTGGGCCAAAGGGGCTCTTTCTGTGCTGTAAAATTCTCCGACTATGGAGGACTGAGACCTGGCGGCCCGAGCTGGAGCTTCTGTGGAGCTGGTTGTGATGGAAGAGGGGATTGGGATAAGCTGTGGACACTCCCAGAGTGACCTGGGTGGAAGGCCCCGGAGCACCCAGAGGAAACCCACACAGACACGGGGACAAAGTGCAAACTCCACACAGACAGTGACCCGAGGCCAGAACTGAACCCGGGTCCCTGGCGCTTAGACAGCAGTGCTAACCACTGTGCCACCATACCGGTTGCCTGAGAGATTGAGCTGATGTGGGACCCTCACTTGGGTGCGCCGTCTATCTCACCATCGGTGCAGGTCCACATTCTCTCTGGCCAGCTTGATAGTTCAATTCTCCTCAGGGGTCAGAACCTTCATTTTGGCCACTCCGCGTCCATGCCCTTTGTGTACGAGCTCATCCTGAATAATCATAGATCATAGAATTTACAGTGCAGAAAGAAGCCATTTGTCCCATCGAGTCTGCACCGGCTCCTGGAAAGAGCACCCTACCCAAGCCCACACCTCCACCCATTACCCAGAACCCCTCCCAACACTAAGGGCAATTTTGGACTCTAAGGACAATTTAGCATGGCCAATCCACCTAACCTGCATATCTTTGGACTGTGGGAGGAAACCGGAGCACCCGGAGGAAACCCACGCCCACACGGGAAGATGCAGACTCCACACAGACAGTGACCCATGCCGGGAATCAAATCTGGAACCCTGGAGCTGTGAAGCAATTGTGCTAACCACAATGCTACCGTGCTGCCCCCAATAATGACCGATGGAGAGTGTGGACAGGATACAGAAAATAAGATGCCTGCCATTTTTCGGTGGTGAGTGCAGCCATGGACCCAATGAGGATGTGACTGCAGAGGGTATGAGGCAAGATGGATATACAAGAGAGTGAGTGGTGATGTCGCTTAAGCTGTCAGTGGGTGAGATCCGGTGAGCATGTGAGTTGAGTGATGAGATGGTTGACTTACACTGCTGGCACAATTGGGATCAGTCATCCTCTTTCTGCCCTGGGTGACTGACTGTTTCTGTGCTTCATTGGCACCGTCCACCGTAGCCACCGGCTGCCAAACCGGAGTGATGAGGTTCGTGGAACTCCTCTGGACATCACGGGGCAGTGGACGTCATGACGGCCTTGACTGAATCCAGCATAAGTTCCAGTGAATTTCAGAGCTGCTTGCTTCTACCAATTTGGAGCCCTGTCTTCCTAGAGCAATTCTGGGCAGCAGACATTAAGAAAGCTGTGCACGAGTGCTGTTAAAAATGGTGCCCAGAATGAGGAAACTGACAGTGGGATAGGTGAATCAGAGGGTGCCTGCCTGCGATCCCGCATGTTTCCCGTGCATGCATAGTTAATGTGGCGGGAAGCGGATGACTCAGCATGAAAATCCGCCAATGTTGCCGATGGGTGGAATTCCATTTTTCACACCTCCTGTCAGACTTAGTGCAACGAGGGGAAAATCCCGGCCGCTGGGAGGGAGTCTCCCATGGCCTCATCAGGAGATTCAATGGTGGCTGGTGGGAGGGAAGAATTTAGCCGGAGTGCAAACATTGGTTTTGCGCCGGCATGCACAGTATCCGCAACTGGTGTTTGCCAAGACGGATCGGGAAACCTGCTGATGGCCAGTGTGAAACAAAGGAGTATCCTACTGAAGGGATGCAGGTGAAGGCCCAACCAGAATCTTCCACCCGCGCCCGATTCTCAGCGGAGCCGGTGGGAAAACACATCTGGAACAACATGAACAATCACTCAACGTGGTGTGGACTCATCTGATCAATACCTGGCGTTGCCTCCAGAGTTCAGAATGGAGGCTGCCCGCGACCTCGAACACCCCAGCCGCGGCTGGGGACAACATCTACTGGTGGATCTTCCAGAATCCGTCATCGAGGAGGTCCATCTTCCAGCCTCAGAATGTTCCTGAAGATCCATCTTCATTTTCATGAGGTCCATCTTCTTTCTTCAATCGTGGGTCAGTGGTGTTACGTGCTTTTTCAATATGGCACCAAGGTAGGACAGCAGGCGACACACCATCAGGCCTGCCCTGCCACAGAATACGGTGCAAAACATCCAGTTGCATATTTAAGGAGGTCTGTCGGCCTCTTCAGTGGGAAACTCAGTGCGTTCCCGCCTCCCCCAAGGGACCTAATCCCAGATGGGAGAATTCAGTCTGCTGTCTTTTGAATGAACTGTTACATTGGGTCATTAGCTTCAGATGAAAATGAACCATGCTTTGGCATTATTTCAAAGAGGAACATGGAAGTTACCTTGGCCAATGTTTACCCATCAACCAACGTCAATAAAACATATTCTGACCAATATCACATTGATGTTCCTGTGCAGAAATTGCTGCTGATTTTCTGACATTCCAACAATGACTGCTTTTCAGCATATGTGCTGTTATCTTCAACGTTTTGTTCCTGCATCCATTTCTCCAGAATAGTCAGTTTTCTATGATCTTTTTTAAACTTGGTCATAGAGGGACTGACCATTCAGCAACTACCTTTCTCCATTTTGCGACACACAATGCACAAGTGCAATACTTTTAAATAAGGTCCTTTTAAATTCAGTTCAGCACTCGGTTGAATGTTTCGACACACAAATCAACCTTTTCCTAAAGGCTTGAACATTGAAAGTTCCTAATTCAATACGTTCCTGCAGAAAAAAATTATTCTTCCTCTGCTGCTGCCCTTGGTATATAAAAAAGGAGACAATAGAAGTTGCTTTATTGATTTTTGTGTGTGAGTTGATTCTGTTTTGCCTCAATATGAATTGCTTCAACAGCACATTTAAGGGTCCAACAAGAAATACAATATTAATAGTATGTGAACCTCAGCATTGTAAATAGTGACTCTCCTACACACTGTGTCCTTGCCTCTTTTTAACCTAGTATAAAGCTTATAATGCTTGCTTGTGATTCTTTTGTCATCGTATCCAGTCCCCTGGTTTGTCAAAGCTGGGGTTCAGGGAACAAAGTAGACTATGTGTGAAATACATATATGACTAAACTGAATATTGAAGCCACCATGAACGCTGAAAGGTTATTACACACGAGACAAAAGTGGTTCTGGGATGCGATTAAATTCCGCTGACAGCGCATTTCGTGGCGTGTTTCTCGCCGCTTGCAGCGTTGGAAACATCCCGCTTTCCAACGGCACTTTGTCATTTTTCTGGCCTCGGGGAAATTCTCTCCACTGAGATCACACTTAGAGTGAATTCCTTGCTGCCGAGCTTATATTGGGCGCCATTTTGTATGGCAGCCCCGATCTAACCCCTCTGGCCTTTTAGGCTGCCCCTGCTTTTTTTAATTCTCCCCTCTTCCCTCGCAACCTTGGGGAGGCACCCAGGAAGACCCCACCCTCCTCCAACTGGCAAGGCCCCCCTCCTTCCCCCCCCCCCCCCCCCCCCCCCCCCCCCCCCCCCCCCCCCCCCCCGGGCCTGACCCTTGGCAATACCAGCCTGGCACCCTGGCAGTGCCACGGTGCCCAAATGCCAGGGTGTCACACCTGCCCTATCCCCTACCACTCGGGTGTCTCCAATAGCCCCCCCCCAGGTGCTGTCATGCCTGGTCCACCTGGTTAGGTCTCCCAGGCTGGGCCATTGAGTACCGGGCGCAGGGTGAATCCAGCGCCTGTGTATTTAAATATTCAGATTGTGCCAGGCAGCGCGAGTCGGGTGACTCGTAATTGGCGCAACGTGGAGCCCAATTTGGGGCTCGCATGCGATTTACCACGCCAGGTGCATTGGGGTCGTTGAATCGTGCTCCTATTTCTTTTTCATATTTTTTATCTTAAAGCATATATTGTGCTAACTGTAATGATCAGGATGTTTAAGGTTTCATGCCAGTATTCTCACAAAACCTTCCATACAATCAGCAATGGACATTCCTGCATATAGGACATTGGTCTGTCAGAAACTGATTATGATTAGCACTTTCTCTCCTGGAGAATAATTGTCAGTTATTTTACTAGATCATTTTCCTAATGTTTGCTATCCCTGGATGCATCTTGTGATATGGGGATTCTGTGTCCATTTG
The DNA here is from genome assembly GCF_902713615.1 of Scyliorhinus canicula. Lineage (NCBI taxonomy): Eukaryota > Metazoa > Chordata > Chondrichthyes > Carcharhiniformes > Scyliorhinidae > Scyliorhinus > Scyliorhinus canicula. Next base: position 63,244,582 of record NC_052165.1, on the reverse strand, counting down.
TAATAGTTTATTGGCTGGAACACATTTTGGGATACTCTCAGGTTATGAAAGGCAATGTATAAATGCAAACCATTGCTGTTTTAATTTTAAATACACAAGATGAGAAGGCTTATTTTACTGACCTTTGTCCCTGGGCCCTAAGATTTCCAGGTCCTCCCAGGTACACAGATATGCAGGCCACCATACTCATACTAAAGGGTAAGATAAGGATGTTGTTAGCCCTCACAAATCAACTTTATGTTCTCATGTTGACTGGACACTGATTTTGGAAAGAACACATAGAAGATGTTGGGCCTTACGCTAGTGACCTCTCAGCTTAATGGCTCAGCGGCAAAGCCAAAAAGTAAGGAGTCTGTTTTTCTTTTGCCATGGAAGCCAAGGTGTGACAGGAAGTGGCTCCTGTTCACAAGAACAGTCAGAATGCCTGAGGCCCCATGATAAAGCATGTGGACAGAAAATACCACCATATGCTCAAATATATCAAAATGCCAGAGTGAGGGGTCTTATCTATTATCAGTAGCTTTAGGTCCTCTTTATTGCCTGTTAAAACCTATCTCTTTGATCAGTTCACCTGACATAATATCTTCACCTTTGACTTGATGTCACTTTTTGTTGTATCACATTTCTGTGAATTACATGGAATTTTACACCATTCAGCCATTCAGCCCAAAATATCTATGCCAGTGTGTGGGCTAGGCCACTATTTATTGCCCACCCATAATTTCCCTTGAGAAAGTGGTGGCAAGCTGCCGCCTTGAACCGTTGCAGTCCCTGTGGTGTAGATACACTCACAGTGCTGTTAGGGAGGGAGTTCCAGGATTTTGACCCAGAAACAGTGGAGGAATGGTGATATGCTTTTCAAGTCAGGATGATGTGTGACTTGAAAGGGAACTTGCAGGTGGTGAGATTGCCATGCGCCTGCCACCCTTTTTCTTTTACATGTTGTGGGCCATGCACCCTGCCGCCTCTGTGCATTGTTGGTGCAGGAACTGAATGTTTAAGGTGGTGGGCGGGATGCCAATCAAGTGGGCTGCTGTGTTCAGGATAATGTAAAATCTCTCGGATATTGTTGGAGCTGGAATCCTCCGGCAATCAAGCGGCCAGGGCAGCACGGTAGCATAGTCGTTAGTACTATGGCTTCACAGCGCCAGGGTCCCAGGTTCAATTCCCGCTTGGATTCCCCTGTCTGTGCGGAGTCTGCACTTTCTCCCCGTGTCTGCGTGGGTTTCCTCCAGGTGCTCCGGTTTCCCTCTCAGTCCAAAGATGTGCAAGTTAGCTGGATTGGCCATGCTAAATTGATCTTGGGTTAGATGGGGTTGCTGGATAACGGGGATAGGGTGGAGGTGTGGGCTTGGGTAGAGTGCTCTTTCCAAGAGCTGGTGCAGACTCGATGGACCGAATGGACTCGTTCTGCACTGTAAATTCTATGATAATTATTAAAGCGGACTATTCCTTCACACTGGCTTGTGCCTTCTAGCTGGTGGACAGGCTTTGGGGAGTCAGGAGGTGAGTTAAGCTCTGCAGAATTCCCGGCCTCTAACCTGCTTTCTTGCACAGTGTTTATATGGCTGGTCCACTTCAGTTGCTAGTCAATGGTAACCACCAGGCTGTTGATAAAGGGAGGGATTCAGCAATGTCAGACTGTTGAGGGGGAATGGTTAGATTCTCTCTTGGTGGAGATGGTCATTGCCTGGCACTCCTAGAACATAGAACATAGAACAGTACAGCACAGAACAGGCCCTTCGCCCCTCAATGTTGTGCCGAGCCATGATCACCTTACTCAAACCCACGTATCCACCCTATACCCGTAACCCAACAACCTCCCCCTTAACCTTACTTTTATTAGGACACTACAGGCAATTTAGCATGGCCAATCCACCTAACCCGCACATCTTTGGACTGTGGGAGGAAACCGGAGCACCCGGAGGAAACCCACGCACACAGCGGGAGGACGTGCAGACTCCACACAGACAGTGACCCAGCCGGGAATCGAACCTGGGACCCTGGAGCTGTGAAGCATTTATTCTAACCACCATGCTACCCTGATGCCCTGTGGCTTGAATGTTACGTGCCACTTTTAAATCAAGCCTGAACATTGTCCGGGTCATGCTGCAAATGGGCAGAGATTGCTTCAGTATCTGAGGAGTCACGAATGATGCTTAACATTTTGCAACAATCAGACAACATCCCCACTTCTGACCTCATGATGGAGGGTAGGCTGGTGATGAAGCAGCAGAAGTTTGTTGACCCAGGACACTACGCCGAGAAACTCCTGCAACGATGGCCTGGTCTTCCCTTGTGCTAGGTGTGACTCCAGCTAGTGGAGAGATTGCCCCCTGATTCTCATTGATCCCAGATTTGCTGGGGCTCCTCGATGTCACACGCGGTTACATGCTGCCTTGATGCAATCACTCTCCCCCCTCTTTTGTGCACATTTGGACAAAAGCTGTAATGATGTCAGGAGTCGAGTGGCCCTGGGAGAACCCAAAATGAGTGTCAGTGAACATGTTATTACTAAGTAAGTACCGCTCGATAATACTCTCGATGACCCTTTCCATCATTTTGCTGATGACCGAGAGTAGACTGATGGTGCAGTAATCAGATCGGTTGGATTTGCCCTGTTTTTTCCAGGACATACCTGGGAAATTTTCCACATTGTTGGCTAGATGCCAGTATTGCAGTGTTGTAGCTGTACTGGAAGCGCTTAGCTCTGGGCACGGCTAATTCTGGAGACCAAGTCTTCAGTCCTACTGCCGGAATGTTGTCAGGGTGCATAGCCTTTTCAGTATACAGTGTCAAGTAATTTCTTTAAATAACGTGGAGTTAATCAAATTAGCTGAAAATAGCTGGCATCTGTGATGCTGGGGACCAATATGAGTTATCCTCTTGGCCCTTCACTGAAGATTGTTGCAAATGCAGCCTTGCACCCTATCACTGCAGATGGGGATATTTATGGAGCCTTGTCCTTGTTGTTCCACTGTCCTCCACTATTCACAACTAGATGTAGCAGGAATGTTGAGCTTTGATCTATACCATTGGTTATGGGATTGCTAATGCATGCAGCTCCGGCTGTGTGACATTTAAATAGTGCTGTGTTGTAGCTTCACCAAGTTAACATCTCATTTTTAGATTTGCCTTTCTGCACACTTCATTGAATGAAGGTTGATCCCCCTGCTAGATGGTAATAGTAAAGTGGGAAATTCTGAGGGCATTTTAAGATCAACCATATTGCTGTGGAGTCCGATGAGGATGGTAGATTTGCCAAACAATAATGATAGTTTCATCATCATCATTACACTTTCCATTTCAGACTTTTATTTCGCCATGTGCCGTGGTGGGATTCGATCCAGGATCACCATGCAGAGCATTACTCTGGGTTTCTAGATTACTAGTCCAGTGACAATACCACTACACCAACGCCTCCCCATATTAGTGCCACACAACACAATGGAGGGTATCGTCAAAGTGAAGAATAGACTTTGTTTCCACAAGGACTATGCGGTGGTCCCATCTACTGATACGGTCATGGGCAGATGCATCTGTGACAGGTAGATTGGTGAGGGCGAGGTCAAGCAGGTTTTACCCTCTTCTTGGTTCCTTCACCACCCTCTGCACCCTCCTCTAGTTGGCAAGATGTGACGAGTGACGTGCTACAGGGATCTGTGCTGGCGCCTTAACTTTTTCCAGTTTATATAAATGATTTGGATGAGGGACTGAAGGTATTGTTGCTAAATTTGCTGACGACACAAAGCTAGATAGGAAAATGAAATGTGAGGAGGATGTAAGGAGGCTACAAAAGGTCATAGGTTAAGTGAGTGGGCAAAAATGGAGTATTATGTGGACAGATGTGAAATTGTCCATTTTGACAGGAAGAATAAAAAAGAAGTTTATTATCTAAATGGTGAGAGATTACAGAGCTCTGAGGTACAGAGGAATCTGGGTGCCCTCGTGCATGAATCACAAAAGGCTGGTGTACAGGTAGAACGAGTAATTAGGAAAGCTAACAGATAATTTTTTTGTGTGGGGAATAGATTACAAAGGTAGGGAGGTTATGCTTTAGTTGTACAGGGCACTGCTGAGACCACATCTGGAGTCCTGTGTACACTATTGGTCGTCTTATTTAAGGAAATATGTAAATGCATTCGAAGAAATTTAGAGAAGGTTTACTGGACTAAGTTGTTCTCGGCCCAACCATCCTCAGCTGCTTCATCAATGACCTCCCTTCCAACATAAGGTCAGATGTGGGGCTGTTCGCAGATGACTGCACAATGTTCAGCACAATTCATGATGACTCAGACACTGAAGCCGTCCACCTGCAAATACAGCCAGACCTGGACAATATGCAAGCTTGGGCTGACAAGTGGCAAGTAACATTCACGCCATACAAGTGCCAGGCAATGACCATCTCCAATAAGAGAGAATCAAACCATCGCTCCTTGACATTCAATGGCATTACCAACGCTGAATCCCTCACTATCAACATCCTGGAAGTTACCATTGCTCAGAAACTGAACTGGACTAGCCACATTAATACTGTGGCTATCAGGGCAGGTCAAAGACTAGGAATCCTGCGGCAAGTAACCCATTTCCTGACCCCCCCCCCCCCCCCCCCCCAAAGCCTGTCCACCATGTACAAGGCACAAGTCAGGAGTACAGTAAGAAGTCTTACAAGTCTTCCTGAGGAAGGAGCAGTGCTCCGAAAGCTAGTGTTTGAAACAAACATGTTGGACTTTAACCTGGTGTTGTAAGACTTTTTACTGTGCTCACCCCAGTCCAACGCTGGCATCTCCACATCAAGTCAGGAGTGTAATGGAATACTCTCCACTATCCTAGATGAGTGCAGCTCCAACAACACTCAAGAAGCTCGACACCATCCAGGACAAAGCAGCCCGTTTGATTGCTCCCCCTTCCACAAACATTCAGACCCTCCACCACTGACGTACAGTGGCAGCCGTATGTACCATCTACAAGATGCACTGCAGTAACCCACCAAGGTTTCTTAGACGAAACCTTCTAAACCCATGACTTCTACCATCTAGAAAGATAAGAGCAGCAGATACCTGGGAACCCACCATTTGGAGGTTCTCCTCCACGTCACTCACCGCCCTGACTTGGAAATATATCGCCGTTCCTTCATTGTCACCGAGGCAACATCCTGGAATGCCCTCCCTAACAGCACAGTCGGTGTACCCACAGGACAAAGAGCAGTTCAAGAACCACCACCACCACCTTCTGAAGGGCAACTAGGGATGGGCAATAATTGCTGGTCAAACCAGCGATGCCCACATCACGTAAATGAATTTCAAAGTGTTAAATGTCAATCAGCACCACAGAGAGTGTGTAATATAAATATATTGATTAATCTTATATACTGAGTGATATTGTCAATGATCGGAATAACTTTGGACTGGACTGTCTTTACAATACAATTTCTTTTTTTTTAAATTTAGAATATCCAATTCATTTTTTCCAATTAAGGGGCAATTTAACGTGGCCAATCCACCTAACCTGCACATCTTTGGGTTGTGGGAGTGAAACCCACGCAAACACGGGGAGAACGTGCAAACTCCACATGGACAGTGACCCAGGGCCGGGATTCGAACCCGGGTCCTCAGCGCCGTAGGCAGCAATGCTAATCACTGTGCCACCGTGCCGCCCACAATACAATTTCTTGCTGCTGTTGCTGTTACAATTGTTTCTACTTAGATGACAAAGGAAATTGATCTGAATGTTTTATTGTCACTGTTCCAATGCAGTCTGTGGATAATTTTGCAAGTGGCTGAGCTCATTGAGGAGCAATTTGACAAACCAATTATGCACAATTAATGAATTTGAGTGCCTTATTGTAATAATAGGGCAGATTTTGTTTGTTATGAAAGCCCATCGTGGCTTCTGTAAAGTTTCCATTCCTTCTCTGGCACTGGGAAATAGCGAACAAGGTCCTGCAGTGTTTTATCACGGCAGTTGAAGTGTTTTGACGACTGGCGAGGTTGAATCCCCGAGTTCTCAGACTGCCAGCCAGTTCTACATTCTACTAGCTATTGGCCAAGCTTTAGGTTGTGAGGAGTGCCTCTCACAGAGGCACAAAGCTGGACTCATTATATTTGAGGAATGCCCCTCGTCAGCAAGACTAACATTCTTGGTTACCCTGCTGGAAAGAGAGTCCAGGGAGAGAGAGAAAATTAAACAATTAGGAAAGAAAGAATATAACATTCATTCTGGCATGAACCTCAACTAGTCCGAAACATTCACGGATCTGCTTTAATTGTTGTATTTTTCATTATATTATTCTGTTTTAAATATGAGTCTCGCGATTTACAATGCAGCCAAATTGAAACGCCTGAGATTAATGATAAATTGTAGCACTATCTTACCTTGGAATTCTATTCTGCTTATCCCTTAGGGTTGGTTTAGTCCTGGCCAGGTATTTGTTCTGGATGAATACTGTTCCCGCTACGGGCTGCGAGGGTGTCATCGTCATCTCTGCTATCTCAAGGAGCTGATAGAACGTGCAGACGGTGGCACAATGATAGATCCAACACTGCTGCATTATAGCTTCGCTTTCTGTGCCTCTCACGTCCATGGCAACAGGTGATTTTTTTTTTATGAACCAAAGTTCAACAGCAAAGATTGTATGCAAAAATGAAATAGAGCGGAGCACTCCAAAGAGAACGAAGAGCTTGAGCTTCTTCAACCCTTTTATATCTGATTGATCATTCAATTGACTGTTGTCCAAAGATTGCTGAACAGTTTTATGAGTTACACATAATTACTATGCAACTGTATTCTTTTATCACTTATATTCCAAAGTTGATAGTGGGTAATACTGCCTAGTGACAGCCATTAACAAGCAGAAAGCAGTGTCAGTAACTAGTGATGATAACTGCAGGGCATACTAGTCCATTGACGCTCACTGTCAAGGTGAGACCATAAAGGACATAGGAGCAGAATTAGGCCACTCGGCCCATCGCGTCTGCTCTGCCATTCAATCATGGCTGATATTTTTCTTATCCCCATTCTCCTGCCTACTCCCCACAACCTCTGACATCTTATTAATCAAGATTCACAGATAAAGGATGACCACTTGGCTGAGGTATTGCATGCCAACCAGCATAATTAGAATAATATCTCAGCAAGCAGCCAAAAGTCATTTCGGGAAGAGCAATTTGGTAGCATCAATATGTTTATGGCCGATACTTTACCATCCTCCCGGCTTGGGTCACTCTGTGAGGAGTCTGCACCTTCTCGCCGTGCCCTCAGTGTCCAAAAAGGTTAGAAGGGGTTACTGGGTTACGGGGACAGGGTGGAAGTGTGGGCTTAGGTGGAGTAGTCTTTCCAAGGGTCGATGCAGACTTGATGGGCCAAGTGGCCTCCTCCTGCACTGTAAATTCTATGTTCTGTGTTCTGGGCTATAAACCATTCCTTGACATGTTTTGTGAAGATAAACCGGCCCCTCTAATAGCATCGGCCAAAGTGCGAAGATGAGTATTGTTGTGAAGTCAGAACAAATCAGGCCCTACATGCAGCGTAGGGATGAAATCACTTGTGAGGACGGGCTCTCCTGTGGGTTGCCGAATGATCATGCCACCCTCAGGATGGCAGCCTCTTCTTCAAGCCTTGAACAGTGGGCATCCTGGTCAGTCCAAGATGAAGATGCTGGCCAGGTGTTCCGCTTGATCGCCAGTGATCAACAAGGAGATCAAAAGTATGGTCAACCATTGTAATTGGAGGGCGGCGCATGTGGCGCAGTGGTTGCTGCCTCATGACGCTGAGTACCCGGGTTCGATCCCAGCCCTGGTTCACTGTCTGTGTGGAGTTTGCACATTCTCCCCTTGGCTGCGTGGGTCTCAGCCCCACAACCCAAAAATACATGCAGGGTAATTGGATCGGACATTCTAAATTGCCCCTTAATTGGAAAAAAAAAATAATTGGGTACTCTAAATTTTAAAAAACCCGTAGTAAACAGTGTCAGCCTCAGCACACTCTTCTGCCCGTATAAGGTTTGCACCTTTGGGAGTGGCCATGGTGACCCTGGACGAGGCTTCACATCGATTTCTTTATGGGTAGAATGTCTATGAATGTGGTAGATGCTGACACAAAGTGGTTGGGTGTGCAGCTTATATTCAACGACTGCGACAACCACTGTGGACAAACTGCGCCACACCTTTGCCCAAACAAGGCATACCAGAGGTGATTGTCTCAGACACAGCCTTCACAGCCAAAGAGCTTTCAACTCTTCGTTAAGTCCAATGGGATCCAGCACAGACCATCCCATTTTAAGTGGGCTGACTAAAAGAGCGGTCCAAACCTTTAAAGAACTCCCACCACTGTGGTCACCCCGCCTGAATTATTAATGGGCAGATGCCTAGGAACCCGGCTCTATATAATTGTAAATAAAAAGTTTTTCTGTTTTCGTGTGTCAGGGTCTTGTAAGGGAATTTAAAGGCGGGGGAGGAATGTGGTAGCAAGGCCCCATTAATTAGCGATATTGCGCGGGCCACATGACGTGCCAAGAGCCTATGGGAATGGAGCACGCAACCATCAGCCTAGGCATGGAGCTGACGTTTGGGGTATCATCGTAGTAAGCTTGGGGGTCAAGGGAACCAAACCTGTGTTGGAGTTGTACTGCGCTGAACATAAAGTTCTTCTTCATTAAATAAATCACTGCCTTGTCGTTTTGCCTCGGACTACACCAAAGACCCAAAGCATTGTAGTTGGTCCTTGCTAGAAAACATTATTCCCGAGCTATCAACTGCATCCTTCTCTCTTGCAAATCTCTTAAGATATGACGCAGACTTTTTGCAACGTTAGTGTTATATTTGACCCTGGGATAGCCTTTCAAGCACATACCTGCATCATTACTAGGACCGTCTATTTCTAACTCTATAACATTGCCTGCATTTGCCCCTGCCACAGCTCATCTGTTACTGAAATCCTCATCCTTGCCTTTGATAACTCGAGACTTGATTATTCGAATGGCACCCCCGGGCCAGCCTCCCACATTTAACCCTCCGTAAAATTGAGTTCATGCAAAACCCTGCTGCCTTTATCCTTACTCGCTCCAAGTACTGTTCACCCATCACCCTTACACTCACTGACTTACACTGGCTCCCCAGTTAAGCACTACCACGAGCAGGATTCTCTGTTCCGAGTTTGCCCAGCCTCTGCTGCCAGCGAGAATGGAGAATTTGGCGCTCAGTGAAAACATCTTCACTGCAACAGGACTGGACCAACCTGTTGGTGTGAATGGATGGAGGATTCCAGCCCACGATTTTTAAAATTCTCATTCCAGTTTTGAAATCCCTCCATGTCTTCACCTCTTCCTATTTCTGCACTTACCTTTAGCTCTACAGTTCTCCAAGATATTTGCACTCCTTAAATTCTGGCCTGTAGTGTATTTCCAATTTTAGGCACTAAGCTCCATAATTTCTTCCCAAAGCTACCTCCTCTCTACTGCAATTCCTCCTTGAAGATATAGCTTGAAATCTACCACTTTGACCGAGGTTTTGGTCACCAAAGTGGTTTCACTTCCTCTTTATCACAGCAGAAAGCCACTTACTTCCTTTTGATGTGGTGAGGATCTGTCGATCATAGCAAGGGAATTTGTAAACATTATGGTAAACATCAAAGCAGGGATTTGAGTTGCACTCGAGCATGAAGGGAAAGATAGATCAAAAATACACCAAGCACCTGTCATAAAACTGTCACTCACTGGCTCATGAAATACTGTGTGAAATTGAATGGCAGTTTTGCATTTCAAAGGCTGTCAAGGAATTTGAAGACCTTTCAAGATTACATGGCTTTTGAGGAATCCTCTGACACTTGGATTAGCTGCTGCTTTAAACATTTTTGCCTGAGACAGCATAGGCGGTATTCTGCGTAAACCGGCGGGGCGGGCAACTCTGGCGTGAAGGAGTGGCGTGAACCACTCCGGCATCGGGCCGCCCCAAAGGTGCGGAATCCTCCGCACCTTCAGGCACTAGGCAGGCCCTGGAGTGGTTTGCGCCGGCCGGCGCAGAAGGGGTGTGGTGCCATGCCAACAGGCGCCAAAGGGCCTCCGCCAGCCGGCGCGAGTTGGCGCATATGTGGGAGCGCCAGCATGTGCTGACGTCATCCCGGAGCATGCACAAGGGGGGGTCATCTCTGCGCTGGCCATCGCGGACTGTTACAGCATCCGACGCTGAGGAATAGAGTGCCCCCAGGGCACAGGCCCGCCTGCGGATCGGTGGGCCATGATGGGGGCACCCCCCCGGGGCCAGATCCCCCTGCGCGCAGCTGGCGGGGCAGGATTCACGCCGCTCCTTGGTGATTCTCTGACTCGACGGGGGGGTCGGAGAATCCCGCTCCAGATGTTTGGTAATGAAAATGCAGTGATATTTCACTGCACTGCCTGGGCTGCTCTTAAGCTTTCAGGCAAGGGTGACTGATGGGATGAATCTTATTGGGGAGGGAGAAGATCAGATGGGGAGGCTGGGGGGTCAGTTCACCCTCATGCCTGTGTGCTGTGTGGGTGGGGTGGGGGGGGTAACCGCTTATTCCTATGTGTGTGTGTGGGGGGGGGGGGGGGGTGGTACAATTTGCATCCTCCCGCTGGCATTGAGACAAGAAAAGCACAATGACTATAAGATGATCAATCTTTTTTTGCTTTAATATTCCCCATTCAAATCAGCACAGCATTGTGAGCTGTGTCTCTTGTGCTGAATGTGTTCCCATAAGCTACTGAATATTTTATACTGAGTGTCTTTAAGACAGATAGATTTGAATCAGAGTTAAACATTTTTTTGGAGGAATGAGCACTGAAACGCTACTTGGAGCCAGAATTGAAGTAGAATTCCCCAATCCTTGCCCATTTTCTTTACAGTTTAACCCATGGCTTAAGGAGCAGTTCAAGATAGGAACAAATCCAGAGATTAAAAAACATTAAAATAACTTGCCATTACACATTGTTTTGCAATTCATCGGTCTGAGTAATGCAGGTGCGATGGACATTGGTAGCAGACGATACAAAGAACTGTAGAGGGACAGGAAGTATTGAGGAAGCAGGCGGGCTGCAGGAAGAATTGTACAGGCTAGAAGAGTGGGAAATGAAGTGGCAGATGAAATACAATGTGGAAAAGTGTGAGGTTATGCACTTTGGATGCTACGAGGCCTGGATAGAGTGGACGTGGAGAGGATGTTTCGACTTGTTGGAGAAACTAGAACCAGAGGACACAACCTGAGACTAAAGGGACAATCCTTTAAAACAGAGATGAGGAGGAATTTCTTCAACCAGAGGGTGGTGAATCTGTGGAAGGCTGTGGAGGCCAAATCATTGAGTGTCTTTAAGACAGAGATAGATAGATTCTTGATTAATAAGGGGATCAGGGGTTATGGGGCGAAGGCAGAAGAATGGGGATGAGAAAAATTTCAGCCATGATTGAATGGCGAGCAGACTCGATGGGCCGAGTGGCCTAATTCTGCTCCTATGTCTTATGGTCCTTTAACAGTACAGCAAGAGCTAGGGCAATTGGCTAAAAGGAAGAGCAGTAATGGCCTGAGATTTGTGAGCTTTTTGACAGCGAACCGTCAGCGTCCACCATCATTGCCCCTTTGAAGCTGACCACAACCTTATGATTGGGGATATGGGAAGATTAGCAGTCTTGTCACGGTCAGCGGGGCCCTGGATGGGGCACCAGTAGTACTAGTTAACGTGTACGCACCCAACTGGGACGAGACGAGCTTCATCAAGAAGACCATGGCAGAAATCCCTGACATAGCGACGCACCGACTAATCGTGGGGGTGGGGGGGGAACTTCAACTGTGTACAGGATCCAACAAGAGACAGATCAAACCCCAAAATGGGGAAAACCTCAAGCATGGCAAGGGAACTCGGTCACTTTATGGAACAGATGGGACCGGTGGACCCCTGGAGGTTCGCCCACCCAGGGGAGAAGGAGTTCTCCTTCTCCCCAGTACACAACGTAAACACCAGCTGAGAAAGCAGGCAGCCACCAGAGAAATTCCACAAATCAGGGATACCAGAGGCACATTAGAAACAGAACCAGAAAAGATCAACAAAACCTTCAAGGCCTTCTACCAAGAGCTGTACATATCAGAGCCTCCAATGGGGGAGTCCTGGATGAAACGATTCCTTGATGGTCTGGACATTCCAGTCGTGGGGGAGGGAAGGAAATGGGGCCTGGAAGCACCACTAGCACTGGGAGAGATCATGGACAACATTAGCTCCATGCAGACGGGGATGGCGCAGGACCAGACGGGTTCCCGGTGGACTTCTACAAAACATTTGCGACAGCGCTGGCCCCACACCTGCGGGAGATGTTCACAGACTCGCTAGCTAGGGGCACACTGCCACCCACGCTAGCATAGGCCTCAATCTCGCTGATACCTAAGAAAGACAAAGACCCAACGGAATGTGGGTCAGAAAGACTCATCTCTGCTGAATGCAGATGCCAAAATACTGGCCAAAATCCTAGCCAAAAGGCTAGAAGACTGTGTACCAGAGGTGGTCGCAGAGGACCAGACGGGCTTTGTCAAAGGTAGGCAGCTAACTTCGAACATCAGGCGCCTGCTGAATGTAATAATGACCCCCTCCGGGAGGAGAACACCAGAGTGGATCATCGCCCTAGACGCAGAAAAGGCCTTTGGCAGAGTCAAATGGAAATGCCTCATCGAGGTACTGGAGCAATTCGGGCTTGGAAGAGGGTTCATCTCCTGGGTAAAGCTCCTATACAAAGCTCCCATGGCGAGCGTACGGACCAACAACACCAGGTCCTGATACTTCCAGCTGCACAGGGGCACCAGACGAGGATGCTCAATGTACCCGCTGCTGTTCACTCCAGTGATCGAACCGCTAGCAATCGCGCTCAGAGCAGCAAAAAGCTGGAGGGGGATCCGAAGGGGCGGCAGAGAGCACAGAGTCTCACTCAATGCAGATGACCTGCTCTTCTACATTTCGGACCCACAAAGCACGGAATCATTCTTTGGACGGAATCATCGCGTTCCTGAAAGAGTTTGCCGCCTTCTCGGGCTACAAATTCAACATGAGCAAAAGCTATATCTTCCCGGTACACCCACAAGTCGGGGGGGGGGGGGGCAGCGATAACGGGATTGACATTTAAACAAGCCCGACACGAATTCCGCTACCTGGGGATCCAAACAGCCCATGACTGGAAAGGGATCCACAAATGGAACCTCACCAGTCTGACGGAGGAAGTAAAAAAGGACCTGCAAAGATGGAACACACTACCACTCTCCCTTGCGGGGAGAGTCCAGATGATCAAAATGAACGTACTGCCCAGGTACCTCTTCCAACTTAGATCCATTCCGATCTACATCGCCGAGGCCTTTTGCAAAGCACTGGACAAACTAATAATGGCGTTCATATGGGAGGGGGGAAGAATGATAGGATCCCAAAGAAGGTCCTACAAAAAACAAAATCCGGGGGGGAGGGGCAGCCCTCCCAAACCTACAATTCTACCACCGGGCAGCAACGGCCGAATGAATAAGGGAATGGATCAAGGAGCCAGAAGCCGAGTGGGTGCGTGCGTGCAAGGGGACATCCCTCTGGGCCCTCGCCACAGCGGCACTCCCATCCGCACCACTCCCGCAGCCCGGCGGTGATAGCCACCCTCCAATCCTGGAACCAACTATGGCAGCAATTTGGCCTGACCAAAATTTCGGACAAAGCTCCCATCTGCAACAACCATAGGTTCACACCAGCACTGACTGACGCCACCTTCAAAAGGTGGGGGCAGGATGGAGGGACACTGACAGTCAGGGACCTATACACGGATGGCAGGATCGCAACACTGGTCAAACTGACAGAGAAATTCCAGCTAGCCAGGGGGAATGAGCTAAGGTATCTACAACTCAAAAACTTCCTACGAAAGGAGACAAGGACGTACCCACAACCACCACGACAGACATTACTGGAAGAGTTACTGGGCGCAAGCACACTAGATAAAGGAAACTGTAGCGACATGTATGACCTACTGGTAGAGAGGGCAACAAGAAAGAAATGGGAGGAGGACCTGGGAATTGAAATAGGGTGGTGACTCTGGAGCGAAGCACTGCACAGGGTCACCTCCACCTCCACGTGCGCAAGGCTCAGCCTGACGCATTTAAAAGTGGTACATAGAGCCCACTTAACAAGAAACCGTATGAGTAAGTTCTTCCCAGAGGTGGAGGATAGATGTGAATGGTGCCAAGGAGAGCAAGCCAACCACGCCCACATGTTCTGGTCCTGCCACAGACTTGCGGGGTACTGGACAGCCTTCTTCGAGGCAATGTCCAAAGTGGTGGGGGTGAGGGTGGAGGCATACCCGAAAGTGGCGGCCTTCGGGGTTGCAGACCAGCCAGATCTATTCCTGGGGAGGAAGGCGGACGCCCTTGCCTTTGAACATAGAACATACAGTGCAGAAGGAGGCCATTTGGCCCATCGAGTCTGCACCGACCCACTTAAGCCCTCACTTCCACCCTATTCCCATAACCCAATAACCCCTCCTATCCTTTTTGGACACTAAGGGCAATTTATCATAGTCAATCCACCTAACCTGCACGTCTTTGGACTGTGGGAGGAAACCGGAGCACCCAGAGGAAACCCACGCAGACGTGGGGAGAACCTGCAGACTCCGCACAGACAGTGACCCAGAGGGGAATCGAACCTGGGACCTTGGCGCTGTGAAGCCACAGTGCTACCGTGCTGCTTCACTGATCGCCTGCCGTAGAATCCTGTTCGGCTGGCGGTCAGCAGCACCACCCAAAGCTGCAGACTGGCTGTCCGACCTCTCGGAATCTCTCCAAATGGAGAAAATCAAATTTGCCATCCGAGGATCTGACGACGGCTTCCACAGAACCTGGGAGCCATTCACCCAATTGTTCCAGGACCTGTTTGTGGCCAACGAACAAGCAGAAGAGTAGCCAGGTATGAGGGAAAAGTACCCAAAGCATGAGAGGGAGGGATAAACCAGGAGGGGGGAGGGTGGGGACAGCTAAACCTAAGAGGAAAGAAAGGTGAACCACAGGAGGGGGGGCTGAGGGGAGGGGGAGAGGGAAGGGACAGGGAACAAGAGAGGAGGTGGGGGGGAGGCAGGGAAATGGCAGCCGGAAGGAGGGCATGGGATACGATAACAGACTTGGCATCTCCAGGAACAGAGAACAAGAGGAATACAGGCGAAAGATGGGAGGAACGGCTGAAGCGGAGGTGAGCGCGAGACAACAACGGCAGCGAGATCTGTCCAGGAGAAGCAAGTGACAACACCCAACACCAAACCCATTTGAGTATTGCCCACTGTAATTGTTTCTCCAGCACCCAAATGTGTATTTACCTCCCCAGTCTCCACTCCCCCCTCCTCCCTCCTCCCTCCTACCCACAAACAGTCACCTACTTATGTGTTGTAAATAATTTTGCCAGTTATACAGAGTTGCTGCTATTGAGCTGGTGCGCAATACCCTACCAGTTATTCTATTTTCTTTTTTATTTTCTATTTTATTATTACTTTTTTTTGTATGTTTCTATATATGTATATATATATATTTCTTATTCTGTGTACATAACGGGAAATATACTTTGTTCAAAAACCCAATAAAAACATTTATTAAAAAAAAGTTATACTCTTAGTGTAACTGGATATTTAACATGACCTGAGTAATAACAATTGCTGAACAACCAATCTGACCCTGAAAATATAATTTTCTGTTGATAGAGTCTCCGTTATGATTGATTACTAGACTTTTAAACCAAATGTTTAAAAGGAATATGAGTTATTCCATGATACCTCAACTTCCACCTTCACCCCTTTTGTAAGTCCCAATCTTTATCTTACTCTGTGTGAAATATTTTAAAAATAATTTGATGTTAGTGCTTTTCACTTCCTGACTGGCTGCCTGTGGGAATTTGTACATGTGATTGGCCCCTTGGATAGCTTGATTGCAACTCCCTGCTGGGAATCTCCATTTGAGAATGCTGCAGTCTACTTCACTTTGAGATGTAACGTTCTCACCTTACAGATTAATAGATCGCTAGGCATGGAACTCTTCAATGTCAACTGCAAGCACCCTTACTTTGTCAACGAGAGCAAAATTGAGACCAATGTTTTTAAAAGATGATAAAAATATATGAGGAGCATTTTAAAAGAGGGGAGAGTTAGCAGCATGGCTGAAGAGTTTAGGTTATGTTTCAGAGAGTGGGACTCAGTGATGAGTGAAAAGTGGGGGATGAGGTGGGTGTGGGATTGGGAAAGACAAACACACGAATCTAGAGTCAAGGACAGAAGGTCACATCTGGGATATAAGTAGAACTGTGAGAATGGTGTGCAGCAACACCATGAAGGGTTTTGTAAAGGAGGACTAGGATGTTGACTTTACTACATTAAGGGACAGGGTGCCAGTGGTGTTACTTTGTTACAATGACATAAAGTTGCAAGTTGCCCATAAGGGATTGGGCAAACAACCCACGTTGTGGGTTCACTTATTTAAACATGAGAACAGTTATGCATAGATAGAGAACTTGAAGACATCTGCAGCAGGGTATGTTCTGTCCACAGGTAAAAGTGGAGCTCAGACTGGATGGCATGACACACTCCCCTTTTAGTGATGCCATGCTGCTAACGCTTAAAGGATAGCAGTTGAAGTATTGGAGAAGTGGTATAGTTCTAAATGAACTAAAGTTTCTGAATGGTGGAGGTCTGAAGTTTGCAAAGGAGAGCATTGAAGAAGTTGAGATTGAGAGTAAAAAAAGAGGCCAGTAATATTTCATTCCACCATTGGAATGTGTGTTGCTAATAGAGAGAGACATCCACCTGAAGCAAATAATCAGGAATTCATCATGATATTACATGAATGTAAAACTGTGGTCAGCGGCCACACAAACTCCCCTTGTACACTCTTGGCAGGCTCTGCTCAGCCCTCCTGCATCAGTGCAGCCATATTCAGAAAAGCAGCCAGATTAACTAACCTTCCCTTCCAAAAATATTTGGTTGAACTTAAGATAAGTGCAAATGTCTGCTGTCCTGACACTGCAATTTACATTGCAACAGTGACTACACTTCAAATGTTGACTGCAGACAGCACTGGGTCATCCTGAGATTGTGAAAGGTGCGGAATCCAAAAAGAGGAGGGAGAAGGCAGGAAACCACAGGCTAGTTACCTTAAAACATTTTCCCCATTGAAACATTGTTACGACCACCTGGGCTAGTACGCGGTCAATTCCAGTCCCATTTTACCCGAAGTCGCAACACAAGTGAATTGACCAATAAATCTTAGAAAAATACCATCAGTCTTTGGCCCTTGACTGCCCAATTACAGTCACCAGATTTGTAAATTTGAACAGAATTACTTTTTATTTATAACAAGAACTGTAATGAAATATACAGCAAATAAAACTGGTTTACTATGATCTAATTTCCACTTTGACTTGCTCCCACCTTCTACACACACACACACACACACAAGACAAACGCGAAGGGGGGGTGGAAAGGGTTAAAGTTAATCAGGATGAAAATGAAAAGATAAGAATCTTTGTTTCAGATCGTTGTCTCTAGAGTCTTTCTCTCTTCAAACTTTGCATTATAGAACATAGAACATTACAGCGCAGTACAGGCCCTTCGGCCCTCGATGTTGCGCCGATCTGTGAAACCACTCTAAAGCCCATCTAGACTATTCCCTTATCATCCATATGTCTATCCAATGACCATTTGAATGCCCTTAGTGATGGCGAGTCCACTACTGTTGCAGGCAGGGAATTCCACGCCCTTACTACTCGCTGAGTCTAATTTCAGTTTGAGGTTTTAACTATTGATTTATTCAGATCTCGAGGTTCAGAAATAGATCAACTGACAGCCTTTCTGGAGATGGAGAGAGAGCAGAAGAGCATGTCCTTCCCCTGTGTCCAGGGTTCAAAATTGAGCTCCTTAGGGCTCTGAAAATCATTCCACTCGAGTAGATCCCAATCGCCATCTGTTACCGGGCAGAATATGGCTTTTTGGCCAATTCTGGGGCTGGTTTAGCACAGAGCTAAATCGGTGGCTTTTAAAGCAGACCAAAGCAGGTCAGCAGCACGGGTTTAATTCCCATACCAGCCTCTCCGAACAGGCACCGGAATGTGGCAACTAGGGGCTTTTCACAGTAACTTCATTTGAAGCCTACTTGTGACAATATGTGATTTTCACTTCATTTCATTTTCATTTCATTGGCCACCAGCTAATCATTCCAAGTCCCCCCAATCTCTCAGGTGCCAGAAAATCTGAGTTTTCCTGTTTGAAAAACCAGCACCATATACTGGGCACAATCCAACGGCCACGCTGTGCCAGAAAAGCAACTTACCACGGCGCAGACTGGCCATTGAAAACCGGGCTCCCCTGCTCCTGGGATATGTCCGGCTTACTGTAGGTAAAGGATAACCAATAGATGCACTGCATTTAGATTTACAGAAGGCATTTGATAAGATGCAACGTCAAAGGTTATTGTGAAAAATAAAAGCTTGTGGTGTCGGGAGCATAGGTAGAAGATGTGCTGGCTAACAGGAAATAGATATTTGGCAAGATGTAATAAGTGGTGTGCCATAGGCTCAGCATTTTTACAATTTATATAAAAATGATGTTGATGAAGGGACCAAAGATATAGCTGTTAAATTTGCAGATGACAAAGATATGTAGGATAGTAAGATGGGAAGAGGACATGAGGGGACTAAAAATGGATAAAGGTAAGTTAAGTGATCGGGCAAAGACCTGACAAATGGAGTATAATGTGGGGATTTGTCCATTTTGGCAGGAAAAATAAAAACATATTATCTAAATGGTGAGAGATTGCAGAGCTCGGAGATGCAGGGCGTCCTAGTCATGAATAAGAAAAGGCAACTATATAAGTGCAGCAAGTAATTAGGACAAGCAATAGAATGTTATCACTTATTGAGAGGGGAATTGAATACAAAAGTAGGGAGGTTATGTTTCTCCAAAGAGAAAATGCTGGAAAATCTCAGCAGGTTTGGCCGCATCTGTAGGGAGAGGAAAGGGCTATGTCAAAGGATCATCTGGACTCGAAATGTTAGCTCTTTTCTCTCCCTACAGATGCTGCCAGACCTGCTGAGATTTTCCAGCATTTTATCTTTGGTTTCAGATTCCAGCATCCGCAGTAATTGCTTTTATCCAGGTTATGCTTCAGTTGGACAGGTCATTGGTAAGACTGCATCTGGAGTGCTATGTATAGTATCGGCATCCAAATTTAAGGAAGAATGTAAATGTATTGGAAGTAGTTCAGAGAAGGTTTACTAAACTATACGTGGATTGTCTTATGAGAAAATGTTGGACAGACTAGGCTCCTATCTGCTGGAGTTTAGAAGACTAAAAGATGACATGATTGAAACATATAAGATCCTGAGCGATCTTGACAGGGCCAGTGTGGTAATAATAATAATCTTTATTAGTGTCACAAGTAGGCTTACATTAACACTGCAATGAAGTTAGTGTGAAAAGCCTCTGGTCGCCATGTTCCAGCACCTGTTCAGGTACACAGAGGGGGAATTCAGCTAACAAGCACATCTTTTGGGACTTGTGGGAGAAAACTGGAGCAGCCGGAGGAAATCCACGCAAGCACAGGGAGAATGTGCAGCCGGGAATCAAACCCGGGTCCCTGGTACAGCTCCTCTTGTGGGAGAAGCTGGTACTCGGGGTCACTATTTTATCTGGGTCAGAGATGAGGAGGAACTTTTCCCAGAGGTAATGAGTCTTCAGAACTCTTTCAAAGGCAGTGGGAGGAGAGCCAAAGCAGAAGTAGATAGATTCTTGATAAGCAAGTGGGTGAAAGGCTATTGGGGTCAGGTGGGGATATGGAGTTGAGGTGACAATCAGATCAGCCATTATTTTACTGAATGGACGGAACAGGCTTGAAAGCGGGGTGGCCTATTCCTGCTCCTAATTCGTATGTTCATCGAGTCTTTCTTCCTTTTCTTTTATCTAATTCAGTTTTATTTCAACTTAAAATTCCCTTGCTTTCTCTTTCCAGTTAGAAGGACCACATTAAAACACCTCTCTGGGCACTGGATATAAATTTTGCTTTGTAAATAATATAGCCATGTTTCATAGTTTCTATTACACAAAGTTTGACTTACTTATGTGATGTGACAGCACTTGTCTGAGTGGTTATCAAAAGCAACGGTTGAAGTGACAGGTTCTCGACCATTTACTGATATTCGTTTCAAGTGCAGGTTGTCAGAAGTGACATCTTCCTGGTTCACCTTTCTCACCTGTCGTCTCGCGTAACCTAAATTGGCTATTGGCAACTGTAACTTCAAACTGTCACCCACTGGAGTAAGCCTGAATATGACAGAATCCTCCAGTTTCTCTGCACTGACTCTAATCTGCTCTGACAGGCTGAACATAAATCAGGAATTACCATCTTATATCGGGCATTGAGCTGAAAGGAGGTGACACGCTGCCATCTTGTCTGCGCAGGGACATCACAGAGATGTTATTCACGAATTCATGTCATATTTATCAAATTGTTTTGACACAGTACCCATATCCTCTTGATCTGATGGTATCACAGCTCCGCTTTCACATGATAGTTTCAACCTTGTCGATCTACTTTGACCAAGCAGGTCATCGACGATTGACAGAATGACATG